>NC_062568.1:56272500-56577500 GCF_022837055.1 Prionailurus viverrinus | reverse complement strand
TTGAAAAGACCCAGATTTTGCCACAAATGCTGCTACCTATATAATAGCATATAGTGGTTTGGTTATTACAGAACACCAACTTGCATAATTTTCTCTTTATAGAGAAAACCAGAATTCAGTACCATTTATTTTAAAGGAAGCCAAAACTGCAAAGAAAAATGCAGTTTTAAGTATCATTTAATGGATATCTTTTACAAACAAAAACATATGCCTGCTACATTCTTATTTACTAATGTATGTCAAACTTAAGACATTTCTAAAGAATCTTCTTAAAACAAAGGAAATCATTATTCTTAGAAAGCTAAATTTCCCAGGCTGGCTGCAAACTGCAAAAGAAAAAAATATATAAACAATTCAACATCTGTAGATATTCATAAGGCTCAGCTTTGTAAAGCACACAGATTACTCAAATTGTTGGCATACATTTTTTGCATACATTTTTTAAAGATGCTAACAATAAACATTCTATATCCTTTAAATCACCCAGCCAAGGGGGAGTTATGTATGTGTTTGCACACTCACTGCTGATCTTAAGCCTACTTTGAGGATACTGCTGAGTGATTTTCTAAGAGTTGAGAGCCAGCAAGTAATCATACATACAGGCTACTGTCAGTCAAACTGAATTATCAATGACAAACACAAATCTGCACACACCTTTAATGGGTAGCAGACTGATTTAAAAGAATAAATCAGCAGATGGCAGTCTTAACTTTCTAACCTTCATGATTATGAGGCCCTATTACTTTTAATCTAACTTCCATACAACCATGTCAGCATGTGTATTTGTTTTACAACTTGCCTCAATAAGGCTCATGGAATTTTAATAAAGTACTGATTTATGTCATTTTATCACTGTTGCCTGCAAAGAAATTTAGGCTAATCTGTCAACAATTTTGTCAATCATCTGACAGAATAATGGACCAGTTCTAAGCCATATATGACAATCTCAATAATCATAGTGTTCACATACAGGACTCCTACAATCTTCTCCCTAACACAAGAGTCTCTCATTTAGGGGCGCCTGGGTGGCGCAGTCGGTTAGGCGTCCGACTTCAGCCAGGTCACGATCTCGCGGTCCGGGAGTTCGAGCCCCGCGTCGGGCTCTGGGCTGATGGCTCAGAGCCTGGAGCCTGTTTCCGATTCTGTGTTTCCCTCTCTCTCTGCCCCTCCCCCGTTCATGCTCTGTCTCTCTCTGTCCCAAAAATAAATAAATGTTGAAAAAAAAAATTAAAAAAAAAAAAAAAAAAAAAAAAGAGTCTCTCATTTAAAGAACTGATTTTATCAGCTCACATCCTGGATAACGCTAACAATCCCTCCACCTCTCCCCCACCCCTAAACTTGCTATATTGGACTCATTTCATTAACATGACATCTCTCCCAAATGAAATTTTGTATAAGCATCCATCCATTGAGAAGGTTAAATTGTGCAGTATATATCTAGGTTACTTCTGATAGAGAAAAAGTAAACCAAGGAGGAAGAAAGGTCATTTTTCAACAAAGAAAGATTGGAGATGACAAAGAAAAAAAAAACCCTTAGCACCACTCAGCCCTCATTAAATTCCTCATTAAATATAATCTAGATATGCAGGGTTTAGTACAGCTTAAAATAAGCATTCCCAGGCAGAGATCTGCATTCTGGACAACACACACCTTCCTCCCGTGGAGTACATGTGATACAGCTGGAATTCAGGGAGGTTAGAGTTCTGAATATTTGAGTAAAATTAACTACATTCATTCTTAGGAGCAGGGTATTTAAGCCTACTTTGATTTCAAAACCACTCTCTTTTCTTATTCTATATAAAATGCCAATAATGAACATCCTCATGACCCTCTCCTTTAACTGTATCAGAGATACATTTTTCACTTGAATATCTGCAAATAATGCTAACCAGAGGTGTTTTTTCCTCCTGTACATGAGCATAAGCTTTGTTCAGGTCCAGTCCTTCTTTCCAAGGAAGAAGTTCTAGACCAAACAGTTCAACAGAGCTCAGAGTGAGCTAGGGATTAATGAGACTGTGTGTGCAAACAAATAAGTAGAGTAAATTACAAAAATGCTCTGGACTTGAGCATGTAGAGAATATTTTCAAAGAATTCCAAGTGGCGCCCAAAGGGATTAAAAAATTAATCTCCCTCCCAAAGGAAACCCTAAATTCTAATGTGAAAACATGTACATGAAAGTCATTCCCTCTCCAAAGAGAACAAGTTCCTACAAAGCCGACGGGGGTGGGGAGAATTCTACAAGGGGGTTGTTGCCTCTGATGCTGACAGCACTGTGCTCAGCCTAGACTTGGTGGTAACATTCTCTGCAAAAGAAAATCTCTCTGCTTTTACTCACAGTGCCTCTGAGCTAAGGGGAGGAAAGGAGACAGAATGAGACATGAAGCCAAGCGTTTTCTTTTATTCATTTTTTTTTTTTTTTCTAACTTCAGATGACTCACTGGAAAAAAAGACTTGTGAATGGTCTCCTTGGAAGAGACAAACACATTTGATATCTCTTTCAATTGAAACAAGTGCAGAGAGGGTAAACTCACTTTCAGCTAACTGCCTGGCTTCTATTTCACAGAGCAGAGGCATATCTCTTTTCTCCAACTCTTTGAGAAAAGCAGCTCTCTGTTTCTTAGCTGTCATCCTTTACTCCACTTGCAGACATGTGCCTGAGTTTGTCAGAGCACAGTGGCAACAGAATTTGGATTCCATGAAATACACACATCAGGAAGAAATAAAGGCCTTGTCTACACACATATTGCTAGTTACCAGCAAGAATGTAAAAAGGGAAACAAGCAACAAGAAAATTAAAAGAGAGAAACATCTCTACTCTGACTGGACAACACACTTTTTTCATAATCAAGGTGTTAAAATCTGCTGCTGCTGAGATAAAACCACTAACTTCAGCAGCTAAGATACAGTTACTCACCCCGGTAGAGTCCAAAGAAGCCCTCATAACGCAAGACTTTCTTAAAACAGTCAAAGCTGTTTTTGTACATCAGCTCCCCAACAACAGAGCCAGTGCCACGCTGGTTTTGCATGCGGGTCTTCACCAGATCTATAGGATATACTGCAGTGGCTCCCACAGCTACAAAGAAAACAAGTTTTACCCTTAGAAGAGAGCGCAATTAAACGGAGGCTCTTTAAGGACAACAAATCTCATCTCAAAGGACTAGAAAACAAAACACGGTATCTATTCTCACAAAAGAGACTGTATGTTATTCTTCCTTCTTCCATACACTGCTGAAGGATGACAGGCTAGCATTTGGGACCCATAAATACAGCTGCTTCAGAGAACAACTGCGTGCATTTTCAAGTCATTACCAGCGTTAAGTCATCAAGACTTGATTTCCACAACATGAAACTATTATATATTTCTTTATACTTTCCATTCAATGCCTAAATATTATACCATTTACCCTTTAAAATAACCATATGTGTAGAAATAGGTAGCTATAATTTTAAAACTTAGTTTACTAAAGCATTTTGGTAAATTACTCTTAGTTATGACCATAATATTGGAACCACATCTCAACATGACCCTATCCCTTTGTACAGAATTTGTGTTTTTTGGCTTTTTTTAATGCCAGGATTTAGGATTTCTGACACTGGAAAAATTATAAAATGAAGTGGAGTGTTATTTTTCAACTGTTGAAAACCAAAACATGTTCTGCAACTTCTAAAACTGAAAAGGAAAAAACAATAGTTTCATCAGTTCAGGCTTGTTTTGAAAAATCATAAGCATTTTAATCACACCTCCTAGGATCTTCTCAACAAAGCTACTTCAGATTCTACACATTTTCTATGGAAAGATGTAAGAAAAAAAAAAGTCTCTCAAATGTTGCCTAGGAGCAGGGACTAGGGGTTCATTTTAGCAAATATTAACTACAAGTCTAGATAATTCTTTAGCCAGTAAAGAGGGAGAGGGAAAAAAAAAAATACAAGTAGCAAAGCTACAGTGAATCAATCACTTTAGGAGGCTGTTTTGTTTTGTAAGGTTCTGAGATTTGTATACCTGCCTCACCCCCAACACCATTATTCCATTTCTTGACACTGTCTTCACAGGATAATTAAGGCGAGTGCAGCACGCATGCAGACTTTCACTTTACTACAGGGGTTTGTCCTGAAGACACACTGGAGCCAGAGGGGCCACAGCTGTGCTGCGACAATCCTCTCATCACAGGTAGAAATAAAGGACACTGCAGAAAGCTCTGTAGTTATGACCCGCAGGAACTAGAAACTGCACCTTTGCTGACCTGTCTCGGTCTAGTGAGATAGTACTGAATTAACACAAGCTTGAGACAGCACACAGACATGTCACTCACCTCCAGCAACTGAGCCCAGAGTGAATCTGTAAGCAGACTCGGCAATCTGGAGCCAGATCGGCCTGCCTAAACCGTGCGATTGCTGCAGGGAGGAAAAAATAGGTAAAGACACTTGGAAAAGTATATGGCAAATAAAAAAGACTACAATTCAGCTACTTATGATTTTAAAATAGATACCTCGATTAACCTAAGAGACACAGTTGCCTTCTTCTCGCCCCGTTTTTTAATAAGCCTATTAATACCTGATTTCTCTAATATTGGAGAATACACTATCATTCCAGAGAAGTGAATCTTTCGGGTAAATAAATGTCTCGAGTAAAAATTCTTTCCCCCTTCTTCAGCTAACTTAAAATTTTAAAATATTTCAAAAATGGGGGCACCTGGGTGGCTCAGTCAGTTAAGCACCCAACTTCATCTAAGGTCATGATCTCACAGTTCGTGAGTTTGAGCACTGCATCGGGCTTGCTGCTGTCAGCATGGAGCCTGCTTTGTATCCTCTGTCTCCCTCTCTCTGCCGCTTCCCCGCTCTCACTCGCTCTCTCTCAAAAGTAAACATTAAAAAAATATATTTCTAAAAGGTACACAAACTATCTTGATTCCTAAATCAGAGAATACTGATGATAAAAAACACCTTCTCTAATGACTGAAAGTCATCAGATTCCTAGGTCCATCAATTACTGCATCAAGATCTAATGCACCTGTTGGTGCTATCTTCCCATGCCTCAAGGCCATTACTTCTTTCACCAACAGCCTCCTGGTTGGATTTGATTTGGCCACCTATCGCCTCTTTTCTTAAGGCTGGAGCAGTCACACAACTAGGATTGTTATGTATATGTAGGTGAAGCAAAGTCAAATGCTTCTCTTTGGGACTAAAGTGAAAAACTTTAATAACTACAGTTTTAAGAGTTCAGAGCCTTGGCCCCCTTACTTCTGGCTTTACAAGGTCACCACTGAGGTTATCACTAGTTAACCACATATTTCTGAACCATGTTACTGAGCATTTTCTTTCCTAGACCTATGTATTTTCCAGCTATACCTATCCAACGAAAGGCTTTAAAAAATAAGTCTCTGGGGCCTGGAGCTTACTATTTTTTAAAGGCTTTAAATCATTCTGCTATGTAGTTAGGCTGAAAACTATCCTAGCTACTCACATTTATAGTTACAACATAGGATTTATGATGATAACAATGCAAAGGAAAAAACCCTATTGTGACTCAGAATGTTATTTCATAGGTAACCCACAACATAAAGGATCTAAAATAATTTGTCTATACAGTCTGCCAGTCTTGTTCTTTAATATATTCTTTATGAAAACAGCAGTTATGCTGCATAAACAGTTTGAAATGAAAGAATAAAATATTTGGTTTATTATAAAGAAAACTTGAAAAATATTAACTTGGAATGAGCTTTTTTAAAAAACCTGCATAATAAAAAGCTTAGATACGCTCATTAGAATAATTTAATGGAGAGGGAATCCATGCCTAAAATCTAAAAGAAAGAAAAAAAGCTAGTCTACTCTGACTTGCTTTCATCTGTACAACCTCTTCAAAGCTCAATTAATCAAGATAAATATGACAAACCTGGATATTTACAAATAATTTGAGAAGCAGCCTATAGAAAGGTTTTATTTGGTTGTTTTGTAAATCTTGAATCACAATACACATCTTTTCAGTTTTTAACCAAAGCATGTGATACCTAAATGTTTAATGTTTGATTGTGATCTCTGTAGGCAGAGATCTTTTAAAAGCTCTTTATGCTTAAAAAAGAAAAAAAAAAAAAGCTCATTATGCTTGCCAGTGCTGTGGTTCAACAAATTCTATAGTAAAAAGGAAAATAAGTAATATATGATGAAAAGTCAAAATGAAACCCAGAGAAAACCCTTGGCAAAAAAAAAATTATTTCAAATATCAGTGCATATTTTATAAAGCTCAACTATCACAATATACTAACTTTATTATAATCCATTGCGTGAAAGTATATACCTATTATGTACAAAACTGAATTTAGCATGTGGAAGAAACCATCATGAAAACGGTGGAAAATTACAGAGTAGTACATTATCATGATCTTGTAGGAAATACATTTTTTCCTACCAAGTTAGCCCAGACAATTGCATTGCCATCCATTGTGTTTAATTTATGTACTGTAACAAAAGTGAGCAATAAATTGAAACTGATATTTATATTTGAAATCAAATAAGGGAAAGAGTAGGATATTTTAACAAAACCTTAATATAAGCATAATTTTGATTCATTCATAGAAGAGCAAATGGGCCATCCAAAAAGACAATTACTTTTTGTTCTCTTTATCACTACAATAACAACACTAATTTTAGACTGTTTAGAGATTTACTATCTCCCAAAGGGTGAAAGTACTTTACCAAGCAGCACTCAAGACTTGTGCTCTAATGCAGCCATTGGGGGGCCCAATGTTTCTCAATCTTCTGTAAATAAACTCCCTTTGAGACCATCAGGATGGTCTAACCCACAGTGAGACCACAAAGTACTAATTTCTCAGTCAGTCCACTGTGCATTTAAAGGTAAGATGGCCATACTAAGGACAGGACAAGTGACAATAAAGGTCTCATAGTGAGATGGGGAATAAGCAGACATGTGGCCCTAGTCACCCCACTGCATTCTCCACCATTATTTAAAGTAAATAGTTTCAACAACCATTTATGAATGAATACTCCTGCCAACCAAAGATTATGATTTCATTTATAAATTATATACATGATCCATCGTACTAATATCTATATAAATCTAAGTAATAGGTTTTATTAAATTACACATAATATGCATTGTACACTTGATCTTAGCCAAAAGGGCAAAAAGCGATTGCATTGTAAACATCTACAAAAGTAAAAGTTATAAAAGAATGAGATCAGAGGTGCCTGGGTAGCTCAGTCAGTTAAGTGTCCAACTCCAGCTCAGGTCATGATCTTGCAGTTTGTGAGTTCAAGCCCTGCGTGGGACTCTGTGCTGACAGCTTGGAGCCTGGAACCTGCTTCAGGTTCTGTGTCTCCCTCTCTCTCTGCCCCTCCCCCACTCATGCTCTGTCTCAAAAATAAATAAACATTAAAAAACAAAAAGAATGAGATGGTATAAAATAATTTTCAAAAAATTTTATTTTCATTTACTAAACCAAAAATCTTTTTGATATCACGTCAATGTATTATATTAACTATGTTCAGTTAGTTTTTTAAATGTTGATTGAACAAAGCAAGGCTAACCAGTTACTTCTAATACTGTTTCAAAGATAGCACAGTGGAAAACACAGTGTGTGTCTTCAAGGTAAAGATAAGTTAAGAGTCTGTTTCTTGGACAGCAAAAATATTTTTAACTTCTAAAAACATGCACATAAAACTTTATCCCAAAATGGAATTTCTCAATTACAAAACTGGGTGAAAACAGGCCTCATTCTCATAGATTTATTATTTTCAATCATGTCTCCTTTCAAAAAAATATGTTGAACTAAAACTCAAATAAGGGCTATGATCCCAAAAAAGAATGAAATTACCACTATTTTTTATTAATATAAAAAGCCTCTCCTGTGTTCATCACATATATTTTCTTTACCCTCTCTCTTCCTTTACAAAATGTTTATGGATCAGTCAGTGAAGCATCCAATTTCAGCTCAGGTCATGATCTCAGTTTGTGAGTTCGAGTCCCATGTCAGGCTCTGTGCTGACAGCTCAGAGCCTGGAGCCTACTTTGGATTCTGTCTCCCTCTCTCTTTGCCCCTCCCTCACTTCTGTTCTGTTGCTCTCTCTCTCAAAATTAAATAAGCACTTAAAAACTAATTTTTTAGGGGCGCCTGGGTGGCGCAGTCGGTTAAGCGTCCGACTTCAGCCAGGTCACGATCTCGCGGTCCGGGAGTTCGAGCCCCGCGTCGGGCTCTGGGCTGATGGCTCAGAGCCTGAAGCCTGTTTCCGATTCTGTGTCTCCCTCTCTCTCTCTGCCCCTCCCCCGTTCATGCTCTGTCTCTCTCTGTCCCAAAAATAAATAAACGTTGAAAAAAAAAATTAAAAAAAAAAAACAAAAAACTAATTTTTTAATGTTTATAAGCCCTACAAAATCCTATGAAAACTGAAGGATTACAGTGTGTTTTAATTCTTAGCTAAAAACATCTCTAACTATAAACACCCAAATACGCAAATGCCTTTTGGCCTCTGCCCTTATTAAATAGCATTTGTTTATTTTTTTAAATACAATATGGTCAGTAAGTTTTTCTCAAGCTTAGCTATCACTGTAACTTATGGTTCACTTGTATTCAGGTATGTAAATTAATGTAATTAATGCTATGGATTTCACTTCATGAATATTCATAAGTAGAACGCTACTGTAGCTGTCATGCCTGTTAATGACTGTGTACTGAATTTTTAGCATTTAGACTGAAAGAAAATACTCAACACTAAGAAGATCGCCTACCGTGAGCAAATGGGCCAAAGGAAAAGGCACTTTCCCTTAAGTTATGATTATGATCATGAAGGTGATATTTAACAAGATTAATTAAGTGTTTTTCAAAGCAAAATAAGAGTTGAGAATCTTAACTGATTTTTAACCTGTTCCCTAAGCACATGTGTATGATAGGAAATGACTTGAGACCTCATTTGGGTAGCAGAAAGTTCTTCTGCTTTTGTTGTTGAACATACCTCAATCTATAAATGAGAATGACCTAGAGCAAGATCATGCCACAAGTCAAGCTATGTGCCCAAACCACACTACTTCAGGTAGTATGTCAATCCAATGAAGAGAGCTACCTCTTCAAAACAGCATACTATTAATGGAGAGAAGAAATGGAAAAGCTGAAGATTTTTAAACTGACTATACGAGGTGGGGGAGAAAAGAGCTAGATTTTAATACCTACTGAGAAGTACGATTGGAAAAATAAGGCTAGGGAAAATAGATTAACAAAATTATTTTGCCAGTAAATCACACCTGAATTTTAATTCACTATTCTTGGCCTTACAAAACAAGATTTAAGAGTGGGTGGGTTTTGTGTTCGTTTTGGTTTTTTGATACCACATGTAAGTAAAATCAGATGATACTTGTCTTTCTTGGACCTATTTCACTTAGCATTAATACCCTCTAGGTCCATCCAAGGTGTCACAATTGGCAAGATCTCATTCCTTTTTATGGCTGAGTAATATTCGTGTGTGTGTGTGTGTACCACATCTTTCTCATCCATTCATCTACTGGTGGACACTTGGGTTACTTCCATATCTTGGCTGTTGTAAATAATGGTTGCCAAAGGGAATGTGTAGGGCGGGGGTGGGGGGGTGGGGGGTGGGAAATGCAAAATAAAGGGGATTAAGAGGTACAAACTTCCAGTTATAAACTAAATCCATCACAGAGATGAAAAGTACAGCATAGGAAATATAGTAATGTTATAAGCTATTTATAGACACATAATACTGAAAAATATCTTTTGAAATGCAACTTTTTCAAATTTCTAGAGAAAATTTTCATAAATGTATACCACAAAATGTAAAATTAAATTCACTAAGCTCTTTAAATATTTCAATATCTCAACCATTTAACAATTTTATTAAATTTTATTATAAATCAATGAATTGGAATAAATCCATCTATTTTTTAAGGACCTGAGAACATACAGTGGAAATAAACTTTGATGGCAGCAGGTAAGAATTCTTTGCTACTAAAGAAGCTAAATTGTAAGGAGTTACAGATATATCTGGCTCATTACTTATATAGTTTTCCTGTGTTATTATTGTAATCTATAAAGCATGATCTCAGTGAAAGATGTACTTCATTAGAAGAATGTTTTGTATTTTTAAAGCCCTATAAATATCAGTCTAATTTTTCAAAGTGAACTTAACACTAATCTTTAAGTGTCACCACACAAGTGAAAGGAAGACTGCTAGTTCTAGGGAGGAGTCAAGCCCGTGTATGTCTGCACTCTTATTTCCCTTATCTTAATAAAGAAAAAAACACAAACATAAATTTAGGTCCCCATAAAAATAGTCCATGAGGGTGGGAATAACAGTTGTAATCTTTGAGCTAAGTAGAGATTTTTTTCTGGACAGTTTTTAATTTTCATAGCATTCAGGAACTTTAGGCTGTCATGTACATACTTTTTCAGCATTTTTGAAGGTGATTCTATTTATGAGACTCCTCCTACCTGTCTCTGAAGTTCTGCCAGGTTGTAAGGTAAGGCTCCCTCAGCCAACGGAGCTATTCTCTCAATATCTGCCAAAGTCAAGCGCCTTCAGGCAAAAATATGGGAAAGAAAAAACTGTTAGACACCAACAAACTCCTCATACCAAGATCATATTTCTTCAGAAAAAAAGAAGACGGGAAAAGAACTAGGTTTTTTTGTTTTTTTAACCTTTTTATTCATTTTTGAGAGACAGAGAGAGAGAGCATGAGCAGGGGAGGGGCAGAGGGAGAGAGGGAGACACAGAATCCAAGGCAGGCTCCAGGCTCCGAGCTGACAGCACAGTGCCCAGTGCAGAGCTTGAACCCACGAACCAAAAGATCATGACCTGAGCCAAAATCAGAGGCTTAAATGACTGAGCCACCCAGGTGCCCCAAGAAGCATACTTTAAAAAAAATTTTTTTAATGTTTATTCATTTTTTGAGAGAAAGACAGAGTGTGAGTGGGGGGGTGGGGGGCAGAAAGAAAGGGAGACACAGAATCCAAAGCAGGCTCCAGGCTCTGAGCTGTCAGCACAGAGCCTGACTCACGGCTCAAACCCACGGACCTCAAGATCATGACCCGAACTTAAGTCGGATCCTTAGCTGACTGAGCCACCAGGCACCCCAAGAACGATGCTTTAAAAGTAGTATTTCTTGGGGCGCCTGGGTGGCGCAGTCGGTTAAGCATCCGACTTCAGCCAGGTCACGATCTCGCGGTCCGTGAGTTCGAGCCCCGCGTCGGGCTCTGGGCTGATGGCTCAGAGCCTGGAGCCTGTTTCTGATTCTGTGTCTCCCTCTCTCTGCCCCTCCCCCGTTCATGCTCTGTCTCTCTCTGTCCCAAAAATAAACGTTGAAAAAAAAAAATTTAAAGAAAAAAAAGTAGTATTTCTTGGGGTGCCTGGGTGGCTCGGTCAGTTGAGCATCTGACTCTTGATTTCAGCTCAGGTCATGATCCCAGGGTTGTGGGATGGAGCCCCTGTGTCGGGCTTGGTGCTGAGCATGGAACCTGCTTAAGATTCTCTTTCTCTCTCTTTCTCTCTCTTTCTCTCTCTCTCTCTCTCTCTCTCTCTCTCTCTCTCTCTCTCCCTCTCCCTCTCTCCCTCTCCCTCTCTCTCTCTCTTCCTCTGCCCCTCTCCCCTGCTCATGCTCTAAAATAAACATAATAGTAAAATAAAGTAGTATTTCTCTATTCACTCAGATCATCTTAGTGAGGAAAAAAATCTCCAAACCCAGGATCCCACAACAAAAAGCAAAAGATCTCAGAAAAATAATATGTACTACACAAATTTAATAATACTCCAATGGTAGATACTAAAAGTAAAGAACTAATCCTTGTTAGAAGTAAAGTATAGACATTGACAGTTCATACATACTAAGTGTATTCCTTTAGGGTACATATTTAATGCATAGGTACAAAGTATCTTGAGAAGGACAAATACAAAACTGATGAATACTGGTTGCCTTTAAGGAAAGGCACAAGGATAGAAGAGATACTTTTTACAGCATGCTCTTTTAAGCTCTGAGTTTTGAACCCTGCACTACTGTTTCCAAAAAATTTACTTAAAAATAAGTACATTCCATGAACCAGGTAGATCACTTCAGATCTAGTTTTGAAAAGCATTTTTTGAAACCATTTATTATCTTATAAAGGTGGCACAGAACCTCTGCTAAAAATGTGAATTCTAGATGAATGAGACATGGCCTGATATTTCATGTCAATCACCAAAGACTGGATGCCATTTTTAGTATCATCTCCAGACCAATAATTCATTAGGTAGCATAAAGGCAATAAATCACCCATATATACCCAGATTCTAATAGTCCTCAGCTCTAGGGTTAAAACCCATTTTTCGTTTATATACACAATGGAATACTACGTGGCAATGAGAAAGAATAAATATGGCCTTTTGTAGCAACGTGGATGGAACTGGAGAGTGTTATGCTAAGTGAAATTAAGTCGTACAGAGAAAGACAGATACCATATGTTTTCCCTCTTATGTGGATCCTGAGAAACTTAACAGAAGACCATGGGGGAGGGGAAGGAGGAAAAAAAAAAAGAGGTTAGAGAGGGAGGGAGCCAAAACATAAAAGACTCTTAAAAACTGAGAATAAACTGAGGGTTGATGGGGGGTGGGAGGGAGGGCCGGGTGGGTGATGGGTATTGAGGAGGGCACCTGTTGGGATGAGCACTGGGTGTTGTATGGAAACCAATGTGACAATAAATTTCATATTAAAAACAAAAACAAAGACAAAAACCATTTTTCGGATATTCCTACACTTAAAAAAATCTTGCAACTTAATATAAGAGCATAAGTCCCACATCCCACAAATCCTGCCCAGAGATGAAGGTTTTTCTTTTGGATTTACAGAAGAACTTCACAAATCAAAAACTCTCAATGTGCTTTGGTTATTTTAGTCTATAAAGTGGAGGCATTAGGGGTCCCTGGGTGGCTCAGTCACATAAGCATCCGACTACTGATTTCATCTCAGGTTATGATCTCACGGTTCATGAGATCGAGTCCTGAGTTGGGCTCTGCACTCATAGTGCACTACCAGTGCAGAGCCTGCTTAGGATTCTCTCTCTCTCCCTCTTTCTCTGCCCTTCCCCCACTCACATGCACGTGCTCTCTCTCTCTCTCTCTCTCAAAATAAACATTAAAAAATTAAAAAATAGAATGGAGGCATAAAATATCTGAGCTTGACTATGATGATAACCATAATGATAACGTCACGAACATATTTCAAGAAATGATACCTTCCAACACAAAATGATACATACTATTCTGTAAAAATGACCATTTGTGAATGAACCAAAAAGATTATAAGACACCTGGACATGTACTGCAGTTTACTTTATAAATGTAGGCAAATTTTCACAAATCTCTTACATTTAATCGAGTCCAGATGAAATCAACTTTTCCCCATTCCTCTTACTTCTCACTCCCCCTCACTCTCGTGTGTCTTCTGTCCCCTATCTCCCTCTCACAAGTCCCATGAGCTCTTACTCTCTTCTTTTACCTCCCTCTCTCCCTCTCTTCCCTCCTTTTCTCTTCTCCTCCTTGCTCTTTTCCCCTCTTGCTCTCTCTCCCTTTCCCTTCATTCATTCCCCCCAACCTTAAACATCTGTCTTCGTCTGTCTCTCCCTCCTCCCGTTTCTCATTTGGCCTCTCTCTCTTGGAATTTGTAGACTGAATTAACAACCGTAAAATGAACTGAAAGCATACCCCTGCTTCACATGTTACAGGAACTGTCCTATAATAAATATCATAAAGAATTATTGGAATAGTTACCCTGTAGCATTATATAAGTCTGCAAGTTGGTAGAGGATATCAATTTCTAGTGGAGTGACTTGTCCATAGCGTATGGCACTCTGGGCAAACTCCTCTAGAAGAAAAAGAAAGAATTGAAAATCTTAAAACATTCTTAACATGCTTCTAGTTTAACCAACTATCCTCTGAAAGCTAAAGGCATTTTAGAATTATTTTAAAAATCTAAAACTGAATTTAAATACCTAAGTTCCACTATGAAAGTTTGAAAGCCGGCAAAAGATAAAATGTTAACACAAGGAACCAGCAAAAACAAATTTATTTCAAAGATAAAACAATCTCTTTAGAACCCTCTCTCTTATCTTGTTTATTTGCTTTCATCTCCAGAGTCACAAGATAAAAGACGTGCTATTCTCCAATCAACGAAAACACCCTACTACAACACAGCAAAAAGAGGAGGCTTGCCCATCTTTCTGCCACAACTCCCTCCTAGTACAAACAAGTTTCGGCCACACTGCCACTAGCCGGTGTGACAGACTGGACCAAGGTTCTTTTCAAAACTGTCAGAGCTGCTTTTTTATTCCTGACCCCAGCACCCCATTAAATGCACCTGGATTTTTGAAGACCACTACCGCCCAAGTGACGCATACGCACACCGTAACACACTCTCTAGATCTGGCTTCAGAGTGGTAAACTTAGGTCAGCTTCATGCCCTAGATAAAGAAAAGTGAAAATGCACATTCCGATCAACACACAGTTTTGAAATCTTACCCTTTGTGACTTCGACATCTTTCCTTGTGCCAGCTAAAGTGCTATATATCTTACGAACAAGCTCCATGTTATTCAGTAAGGAGTTAAATGCATTGAAGTAGGAGAAGCTAACCTGGTGTGAGATGCTGCCTCCAGCTGCCTAGGAAATGACAACAGGAAAAGTTTAAACAGTAAGCAAAAACAAATAAAACACGTTTAAGGACACTACACTTTTCTCAAAGAAGATCCCAAGTAGTCTTCATTATTAAAGTGATTAACAACCAGTCCATAAATACAAAGAAAGTATCCTACTGAAACACTCAGTGCATTTCACGCCCTCAGGGAGGTCTATGTAATTTAGGTTTTAAGGAAGAAAGCAACATCTGGAAGTTGGACTTCACGGTTCATCTACCTATAAGGTCAGAAACAACAAATACAATTATCACAGATCAAAAATAATGGTTATTTAAACAGGATTTTCAAGATCCTCAACTATGAACTCTTGCTAGTCTAGGATAATTCAAACATCAATGTACAATACAGAGTATTTTTTAAACTTGCTTTTTTTCCATACACAAAAACCAGTGGTAACTTTATATTTTAAAACTATTTCACTATATCAACTTTCCTAATTGTTTTCTTTTTTTAAAGACCACTACTATAATTAAGATATTTAACAGTCTGAATCTGCATCACGAAAGGTACAACTACCAAAAACTCCAAAAAATGTAGAGAAAATCTAGGGAGGATTTATTCACTATAAATTACATCTTTAGTGGAACAGTGCAAAAGAGGCTCTCTTGTGCCTGGGGAGTGATGGGGCTGGGGGGCAATCTGGCCTTCATTACCTCTGCAGGGTGAAGAGGTAAGTTCTCCCTCTGCCCACCACTTGGATATAAACTCAAAAGAGAACATTTTTCATAGTTTGCAAAAGCCTAATTTCTACGCCAGGAGTCAGAGGAACCCATATGATTAAAAACATTCTCTAATAAAAACTCAAAGAAATACTTATGGAAATACCAGTGTGACCTTAATCACAAAGGTCTACTAAGAATAGTGTAGGTAATGATGGGCAAATGTACCCATCCCTCACATACATGCCTTAACCCAAATATAGATGATATTTGTATTAGCTTGAATTTGGATGCCAGTGACCCAAAAGGAGAACTCAAATTATTTAATACATTCCTTCAGGGACTGAAATGGCATTTGGTAAGTTGAAGCCATAATAGGTCTATGTAACCCAATTGGAAAAGATTAAATGGGTCCCCTCATTCCAAGGCAATGAGAGTCCCCCTCTGTAGGATTTTCTTTCCTTTCTCCCCCCTCCCCCACCCCCCGCCCTTTCCTCCTTCTCTCCCTTTCTTTCTGTCCTTCTCTCATTTTTTGGCTAGGGTATGAGGTAAGGGTTCAGGGAGTGGGAGATGGGTGTCAAGGAGGTGAAATGTGTAGGACAAAGTGACATGCTCCATGTTCAAATTCACTGAAGAAAAAGAACAGAAGTTGATCTTTCTACCCCGGTCTAAATCAGGGATAATGATCTTCAGCTGAAACAACAAAAGCACTCACTGGCTTCCCTCCATATAAAACAAGCAGCAATCAAAAACTTATACATAAGTACAATGCACGAACAAGAGAACTGGTAAGTGAGGAAAGTTTCAGCACTCTTTGTGAGGAAGTGAATGACATCAGTTTGCTATTGGTCCAGATGATTACTTTATAGAGATTAGCAGTTTGACAGAACAAAAAAACCGTCTGGTCCATGCAGACTGAATGCACAGGTGAAGGGGCAGAGAGAGGAGGGAGCCACATTGGCTGATGCCCACATATTTCCTCCATACCTTCTGCCACGGCCATGGTTATTAAAACAGTGTAGAGGCCAGTGATGATTCCTCTAGCAAACAGCACCCTGCAGGCAACAAAGGAAGGAGCCATCTTTATAGCAAGGCTTTGGGAGCCTGGTGGGATGGAAAAAGGCCAAGGTGAAGGCAGCAGTGTCTGGGCGAAGTACTGCCCTGCCCACTGGGAAAAGTAATTGCACACCCCTGTCTACAAACTCCCTTGTTTTCTTTCACTGGACTCTGTAAATGGAAATAAACAATTTAGAAATATAGGAGAGCACGATGGTGGCTCTGAAAAAAACTTGATCCGGGAAAGACTATTCACCATCACAGCACTCCCACCTCCCTTACACATACCTGTTTACCTTCTACCAACCAAACATTAAGTTAGAATAGCTGACAGTCAGGTGTGTCCAAGGAGGCGAGCCAGGACCCAATGGTTCAAAAACGTTAACGAAAGAGAAAATTGAAGTACTTGCTTTCTACTTACTGAAACTAAATTCTCCTCCACAAAGGGAGTGAGCATGTGAGACCGAATGGTAACCATGATGTCACTGAAATCCAGACCAGAAATCATGCCACTTTTGCTTTTGTCTTTCAGTGCAAAGGCTTGTCTTGCATGTTCCAGCTGCAGCTCCTAGAGGGAAGTTAGAAATAGAACAGTAGATTGGTTAAAGCACATCCCAACTGCATGTTTTGAAAAAGGAGGACATTCTTCCCTTGCATGCACTTACTACAGAAATGAACACTGCACAGCTCTGAATTTACAACAAAACTTTTAATTTCTTTTAAAAAGCACGTTTTCCTGAAAATGTACTACACAGTACTCCTCGGGAAGAATGAATCATAGCATGACAATAAAGAAAGAGGAGGAGGAAAAAAACCTTAATGCACTTGAAAAGTTTTCAACACTGAACCGTTCTTAGTGTTTTAATTCAGCTTTTAAAATGTATTCTTTCTTGCTTGAAGGCATTCTTATCCAAGGGTACCTTTTTTTTTTTAAGTTTATTTATTTGAGAGGGGGGGGGTGGGGGAATGGCAAGCAGGAGGCACAGAGAGAGAGAAAGGAAAAGAGAGAATCTCAGGCAGGCTCTGTGCTGCCAGTGTCTCCCAAGGGTACGTTTTGAAATAAAAGTTTAGATTTGGGGTACCTGGGTGGTTCAGTCAGTTAAACGTCAGACTCTTGCTTTCGGCTCAGGTCATGATCTCACGGTTTGTGGGACTGAGCCGTGTGTCAGTCTCCGCACTAACAGCGCAGAGCCTGCTTGGGATTCTCTCTCTCTCTCTCTCTCTCTCTCTCTCTCTGCCCCTTGCCCACTTGCACTCTCTCTCTCAAATGAGCAAACTTAAAAAAGTTTAGATTCATTTTCAGTATTTCAATGTAATACTGTAATTAAAGGGTCTCTTTTTCTCTCTCAATGAATTAGACACCGTTTTTCAAACAATTTTTAAAACATGAACTTAGAAAGTCTACTGACTGGTAAGAGCAATAATTAGTAATTCTAACATGAAAGTTATAAATAACAAACTGATAACTAGTGTTCAACTATCACTGTCTGGCTTAGGCAGCAGTTACTCATAAACTGTAAAATAATCCAGAAGATCACTGAACTTTTCAATTATTCAGCAGTCACATTTTGTCATAAATGATATCAATAAAAACAATAAAACGTGCCAGTAACATGCTGAATACTATACAAAAGTGAAAAGTGGAGCATTTCTGCACTGAGGACCTATGACATAATCCAAATAAATCTGTTACCACAACATAACAATGGTGCTATTGGGTACCATTTTCACACTATTTGCAACTCTAAAAATAATATTCATATCTAAATATATATTATTCACAGATACAATACTGCAATTTTCATTACCATATTTATACAAGCCTACAAGTCAATGTTGCTTTTTCTGATATTTAAAAGTTTTGGTAGCGGGGTGCCTATGTGGCTCAGTTGGTGGAGCATCTGACTTTGGTTCAGATCATGATCTCATGGTTCGTGAGTTTGAGTCCCATGTCGAGCTCTGGGCTGACGGCTGGCATACTGGAGCCTGCTTCAGACTCTATGTCTCCCTCTCTCTCTGCGCCTCCCCTGCTCATGCTCTAAGTAAATAAACATTTAAAAAAAATTTTTTGAACAGTTTTGGAAAAAGTCTCATTACTTTACTAATTTATTTTCCTATGGGCTTGTGATAGTTCATTGGTAATTCAAAGACATTTAAATTATCTTAGGTTTGTCTTATAATTCATTAAACTATGTATTTGTTTTATGTGGCTTTCTAGATTTTATTTGTATGCTATTTAATAAGTTTTAAAAATATTTTTTCTTAGCAGGTTGGCAGGCTAGAGACAAGTATATCAAACCTATTAAATGTTCCAATAGTCTTAAAAAAATTAAATGAGAATACTGAGGGAAACATCTAAGGTATTTTAACATCTATCACCCAACATCTAAATGTTTGGATTTTTTTGAAAAGACAACAGAAGTGGAGAAACTAAAACTCAATTGGTAAATATGAAAGAGTACAAAATAAACAACCAGCATGATATGACAAAGTTGTCTCTTCCCTACTCCTACTTTTTTATTTTTTATTTATTTTTTTTACCCTACTCCTACTTCTTTAAAATTTCAACTCTATTGAGATAAAAGTGACAAAATTGTGATATATAAAAAGTGTGCAACATGATTTGGTACATGTATACATTGGGAAAGGAGTCCCACCAAGTTAAGTAACATATCCATCACCTCAGTTACCTTTTTTTATAGGAACACTCAAGTTCTACTTCCTTAGCAAATTTTAATTATACAACACAGTATTATTACCCATAGTAAGCATGATATACATTACATTCCCAGACCTTATCCATGTTATAATGGAAGGTTTGTATCCTTTTTCCAGCCTCCGCCCCCCTACCCACCCACCCCCACCCTGCCCCTGTCAACCACTATTCTTTCTGTTTCTGTGTTCAACTTTTTTTTAAGGTTCTACAAAGAAGCAATCCCTTGTAGTAGGTCTTTCTTTGGCTTCTTTCACTTAGTATAATGCCCTCCAAGTTCATCTGAGTTATTGCAAATGGCAGGATTTCCTTTTTTTGAGTGAACAATATTCTATTGTGTGTGAATACACACACATTTTTCTTTACTCATTCACCTCTCAATGGACACTTAGGTTGTTTCTATGTACAACAAACATGGGAGTACAGCTATTTCTTTGAAATAGTGATTTTTGTTTCCTTTGCATACATACCCAGAAGTGGGGTTGCTGGATCACCTGGTGGTTCTATTTTTAATTTCTTGAGGAACCTCCAGACTGTTTTCCATAGTGGCTGCACCAATTTACTTTCCAACAATGTACAGAGTTCCCTTTTCTCCATATCCTTGCCAGCATTTGTTGTCTTTGGTCTTTTTGATAATAGAGATCCTAACAAATATGAAGTAACATCTCACTATGGTTTGGATTTGCATATCCCTGATTAGTGAGACTGAGCAACTTCTCATATACTTCCTGGCCATTTATATGTCTTCTTTGGGAAAATGTCTATTCAGGTCTCTTATCCATTTTTAGTTTTTATAATTAATTAACTTATGGAGTTGAAAGTGTTGTTCACATATATATGTGTGTGTGTGTGTGTGTGTGTGTGTGTGCGTGTGTATATATATGTATATATGTATGTATCTGGGATACATACATATGTATATATGTACATATGTGTCTGTGTATATATATACATGTACATATACGTGTGTATATGTCTCTGTATATATATATACACACGTGTATATATATATGTACGTGTGTATGTTACTGTGTTGTAAAGTTCCCTACATATTTTGGATATTAGTCCCTTATTAGATATGTGGTTTGCAAATATTTTCTGCCATTCCATTGGCTGCCTTTTCATTTTGTTGATGGAGTCCTTTACTGTGCAGCTTTTTGGTTTGATGTGGTCCCACTCGTTTGTTTGCTTATGCTGCCTTTGTTTTCAGTGTCTAATTCAAAAAATCATTGCCAAGACTGAAGTCAAGGAACTTACCCCACTATGTTTTCTTCTAGGAGTTTAAAGTTTCAGGTCTTATGTTCAAGTTTTTAATCTATTTTCAGTTGTTTTTTCTGTCTGGTATAAGATAGGAGTCAAGTTTCATTCGTTTGCATATGGATATCCAGTTTTCCCAACACCATTTATTGAAAAGACTACCCTTTCTGCATTGTGTATTCTTAACTCCTTTGTCAAAAATGAATGATCATATATGCATGGGTTTATTTCTGGATTCTCTTTCTGTTCCACTGATCTATGTGTCTGTTTTTGACAATACCATACTGTTTTGAATACTATAGCTTCATAATTTGAATTTTAAAAATGTGATGTCTCCAGCTTTGTTCTTCTCAAAATTGCCTTGGCTATTTGGGTTCTTTTGTGGTTCCATACAAATTTTAGGACTGTTTTTTCTCAGTGAAAAGGCCCACTGGAATTTTGATAGTGACTGTATTGAATCTATAGATCACTTTGGGTATTACATTTTAACATTAATTCTTCAAATCCATGAACATGGAATATCTTCCCATTTATTTGTGTCTTAACTTCTTTCATCAACATCTTACAGTTTTTAGTGACCAGATTTTTCACTTCCTTGGTAAAATATATTCTCAAGTATTTTATCCTTTTTGATATTCTATAAATGGGGTTTTCTTAATTTCTCTTTTCAGTAGTTCATTGCTAATGTATAGAAGTGCAACTGGGGGCGCCTGGGTGGCTCAGTCGGTTAAGCGGCCGACTTCGGCTCAGGTCATGATCTCGCGGTCCGTGAGTTTGAACCCCGCGTCGGGCCCTGTGCTGACAGCTCAGAGCCTGGAGCCTGTTTCACATTCTGTGTCTCCCTCTTTCTGACCCTCCCTCGTTCATGCTGTCTCTCTCTGTCTCAAAAATAAATGAACGTTAAAAAAAAAAAAAAAAACCTAATTAGAAGTGCAACTGTTTTTGATTGTGTACCCTGAAACTTTAAGTCATTTATTAGTTCTAACAGTTTTTGATGAGTTTGTGTGCATGTGCGTAGTCTTTAAGGGTTTTCTATATCTAATATCATGTCATCTGCAAAAAGGGACAATTGTATTTTTTCCCTTCTAATTTGGATGTCTTTTACTTCTTTTTCTTGACTAATTTCTCTGGCTAAAGCTTCTAGTACTTTTTTGAATAAAAGTGGTAAGAATATGCATCCTTGTTTTGCTCCTGGTCTTTGAGTAAAAGCTTTCAGCTGTTCACTGTTGAGCATGATGTGAGCTATGGGCTTGTCATACAGGGCCTTTATTTTGTTGAGGTATGTTCCATCTGTACCTAATTTGCTAGGCACTTTTTAAATATTTTTTTAATGCTTATTTATTTTGAGAGGGGGGAGTGTAGGGGCAGAGACAGAGAATCCCAAGCAGGTTCTGTGCTGCCAGTGCACAGTCCAACATGGGGCTCAGTCTCACAAACTGTATCATGACCTGAGCCGAGATCAAGAGTTGGATCCTTAACTGACTGAGCAACCCAGGCACACCTCGCTAAGCATTATTTTTAAATTTTTTTTTTAATGTTTACTTATCTTAGAGAAAGAGAGCAAGAGAGAGTGAGAGAGAGAGAGCACATTCAAGTGGGGAGAGGCAGAGAGACAGGGAGGGAGAATCCGAAGCAGGCTCCAGGCTCTGAGCTGTCAGAACAGAGCCCCACATGGGACTCAAACTCACAAACTGTGAGATCATGACCTGAGCTGAAGTTGGGACACTTAACCAACAGAGCCACCCAGGCACCCCACCCCTTGCTAAACATTTAAAAATTTGTTTAATGTTTATTTATTTTTGAGACAGCAAGACAGACAGAGAGACAGAATACGAGCAGGGGAGAGGCAGAGAGAGAGGGAGACACAGAATCCGAAGCAGGCTCCAGGCTCTGAGCTGTCAGCCCAGAGCTCGACACGGGGCTTGAACCCACAGACTGCGAGATCATGACCTAAGCCAAAGTCAGATGCTTAACCAACTGAGCCTCCCAGGTGCCCCGCTAAGCACTTTTTATCATGAAAGGATAATGAATTTTTCCAAATGCTTTTTCTGTATCTGTATCTACTGAGATGATATGATTTTTATTCTTCATTTTGTTAATGTGTCACATTTAATGATTTGCATATGCTAAACCATCCTTGCATTCCAGGAATAAATCCCATTTGATCATGGTACATGATCCTTTTAATGTACTATTAAATTCAGTTTACTAATATTTCGTTGAGGCTATTTGCATCTACCTTCATCAGGAATACTGACCTGTAATTTCCTTTTCTTGCAGTGTCCTTGTCTGGCTTTGGTATTAGGATTAATACTGGTCTTGTAAAATGAATCTGGAAGAAATGTACCCTCCTCTTGTACTTTTTGGATAAATTTGAGAAAGATTGGTATTAACTCTTCTTTAGTTGTTTGGTAGTATTCACCAGGGAAGCCATCTGGTCCTATACTTATCTCTGCTGGGAGATTTTTAATTACTGATTCAATCTCCTTACTAGTAATTGGTCTGTTTAGATTTTTTTATTTCTTCATGATTCAGAATTGGTAGACTGGATATGTTTCTAGGAATTTATCCATTTCTTCTAGGTTACCTCATTTGTTGGTATATAAATGGTCACAGAAGTTTCTTATGATCCTTAGTATTTCTCTTATTAATTGTAATGTGTCTTTCATTTCTATGTGTTTTTTGTCAATCTAGGTAAAGATCTGTCAATTTTGTATATCTTAAAAAAAACCAGCTCTTAGTTTTATTAATATTTTCTGTTGTCTCCCTAGACATTATATTTCATTTATTTCTGCTATAACTTTTGTTATTTTCTTCCTTCTGCTGACTTTATCCTTAGTTTATTCTTCTTCTAGTTCCTTGAGGTGTAAAGATAGTTTGAGATCTTTTTTTTTTTTTTTAATGTAGGTGTTTATCATCAGAAACTTCTCTCTCAGAACTGCTTTTGCTGTATCCCATACATTTTGGTATATTGTGTTTTCATTTTAATTTGTCTCAAGATATTTTTTTTTAACGTTCCTTTTATTCTATGATCCATGAATTATTCGGGAGCGTGTTATATAATCTCCACATATTTGCGAATTCTGTCTTCTTCTACTTTCATCATTCTCCCTACTCACTCCATCTTCCTATCACCTCAGCTCCAACCCTATCATCCTTCAAATGAAGCAGGAATTTTAGGTCTTTATTTCAACCTTAAAATATGATTGAAAGTATTCCCCCACAGAAAGGATGTTCCTAAGCAGCATCAGAAATAGACATAGGTCCTCTCCTTATATGTTTTCCCTTACTCACTACTTTTTCCCTCCTTCTCTATGTCTTTGTTACACCTTTGTCTTCTCCCACGTATGTCTTCATTTTTCAGAAATATCCAGTGGCAGCCATGGACATGATGAAGCCTCATTAATGACACTCAATACTGAAGAAAATGTGAACTTTTATATTAATAAGACAGAGCAGAATCCTCATTGCAAGAGTAATACTGGAAGAACAGATTTTCTATTTTCTATTAGGTCAGCAATCGGAGGGCTCCTATGTATCTTTTAAAGATACATAGTTAGGGGCGCCTGGGTGGCTTGGTCGGTTAAGCGTCTGACTTCGGCTCAGGTCATGATCTCACGGTCCGTGAGTTCGAGCCCCGCGTCGGGCTCTGTGCTGACAGCTCAGAGCCTGGAGCCTGTTTCAGATTCTGTGTCTCCCTCTCTCTCTGCCCCTCCCCTGTTCATGCTCTGTCTCTCTGTGTCTCAAAAATAAATAAACGTTTAAAAAAAAAAAGATACATAGTTAAAGTTACAGATAAAACTATATACAGTGTTTGGGATTGGCTTCCAAATGATCCAGGAGGGAGCACAGTGAAGAGTACAGACAAAACAAGATGGGCCAACAGTTAATAACTGTTGAAGCTGGTTGATGGGTACGTGGAAGTTCATTACACTATTCTATTTTTAAATACATTTGAAATCCTTAAAAATAAAAAGTTTACAAAATTAAAATTAATGACTTCAAAATGAGAAGCAAACAAAGGGGGAAAAAAACCCATATCTAAAGCTCTCAGTTTATGTAGTACAGTTAGTATATCAGGGTAGAATTAGATATTGTAAAATACATTCAGACAATGCAAGACAACCAATGAGAAGAACAAACCATCTTTGGAGAAATCTTAAAAAATACTAGTTGAAAGAACATTTCTTTTTTAAATAATCATCTCTCAAATATATAATACTTTCAACTTTTCAAGTGTGAGCATTTTCCAATGACAGTCAGGTGGGCACTAACAGTGCAAGTGTTAGAACAAGCACTGGGTTCTACAAATAACCACACGTAGCACTCGCTTCGGCAACATGTATACTAAAATAACCACACCTAAAGGATACAGTTTTCAAACTGTGATCACGCTCATGAAGTAAAACAATACCCCAGGGTTATAAAAGATAAAATACATAAAAATACTCTAAAAAGATGCTTTATCTAAAAAGATAAAGATATTCTAATAAATAAAAAATAAAGTAAGTCTGCTTCCAGATTTCAAGTGTGGATAGGGGAACTGAGGGAAAGGATGAAAAAAGGAAGCTACGCTAAAGCTAAAGATCTCAGACACCTGGAAATGCATTTCATCTAACTATGAGATGAAAACTGCTGTGCTTCAGAAACTGTGGCTTTGAATGAGAATGAACTAGTACATGTAATTCTGCAGTCTTCCAAAACTTCACTCTTCACTAAAAATCACAGTAAAGGAACTAAAAGCAAAACAGAAACTCAAGGACAAAGAGAACAGAAAAGAAGACAGCAACTACATTTTTTAAGATTGTAGAGCAGAAAGGCAAGCGACAACTGACTTAGCAGAGTCAAGAAAACTAAACACGGAGGGACATCTGGGTGGCTCAGTGAGTTGAGCATCTGACTCTGGATTTCAGCTCAGGTCATGATCTCACAGTTTGCGGGTTTGAGCCCCATATCCGGCTCTGCACTGACAGTGTGGAGGCCTGTGTGGGATTCTCTCTCTCCTGTCTCTCTGCCCCTCCCCTGCTTGTACATACTCTCTCTCAAAATCAAAAATAAAAACTAAAACATTAAAAAAAAAAAGAAAAGAAAACTAGACATTGGAAAAGCCAAAAAGCTATGCAATGTACATTACAGGACCCCTTAAAAACTCCGGAACTGGCTACACGAGTACTCTCACAAGTGACAGTGAAGGTGGAGCTACAAACAGGAAGCTCAGATGGAAGTCTGTTTAAAACTCACTTAGTCACCTGCACTACTTCACTGTAGCCAGGATTGTGGCCTTTCCCAACCCTGGTAGAGGACTAGAGACTCACTGCCTAGAGAATTTAATAGAGGATCTGGACTAGGGGAGACCAGGTACAGTGGAAAAGAGGTAATAAAATCAAAGTCCATCTCCACACTGAAAGTTGAGACCTCTAACCCTCTTGAATTATTCAGCAACCATAATGTCAATAGCCAGATCTAATATTCTAGATGATTATTCTCTGGGTCCCCAATGCAAAAGAAAGACCTGAACATACAGACATTAAAGGGTCCCCAATATGACAGCCGAGACAGCAAACTTTATAATAAGGTTTAGAGTTAATAAGTAATACCATGAACCCAAAGTTCCCAATAAGCCTCAATCTTAAATATGAGCAGAGGACCAATGACTGTAAGAAAAGCCACTAACATGAAAAACAAAAACCCAAACAGAGAAAAAGAAAGAAAATTGAAGAAAACAGACAATTCACAGGAAGAAAAAAATCACCTATCTTTAATATATTTGGAGAAGTGAGAGAAAATAGTACACCTATAGAAAAAGAACAATATGTTATTTTTTAAAAATGAATATTCAGAAAACGAAAAAGAACTGAAAATTTTAAATGTAACAAAAATTAAAAACTTACTAAAAGTTCAGGCGGAAAGTGGGAGAGAAAACTAAATTATACATTTAATATATTTACTAGTTCCATAAAGAAAGAAAATAGAAGTAAATTAAAAAAAAGCAATGAGAATATTTTCAAGAATTGAGGGACAAAAGTTTTCAAATTCAGAAAGCCCACTAAATGCCCAGCACCAAGGAATATCATCATGGAATTTCAAAACACTGAAGAAAAGGAAAAAAAATCTGACTCTCCAGAATGGGAAAAAAAAAAAAAAATGTCAAAACAGAATCAAGAATGAGAATGGGGGCGCCTGCATGGCTCATTCAGTTAAGTGTCTGACTCTTGATTTAGGCTCAGGTCATGATCTCACAATTTCCACGAATTCGAGCCTCGCATCAGGCCCTGCTTTGGCCCACTTCCAACTCCATGCTGACGACACCAAGCCTGCTTCAGATTCTCTCTCTGTCCCTCCCTAGCTCGCGTGGAGATGCAGGTGAGTTCTCTCCCTCTCGCCCTTTCTCTCAACTTAAAAAAAAAAAAAAAAAACAAGAATGAGAATGGCATTGGACTTCTCAGTGGCAATACTAGAAGAAAGAAAACAAAAAAGAAATGTTTTCAAAATTAGGAGGGAACTAATTTCTACTAGAATTCTAAACCTAGCCATACTAAGTATAAATAGAACAGAGGTTTTCAGGTATGAAAAGTCTCACAAAAAATTACTATACTTTCCTCAAGAAGCCACTACAGGAAATATTCCACCAAAAAGAGGAACTACACTATAATAAAGAGATGGAATCCAGTAAGCAGAAGATTCAACACAAAAGATAGACAAATGCATTCCCCAGTATGAAGCTGAGGGGGATTACAGTCCGACAGCTATGCAAAAAGTACAAAGTCCAGCCTTCAACCATGAAGCAGGTCAGAAAGTTCCAGGAAAATGGTGCAGGGGCTATGAGAAACAGTCTGGCAATTCCTCAAAAAATTAAACATAAAATTATATGACTCAGCAATTTTATATCTAGAGATGTACTCAAAAGATTTGAAAACAGCTATTCAAACAAATACTTGTACACCAACGTTCGTGATAACCAAAAGGTAAGAACACCCAATTGATAGGCTCCATTAACTAATGAATGGATAGACAAAAAACAGTACATCCGTACAATGGAATATTACCCAGCCATAAAAAGGAATAAGGTACTAATACATGCTACAACTTGGATAATCCTTGAAAACATTATGCTAAGTAAAAAAAAAAAAAAAAAAAGAAGAAAAAAAAAAGCCAGACACAAAAAGTCATGCTGTATAATTCCATTAATAGTAGTCCTCCCTTACCTGTGGGGTGTATGTTCTCGGAACCCCAAGTGAATGCCTGATACTGCACATAGAACCAAACCCTATATATGATGTTTTTTTCCTATACATGCATAAGATAAAGTTTAATTCCTAAATTGGGACACAGTAAGAGATTATCACTAAAATAATAGAAAAATTATAATAATATATTGCAATAAAAGTTATGTGAATGTGGTCTCTTTCTCTCTTGTCCTCTTAAAATATCCTACTGTGCTGTACTCACCTTCCTTCCTGTGATGATGTGAGATGATAAAATGTCTAAGTGATAAGATGAAGTGAGGTAAATGATGTAGGCATTGTGACATAGCAGTAGGCTACCATTGACCTTCTAATGGTACATCAGAAGGAGGATTATCTACTACTGGACCACGGTTGACCATGGATCCACTGAAACTGTAAAAAGCAAAACTGTAAATAATGGGGGGACTACTGTACATGAACTATCCAGAATAGGTAAATCCATAGAGTCAGAGCTGTTTGGTGGTCACCAGGGGCTGAGGAGACACAGGAATGGGGAGTGACTGCTTAATGAGTAAACAATTTTTTTTTTTTTGGAATAATAAAAATGTTTTGGAATTAGACAAAGATAGTGGTTGCCCAGCACTGAACTGTACTAAATGCCACTTAAATTATGCACTTTTATATGGTTAAGTTTATGTTAAGTGAATTTTATCTCCATTTCTTAAGAAAGAAAGCTCTTAGCTCCAAGAAGATGAAATTGATAGAATACATAATATTTTGTAAACACATTAAAATGAAATGTTAATAAGTGAGGCAAAATTTAAGAATGAATTAGCATTAATACATAGAAAACTAAACAAATAAGAAAAACTAGAAACGCTAAGAAAAGTAATCATTTTAGTCAAGCACAGTATTTTTTTTAAGTTTATTTATTTATTTATTTATTTATTTATTTATTTATTTATTTAGAGAGAGAGAGAGAGAGAGAGAGAGTGCTCAAGCAGGGGAGGGGCAGAGAGACGGGGAGACAGAGAAGCCCAAGCAGGCTCCCCACTGCCAGTGCAGAACCCAATGCAGGGCTTAATCTCATGAACCATGAGATCCTGAACTGAGCTGAAACCAAAAGTTGGACGTGTAACCAACTGAGCCACTCAGGTGCCTCTATTTTTATTTTTTATTTTTTGAAAGAGAGAGCAAATTAGCGAGTGGAGGAAAGAGGCAGAGGGGGAGAGACAATCTTAAGCAGGCTCCATGCTCAGTGCAGAGCCTGATCCCACAACCCTGGAATTGTGACCTGAGATGACATCAAAAGTCACACACTTAACCGACTGAGCCACACAGGCACCCCAGTCATCCATAGTATTTATAAAATTATAGTAATTCAGATATGAATTATATGGTGATGGAGACAGAAAATGTCTGTGGGAGAGAGGGAGAGATGAAAGAACCAGCTCCTGATCTTCCACAGTTCAAATTCAATGAAAAATACCAAAAAGTGAAAAATTTTAAAGTAGAGTACAGAACTACAAAAGACCCCATACTGTCAAGGCAATCTTGAGAAAGAAGAATAAAGCTGGAGGTCCAGATTTCAAGATAAATTACAAAGCTGTAGTAATCAAAACAGTATGGTACTGGAACAAAAACACACATAGATCAATGGACCGGAATAGACAGCCCAGAAATAAACCCACAATCATATGGTCAATTAATCTGTAACAAAGCAG
The DNA here is from genome assembly GCF_022837055.1 of Prionailurus viverrinus. NCBI lineage: Eukaryota > Metazoa > Chordata > Mammalia > Carnivora > Felidae > Prionailurus > Prionailurus viverrinus. Next base: position 56,548,222 of record NC_062568.1, on the reverse strand, counting down.
GAAAGAGTACACAATGAGAAAAAGACAGTCTCTTCTACAAATGGTGCTGGGAAAACTGGACAAAACTATGCAAAAGAATAACACTGGACCACTGTCTTAACCATACACAAAAATAAACTCCAAATGGATTAAAGACTTAAATGTAAGATCTGAAACCATAAAACTCCTAGAAGAAAACACAGGCAATAATCTCTCTGATATTGGCCTTAGCAACATTTTTCTCAATAGGTCTCCTGAAGCAAAGGAAACAAAAACAAAAGTAAACTATAGGGACTACACCAAAATAAAAAGCTTTTGCACAGTAAAGGAGACCATCAACAAAATGAAAAAGACAATGTACTGAATGGGAGAAGATATTTGCAAATCACACATCCAATAAAGAGTTAATATCCAAAATACATGAAAAACTTCTACAACACCAAAAAACAATGATTACAAAACAGAGGAGCTGAACAGACATTTCTCCAAAGAACACATACAGATAGCCAACAGACACATGACAAGATGTTCACCATCACTAATCATCAAGGAAAGGCAAATCAAAACCACAATATCACCTCACATCTGTCAGAATGATTAGTATTAAAAACGTAAGAAATAACAAGTGTTGTTGAGGATGTGGAGAAAACGGAACCCTCATGCACTGTTGGTGGGAATGTAAACTGGTGCAACCTCTCAGGAAACAGTATGGAGTTTCCTCCAAATAATTAAACATAGAAACGCCATCCAATCCAATAATTCCACTACTGGGTATTTACCCAAAGAAAATGAACAATAATTTGAAAAGATATAAGCATCCTTATGTTTATTGCAGCATTTTTAAAAAAGTTTTTATTTATTTGAGAGACAGAACGCTCACACAAGCGGGGGAGGGGCAGAGAGACGGGGAGAGAGAATCCCAAGCAGGCTCCACGCAGTCAGCATGGAGCCCAGCTTGGGACTCTAACCCATGAACCGTGAGATCACGACCTGAGCAGAAATAAAGAGTCACACACTTAACCAACTGAGCTACTCAGGTGCCCCTATTGCAGCATTATTAACAATAGCCAAGACATCTGGAAGCAACCCAGGTATTCATCGATAGATGAACAGATAAAGAAGATGTGGTATATACATACAATGGAATATTACTCAGCCATAAAAAAAAAATTAAAAAAAAAGGGGAATGAGATCTTACCATTTGCAGCAACAGTGATAGACCTAGAGGGTATTATGCTAAATGAAGTAAATCAAAGACAAAGAAGACAAATACCATATGATTTCACTTACATGTGGAATCTAAAAAGTAAAACAAAGCTGAAACAGACCCATAAATACAGAGAACTGGTGGTTGCCAGAGGGGAAGTGTGTGGGGGGATGGGCAAAATGAATGGAGGAGAGTGGGGTGTACGGGCTTCCAGTTACAGCGTAAGTCAGAGATGAGACGTACAGTGTGGGTAATATAATGAATGGTACTGTAATAGCACTGGACGGTAACAGATAGCAGCTATACTTGTGGTGAGCTATGAAAGTGATTGCTGAAAAGAAACAAGTTTAAGAGTGCTTAAAAGTTGCCTCTGGAAGTGGGAAATAAGAAATGGGGGTGTAATGCCACAGGGAATTGCTATTTTTGGTAACAAACTTAAAACTCAAAGGGAAGTGGAGAAGAAATGGTATATATTTACATCAGTTATGAAAACTAGGCTCACCTGGAGAAACTGTGTGAATTCTGTGTAGTTAAGATGCTTCTTCCGATTATGCCCAAAATGCAGTCGGATAAATTCACAGTCCCAGTTAAAAGGGATATGGTGATGAATAATAGTCTGTCCAAAAATTTCTTTGACATTTTCTTAAAAGGGAAGACAAAAATAAACAAATTATATCTGGAATAAGTAGTTTAGTCCACTGCAATGTTCCTACAGAAAGAAATTAAGAGAAATTTCAAGTCAATATTATCTGCTTCTATTAAGATTAGCTGCAAAATTTTTCGTGCCCAGAAACCCATGCACAGGAACACAATTGATACAAAATATAATTTTACACTTAAGATTGTGTACCATTACATATAAGGCCATGAGATTCTTAATTTCTCTTGATTTAATTTTAATTAGGAAGTGATTTATATCTTGCACTATAAATGGCTGCTACTTTGCATTCCTGTATAAAATCAATAGTGTTTTCCCGGTTCCTCAAGGAGTCGAATTAAGCCCTTTATCAGAAGCATGAATACCTAAATTACAGTATAATGCAATATTTGTCATACTAAGTATGGTTTGATTGAGGCTTGATTATTACATTCACACTAGCCTGAATCTGTCTATTGAAGATAGGTATAAGAAATACTACCAAAAGCGTATCATTAGCTCAGCAGCAAGCACCTTATTAAAAGCTTCTGATATTGTCAAAAATATGGTCTTGACACAAAGCTACAAAATCCCCATAAAAAGCATGATTATTAGTCTCAACTATTAAAATATTTTAAGATAAGTGAAATTAGTGATTCACTTTTAAATAAAGAAGGACTAAACACAGTACACTAACTTTAAGATAGGAACCAGTCACACTGTGTAAATATACAACCAAAACCCTCTGACAGCTGGTCTTCATGCATTAACAATGTCAGTCACTTTCTTACACAGTTCTACACTTATTATAAAAGTCAATTCACAAATGACTGGTACATTAACAAGCATAGACTGGATAGCCTAATTTAGAAGCTCATGCCAAAAAAAAAAAAAAAAAAGTCATTAACAAAGTTAAGAAAGCAGGAAGCCTGTTTTATTGATGTCTTAAGAACAAAATTATTTTCAAATGTAAGCCAATTAGTGGAAGCGTTTTACCATCCATAGCTACAATTTTACTAATTAGCAAATACAAGTTTAATGTTTTATAATCTCCAACTATGCTACTTTCTCTAATTTCTGTAAATTCTTTGAATAAGATACTGATCTCATATTGTAAATGGTTTAATGGATTCCCTTTAGTTTTATATACCATTTTTTTCTTGATAAAAGCATTACTGGGGTGGGGAGGGGGAGGTGGAAGAGAGTGTAAGAATTCTGAACTGGAAATCCTACCAGTCTGGACTCAATATAACAGCTCTGAATAGGTCACTGCTATCAGTAAGTTGGAAGAAGGCATTGGATGTCACTGGGGAGATGGGATTCTCGTCTTTTCTTTCAAATGGAATATAGCATTTATTTCTTGCCTAGTTAGCAATACTATATCATAATTTTCAAACCACATTAAAATATTTTCACCTTCCATAAACACAAATTAAATATATGGGGTTTTGTTTCTAAAAGCAAAAAACAAACAAACAAACAAAAACAAAAAAACAAAAACTCAGTAGCAATTCATGGGATAGATCTTGGCTTTTAACCAATATAAAAGTTTACCCTCAAATCTATGTGGAATATCAACAGTTGTAAAATATGTCAAAGTTTATAAGATAATTAAAATAATAAGGGTTACCAAAAATAGAACTAAATATATTAAGAGAGATCAGCAAAGATTTTTTTAGGATTTTTTTTTAAATAATTAGCTGCTTTATTCCCAAATTAATTACTTTGATTTCTTATTTTTAAGATCCAACAAATAGTGTTAAACTAATAAGACACAAAGAAATTAAGGGAAAGCAGAATAGAATAACTTAAACTACTACATATATTTAATTTAAATATTAAGATTATGAAAGGGAATACATTTTTTATAACCTTTAAAGGTCACAAATCCTAAAACTCAACTATTTGACAAGAAATGTACATACTGCTACCTAGATTAAGTTTTAAACAATGGTGGAATAAAACTGAATTCCCTTTACATGATCAGAAAATATTAGAATATTACTGTGAAATTAATCAAATACAATCAAAGATTCAAAAGCTTTCAAACTATGAAAATTTACTTAATTATGAAAATTGTTTTCTACTATCACAAAAAGGATAAACCGAAGTTATAATGTCGAATTTACATTCAGAAAAAGTTCCATAATAAAAACTTTAACTAAAATCCTATTTTGTAAACTTCCTAGCAACCTCTAGCTAAGATCTTGGAATATCTTTGAAACAATTAAAATGATAGCTTAAATTACTCATAGTAATCTTCCCAAATATTGAAGTGTCATTTTCCATGACTATTTGTTTCAACATTTCCTACTTCTCCCAAAGTGGTCATTGATAGCTTTGGACATGATTTTATTATGAGCATTAATATATGCTGTTTTATTTACCACCCCCCAGACACTTAATTATTTTGACTATGTCACAGGCTACAACTATAGTTACTAGGACTAACAAAATTTCAAACCTACTTTGGCACCTCTTGATGTGTCCCACTTCCCTTCTGTTATTATTTTACTACCAACTGCCTAAGGCTAATTCAGGAAGCTTATAAAAATAATTAGTACAACTATTATTTTAAAATCCAATTCATAATTACCACTTTACCAGGATGTGCTTATCCAAAAAAAAAAAGTTATACAAAAGCTCCAGAACTGGAGAGCTTCTACTTGTGTGAGGCAACAGCTCAAACATGTGATGCTCTCCTTATCCAGTTTTATCCGGTTCTGCATGACATAAAAGGGAACCCCAATAATCTCAAATATTCCCAATACATCTAACTGAAAATGCATAGCAAGTCCCCACCCACCCCCACCGCCCCCACAGAGAATCCCGTCTTTCCAGTGGCAAACAAGGGTCTTTAGCTCTAAATAGCACTCCTTGGAGTATTATTTCAGTCGCCATAGTTCTGGCCTGGATGAACGGGCTATGACAGTCACATCTTATTGGCAGCAAGATCATGATCTACTGTTTTATACTAGGTTGGTATTGCTATGGGATATAGGAATCCATTCGTTTTCTGACATATAGAAAACAATAGACCACTTTTTCACTTCCTGCAGAGCATGGGCTTATGAAAGAGATGGTTTATAATTCCTCTTGAAAAGGGAGTTGGGGCCAGATACAAAAGTAGCCTGTCATTATGTTCTCTTTGCTCAAAGGAAAGGAGTAGGATTTGTCAGGAGGGCAGGTAATGGTGACAACTGTGATTAAGTAAAAATGTTCACAGACGTATAACATTAGTCAGTTCAGTTGTATCAGTCACTTATGATGATTGGACTAGATGAATTACACATTGAAGCATATATATTATGTAAATATGTCTTAACAGAGGTTTTAATTTCCCCAACAGCCCACAATGTGTCTCCCCATCTCATCCACCCTCATCCCTCCCCTGGTCCTTATGGGAGCTTCCTACTGGTCTTGTTCACCTTTCTTCAGTACAAAATTACCTCTGACCGGGGCTGGCACTCTTCTCCAAGACTGCCGCCATGCCTGTTCCATGAATGAGCCTGGAAGGAGCTGCTGTACCAACGGTGTGGCCAGAGAACTCCTCCTGTAGGTATACAAGCCATCAGCCCTGTGACACAGCCCACCTACCATCAGCCCAACGACATCCTGATTCCAAGGATTCCAGCCCAGCAGGAGCCACTGCTTCCAACTTAAGAGGCTTGAGACCAAACATTTTTATTGTCAGTGGGGGTGGGGGCGGGGGAGTCCTCAATAGCTCAGTTTCATCTGCATAGTTCTTAAAGTGAAGTCAGAGAGGCTTTTAGAAGGACTCCCACCAAAACAGTGAATTCCTTGTGTATAACTGAACAAAAACAATGGCGAGACTTGTGGAAGTAAAGAGTTTTTCAGTGAAGGAAAACTTGGGGAGAAAGAAGAGGAACAACTAAGAGACCAAAAAAGAAAACAAAGGAAAACAAACAACAACAACAGAATGTTCAACAACAGGAACTTGGTAGAGGAAGTCCCAACCAAAACAGCATGTAGACTCAGTCCCAGACTACTAGGTTCTACTTCCAGTTGGGTCATTAATTTCCTAGGTGACTTCCTCTGTTTCTCTAAGCAAAAGTATTTCTATTAATCCTTTACCTACCTCCAGAAGGGACTACCATACAATTAGTCAACAGAGTAGTCCTGCTGCCAAATATATGTGAAGGTCCGTTTCTCAGGAAGGATGAGTTTACATTTAAAGAGCATCTATTACTATAGAAACTAGATGCTTCACCAGTCTATCACCAAATGCATAAAAACTAATAACACTATGACCTTTTTTTTTTAACCTTAAACTCTAAGCTACTCTAGTAGCCTTCAGTATTAACAGGATTTTTTTCTGCAATATCTGAAAGGGGTCTCAAAATTCTTACTGATTTATTTTGAACACCCAGGTGAAGCTCTAATTCTTACTAGACCAAATTAGGTATTGGTTACCATTAGATTTTCATAGTATTCCATGTCTACAGCTTTGTTCCCACTGAGAGAGGGTAATTTTTCACATCTAGACTTCCATCTCCCGAACCTTTTAAAAACAGCGGTGGTTATGCCTAAGCCACCCCAATCTATTCTTCCCTTCAGGGAAAAAGAGTCTATTTTAAAGGCACAAATGGAACCCATTTCTATTTGCTGTATTTAATGACAATCAAAAACAGTACCAAATCAAAAGGAATCCCTGCTTTTTCAGGGTTCTACAGTGAGGGGATAAAGATGTGCCCTTGAAAAAAATCACTTTGGAGAGGTCCCATTCCTAGGCAAGCGCTTTGGAACACAATGCTGATGAGATTTTAATAAAAAACTTAGACTGTACAACATATCTTATATTCATTTATTAGTTAATAGACAGGAGTTGGGGTTTCATTTTTTTAGAAGGATTACATCTTTGTTAACGCAATGGGCTTTTATTTTTTAAATGTGGGACAAATGCAAGGCAGCTACTGACAACACAATGTAGTATAACTGGTTATCTAGGTTACCTCAACCTAATTCTATCAAGCAGAATACCCAGTACACTAGAGGCTAGTAGTGAGACCAAGGCAAGTTTAGACTGTATCTAGCACACACCAATCATGCAACGGCCTCCACAAGGCTCAACAGTGGCAGTAACAGATATATAAGCCATTAAGTAATTATCCACAGCATGCATTAGAAATTTTATTAAAAGAACATCAAAGAGGAAACAACTATGGTTTTATTCACTCTTTTAAAAACTCCAGAACCCTCTCCTGCGCTTGCTTGCACATTCTGAAATGGATTACCGAGGTCTCAATGTAAGTCTTCTCCCCCAAAGTAGAGGCATCTCTAACAATTAAAAAACAGAAACAAAAAACTTGTCCAGCACTCAAGTAAATGTTGTTCGATATTCCTATTTACATAAATACTTGCAAAAATGTACACAACTTAAGTATCTAATCTGATGTGTATTAAAAAGCGTATCTAAAAAAACAAAAGCATAGATGAGAACAATATATACAAATACACAGATAATAACATCATCATCATAGTCCACGAGATACCAATGGCATAACAGTTCCCCCCCCCCCCCCACTCCATTACACCTGGCATCCAATATTCTCTCCCACCTTTCTCTCCTGGTGTGCACAAGAGAAAATTGTACTTTAAATAAATTCTAAACTAGAAAATATAAGGCCATTCGGTGAAAAGGATTTACAGTTAGAATGGATCTATAATTTCCTTTTACCTAAACATATATCTATAAATACATAAGCACAATTCATTTTATTAAGTGGATACAAACATGAAAACTGACCTTTAACACAGATCCAAAATCCTATAAAAATAAACTCCAAGTTAATTAGTTCCTTATGCTGAAATTCTGTAGTCTTGAAAACAGCCTGTAATGAGTAGGCCTTAGAAATCTTGTTAAATGGCATTTGTAACAGTTTCAATGCTTTTCCTCTTTCCTTAATAATATAAAATTAAACTTTCTCTCCTTCATTATGATTTTTATTTAAGAAAATTTGTCTGAAATGAATCCTCAAAACCAGGGAGGCAAGACAGGAAGGGAAAATGGTCAAGGTCCCCAAGAAACAGATGACCATCATCAAGACAACCACCCAACTGGCCAGGGGCTCCAAGAACAATGTTGAAAGGGCATTCACCAGTACCTCATTCCATAGGAATCTTCCTATCTCTACATTATGAAGCAGAAAAATGAAAGCAGGATTTTGGAGGCTTCATATGTTTATTTTTCAGGTCATATCAGGAGCTATAACAACTAAAACTGGTTTGTTTTGTTTCTAATCCTAATTATATTTTCTTAAAATTCTAACTCATGAATCATAGTCTGGGAGAAAAACAAAAGATCTTTAAAATGCTAAAGTTGGGATCTAATAACTACAAGCTCTCATTTGCATGAAATAAATGTGTTCATAAACCACTCAACTGCTTCTTATACCCATTTTAATCTACTAATCAACACTGGCATGGGTCTCTATTGTTAGTCAAGTGGATGAACTGACTTGAGTGACTTGTTTTTTAAAATAGAAATTGCGAAAAGCATCAAATGGAGATGACACAAAGAACCATGATACCGAGGTAGGAAGGACAAAAGTCCCCACAATTTGGTTTTGGGAAATCTAATTCTTAAAACAATGGATACATGATAGAAGCACAGGTCTACCATCACTAATACAGATATTTGTATGGAAGTATTTCCCAAGTATTGCTGCACATTTGGAAGTGAGACATGTGAGAATGTGTGATACCTATTGAAAACAGAAAATGCAGCATTATTAGTGGTCTGGGGTTAATGCTGAGTGATGAGATAATAAGGTTTTATATTTTAAACTACAGAATTTGGGTGCTTCTGGGAAAAATCAACCTTCTTTACGAGGCAGAGTGGCCAGAGCTTGCTCCAAAGCAGGAGTATGCCAACATGGATACAGAAACCTAAGGAGTTCTGCATAGGTAATTATTTGGGGAAATCTTACACAGACAACAACTGGGTCAATAGACAAAAGGAAACAGTCAATGCCAAGCTAGAAAATGTGCCCACTAAAAGCATTAAAGAGCACCACTGGTCCTTCTAATACCTGTATTGTCTCACCATTCTTTTCATGGCAGTGATACTTCCTCCTTTGGGTGTAACTGAAGGATTTTTTTTTATAAGACAAATTCTGTGGTGAATAAATATTTAGCTCAGGGAAAGCCTGATTTTCAAGAGTCTCTCTACAACATATTGATGCAAATTCACCCTATAAAAGGGGCTCAAGTTCAGCTTTACAAGATAAAAAAGTTCTGGAAATCTGTTTCACGACTATGTGAATATACTCAATGCTACTGAACTGTACACTGAAAAATGGTTAAGATTTTATGTGTTCTTTTATCACAATAAAAGTATATAAATATTTTTTTAAAAAGAAGAGGATTCAAGGTCTTTGAAAACACTGCATTGTTTTTATTGAAAAACCTGTTGCAGGAAAAATTAGCAGATATGGTAAACATAAACTAATTTCTGCAAATAAGCGTCTTTAAAAACTAAAACATACATGGCTACAAACAGAAATTCTAGTTTATATGCTTGTCAAACACTGATCTCGTGCTAGATTATATGCCTAGCAAAGGATTTATATCAATTTCTATATTTAACACAAATGTTAGTTTCAATGTTCTAGGCTTGTTTCCTAAAATCAAAAATCTACAATGGTGATTCAGAGAATGCTAACTATTGTTAACTCCCTCCTTCAGTTCCATTCTTGGTGTTACATCGTAGCACTTTTCCAAACTGCTACTGAGGAGCTTTGCACTCTCTACCCAAAAATCCCTTCAAGAATGATATGATTATTCCATGTTGTTCCTCGTCTGTTTCATAAAGAATTTTGCTCAGGCTAGCCCAGAGCAAGAAAAGTTTACACCACATATTTTTGGAATGTAAAAGTGTCAATAAATGACTCAATGAGCAAAGATTCCTTAATTTTTTGCAATTGTCTAATGCTTTAAAGAAATACACCATTTTAATTTTATCTGTGTAAATTCTTTGAGGAAATCAATACTTCACTTATTAACTAGCTCCTAGATAATCAGCAATTTATATGCATTTACTAGATTTAGCAATTAAAGACTGGACCAGCTTCACTAACTTCACTTATCCCTTATAATCTTTTTTTTTCCTTACCAAATGTCACCTCTCCATTTCCACTCTTGTCAAACAACTGGAAAGCCACTATGAACATAGAATCTGGAGCACACAAAACAGATTCAAATGCCAAGAATTCTTGATAGGAGATCAATCTGCAACAAAATATAACATGTTATTGGCTGGTAAAGAAAGGGAAAATATCAGGCATTTAACCTGTCTTTACTGTATGAACTATAGCTCAGGGTAACCACACAATTGGTAAAGGGAAGTCATCTGGAATTTGCTTCAAAATAATCCAGGAGATGAAAAATATAAATAAAACAAATTTAATAATTATTTTAATAATTACCCAAACTTGGTGATGAGGATATTGAATTTGCTACACTAGTCTGTGTTTTATAGGCTTGAAATGTCAACAATACATTTATTTTTTATTTTTTTTTATTTAAAAAAAAGGTTTTTTTCAACGTTTTTTATTTATTTTTGGGACAGAGAGAGACAGAGCATGAATGGGGGAGGGGCAGAGAGAGAGGGAGACACAGAATCGGAAACAGGCTCCAGGCTCTGAGCCATCAGCCCAGAGCCCAACGCGGGGCTCGAACTCACAGACCGCGAGATCGTGACCTGGCTGAAGTCGGACGCTTAACGGACTGCGCCACCCAGGCGCCCCAATAATACATTTTTTAAAAGAAGATTCAAAACAAGAGGAGGGAAACTAAAGCACATGGAGTCCTAGAATACTCAGGGTTGTGAAATTAGCCAGTGGCCAAAATTACACTAAAATTGCCTTCAATGATCTTATACAGTTGGCATATGCTAGTATATAGTTTAGAGTCATCTTCCATAGCAAGCTTGCTGCAAACATCCCACACCATGTTGCTGCTATTGGTAAGTGACTAATATCCAAGTAACAGCATTATAAAAATCTGGTTTTTTATAAATATATAAATACATGTAGTTATTTATTTACTTATTCATATTAGTAATGGTGCTGCCTTTTATTCTCAAATGGCCTGGTTTGGACAATACATTTATAGTCACCCTATCAAAAGGAATAGACCTAATCTTAACGTGGCTTCTTGCCCCTCAGGATCTGATCTCTATATGCCTCCCCTTTGTTCTCTGCACTCCAACCCACTCTTTTTCAATCCCTGCTCCTTCCACCCAGGACCATCACACAACATTTCACTTTCCTTGGAATGATCCCACCATCTCCAAACTTCTGCCCATTTAATTTGTACCCATCCTTACATAGCCCAGATCAAATATCATTTCCTCAAGACAACCAACCATCTCACAGTCTCGAGATGATTTCACTTACCCTTTACAGCCTTACGGCAGCACACTGTACCTTTTTAGTGCCCCTTGCAAAATTTTTATTAAAATAGTTATGTGGGGCGCCTGGGTGGCTCAGTCGGTTGGGCGACCGACTTCAGCTCAGGTCATGATCTCACACTCCGTGAGTTCGAGCCCCGCATCGGGCTCTGTGCTGACAGCTCAGAGCCTGGAGCCTGTTTCAGATTCTGTGTCTCCCTCTCTCTCTGACCCTCCCCCGTTCGTGCTCTATGTCTCAAAAATAAATAAACGTCAAATAAAAAAAATTAAAAAATAATAATAATAAATAAATAAATAAATAAATAAATAAAATAGTTATGTAATTCATTGTTTAAAGTCTGATTTCCTGCGAGAAGATAGGCTTGTCACAGAGCACAAGTTTGATTCAGGTAAGAACTTGTAAATATTCTTGAATGAACTCAATTTATAATATACAGCTTTTATTTATTTATTTAAGTGTTTATTTTTGAGAGAGACTGAGTAAACGGGGAGGGACAGAGAGAGAGGATTCAAAGTAGGCTCTGCACTGTCAGCGAAGAGCCCAAAGTGGGGCTCAAACCCATGAACTGTGAGATCATGACCTGAGCCGAAGTTAGACGCTTAACTGACTGAACCACCCAGGTGCCCCAAGAATATATGGCTTTACAGAGAGCTATATTTCTTAACACAGATTTAGGAAAATGACTACATTTTACATTTCATTTTATGTCTCCATTCATCTAAGACATATTTTACATTTGTAGTTTCCTTTTCCATTACTTGTAACACTCTGAATTATGTTTAAGTTACACAAATTACATTATATCCAAAGCAATGGTGCATACTATGCCTTTTCCCTTTATTGAGGGAAAGGCTTTGTGGTGGTATTATTCAGGGCACTAAAGACTATGCCCTCACTGTGCCCCTGCTGAAGAATCTTTGGTGGAATTAGGAGCTTAAGTGCCTAATGAATCCTGGAAAGAACAACCCAATAAACTGTTTATCAGGTCACCTTTCATAATACATTTTATGCATTGGTATACTACTAAAAACACAAAAGCGTGGTTATCATTACACAAATTTTCAGGTAGTAAAAACAAATGAAGTTATAACATATCAGGTATCATCATCTACACACTCCTAAAAAGCACTGAGTCCTATGAGGTTTTAATAACAATGTATAACACAAGGGTTGCCTGGCTCTGGCTCAGTCAGTACAGCATGTGTCTCCTGATCTCAGGGTTGTGAGTTCAAGCTCCATGTTGGGTGTAGAGATTATAAATAAACTTAAAAAAAAAAAAAAGTATAACACAAATACAGTAATGATATAGGGATGACTTAGAGAAGGCCTTCATTTTCTACATTATGTAATTCTATGTTTGAAATTTTTATCATGAAGAATTAGTATTATTCTTTTGATTATAAGAGTAATTTAAAAACTACAAAGTAATTAGGCTGATTATGAATTAAAAATTAAAAAAAACCCTGTAACATCATGGTTTTTCCAAAATAGTCTCAGGAATCTGACATCAAAAATACATTTACCCTAAAATACAGAATATGTAGCTTTACTTAAAATTTTTTTTTCAACGTTTTTTATTTATTTTTGGGACAGAGAGAGACAGAGCATGAACGGAGGAGGGGCAGAGAGAGAGGGAGACACAGAATCGGAAACAGGCTCCAGGCTCCGAGCCATCAGCCCAGAGCCTGACGCGGGGCTCGAACTCACGGACCGCGAGATCGTGACCTGGCTGAAGTCGGACGCTTAACCGACTGCGCCACCCAGGCGCCCCCAGAATATGTAGCTTTAAAATACATTTCATACTCAGTAGTAAAACTTTTCTCTATGAGAAAAGGTAAGATTTTTTCCTTAACTAGCAAAGGTCATAAATGGTCGGCTGGCAGAGTAAATTTGGCCCACACATGTTTTCTTTGGCCATGCAAAGAATAATATTTTTAGTTACATTAGTTGCCAACATTAGGAAATTATAAATATTTCACACAAATATCCAGCTTTCTGGTTTCCCTTGTTAAATTGTGAGCAAGGGCAACCAGTTTCTGGTCCCAATACTTTTCATTCCACCAGTCTCCTGGAGCCAAAGTGGAAGCTACCTCTTCAGGGACAGCAGGGCCCATCAGTTATCTACACCTGCCCCTGGGGACCATCCCCGTGAGCTCAAGCCCCATGTCAGGCTCTCTACTGTCAGCACAGACCCTGCTTTGGATCCTCTGTCCCTCCCTCTCTCTCTGCCCTGCCCCTGCTCTTTCTCTCAAAAATAAATAAAACATTAAAAAAACAATTAAAAAAGAAGATATTGGGGGAATCCTCAACCAATCCTCAATACTCACTTACCTTTGTTACACAGAGTGATTTATTTGAAGAAAGATCAATTAAGAAACACAAAGGCATCAGCAACTTAAAAATAAAGTCACTTCATATTAATCGGCCTTAAAAAGGAACGAAATTCTGACACAAGCTGTAGCATGGGTGAATCTTGAAAACAACAGGCTAAGTGAAATCAAACACGAAAGGACAAATAATACATTATTCCACTTACATGAAGTATGTAACATAGTCAAACACATTAGAAACAGAAAGTACAATAGTGATTACTAGAGGCTGAGTATTGGGACAAAACAGGAACTCACTGTTTCATGGGTACAGAGTTTCAGTATGAGAAGATGAAAAAAAAAAAAGGTAGAATGGATAGTAGTGATGGTGGTACAACAATATGAATATACTTAATGCCACTGAAATATATACTTAAAAATGGTTAAAATGATAAATTGTATTACATATATTTTAATACGGTAAAAAGTCACCTGAGATTACCCAAGTATAGGCATTTATTAGAACTCAGCAAATGCACCTTTAAGTTTTGTATTTTTCACTGTGGGTAAATTTTACATATAAAGAAAACACTCAAAACAAATACTGAAATCCAGTTAATAATATGCATGCTGAAATGTGTAAGAAAAGTATCAGTGTTCGCAATTTACTTTGAAATGTGTGAAAAAACAAGATGGATTGATGGAAAGATAGATATATGAAAAACGAAGCATAGAAAAATGTTAATGGTAGAATATGATGGGTATGTTAAGTATACACTGTAAAATACCTTCAACCTTCCTGAATGTTTGAATTTTCATAATAAAATATTGGGAAGAAGTAGGAGGTGAGGGTAATGGACCATTTTGTCTCTCTGATATGCTCCCTATCTATCTTTAGCCCATAGGCCTTTTATACCACATGACAGTGGAACAATACTTTGCATAAAGCAAGAAATGGCCTGTTTATCTGCTAACATAAAGCAAACATGTTCTGGAATAATTTTTAAGGCTCTTTTTCCTTTATCCTGCTATGAATTCCTCTATTGTTAGAAGGCCTTGATCAAGACTTAAGCAGCGCCAATGCAAACCACAAGACACTAACTGGAGTGAAGAAACCACTGCTAAGTTCATAGTTTAATAAATTGTTTGTTTTCTTTCAATAAGGATGGGGTGGCACCTTCACTTTTTACCATACCTGCTGCTTGACTTTTTACAAAGAACATGTATTCATTTTATACTCTGAAATAATGGATTTTACGGGAGCCTGGGTGGCTCAGTCGGTTGGGCGTCCAACTTCGGCTCAGGTCAGGATCTCGCCATTTGTGGGGTCGAGCCCCGCGTCGGGCTCTGTGCTGATAGCTCGGAGCCCGGAGCCTGCTTCGGATTCTGTGTCTCCCTCTCTCTCTGCCCCTCCCCTGCTCACATTCTGTCTCTATCTCTCTCTCTCAAAAATAAATAAACATTAAAAAAATTTTTTTTGAAATAATGGATTTTATGAATTGGATGTTTTAAAATTTTTCTACAAAGTTCCTTTTAAATTTACTGAATGGAAACTAATAAAATTTCAAAATATTAATATGTTAATTTTGCAATTTTTAAAACCATCAAGATTTTTGCATAAAAGGTTTTTCTACATGCATCATAATGTTTTTTTATATACATGTAGAAGAGTAAAGGAAAGCAGTTATGAAAAACGAAAAGAGAAAAGTAATAGTTTCACACATTATAGACTAGAGCTTCCAGATGAAATTCTGGCCAGACCTAAATATAGAAACTATAATTCTAGAAGTTACAGCTTCAAACAAGCAACTGTCTAAACACTTTAGATTATATCACACAAGAATAGTTCCTGAAATCTTCATTTAATGCATAAAATCATTTTGCCTTTCATTATAAAAGCACAATTTCAAAGTTTAAGCCACAATTTCACAAATAACATTTGACTAATGACTTTTACTTTAGACAACCCATCATGCTATTTATACCATACGATGTTGCTTCTACATGGTTCTGCACAACAAACACCTATATCAAAACACTCCTGCTTATTTTACTATCTATTGGAGGAAAAGGAATGCGGAAGAGGAGAAAGGGGGTGGTTTACATGCTAAGAAAACATGCAGCAGAGGGTGAGGCGGTCCAGGGTACGAAAAGGTATGGTATTGACCTCTCTCAAACCTGCTTTTCCCACATACTTAATTAAATCACTTAGACCTCTGTATACTAGTGCTATTAAGATTTGGTTTTGATAATTATAAACAACCTATGTGATGCTACTTCAAATTATAAGACTCTCATCAAAAAAAAAACAAAAAAAAACAAAAAACAAAACAAAAACTACAACAGAACCAAGGAATACCTCTTGGGGCTATAAAAAAAATGTACCAACTACATACACTATTCTAATCTTTGATCACTGTCCTTGGTAAAGGAGTGGGAAACAGAAAGTGGGGAAGAAAGAGAACATCATTTTTTAAAAAAATGATTAAAGAAGGAAAATGGACTAAAAATTAAGAGAATTTTGTGTTATTGGGCAAATCAATCAATCTCTCTAGGCCTCATTTTCCTTAAATGTTAAATGAACAAGAGTGACTACTTGGTATAAGTTAAACATCATCAAAACCTTTCATTTTCTTGGGGCGCCTGGGTGGCTCAGTCGGTTGGGCATCCGACTTCGGCTCAGTTCATGATCTCACGGTCCATGGGTTCGAGCCCCGCGTCGGGCTCTGTGCTGACGGCTAGGAGTCTGGAGCCTGCTTCGGATTCTGTGTCTCCCTCTCTCTCTGACCCTACCCCATTCATGCTCTGTCTCTCTCTGTCTCAAAAATAAATAAACATTAAAAAAAAATAAAAATAAATTTAAAAAACCTTTCATTTTCTTGAATTACAAGTATTTTTTTAAAGGTTTTTTTTATTTTTTTTTTGAGAGAGAGAGAGAGACAGAGAGCAGGGGAGGGGCAGAGAGAGAATCCTAAGCAGGTTCCACGCTCAGCACAGAGCCCAGTGCAGGGCTCGATCTCACAATGGTGAGATCATGACCCGAGCCAATATCAAGAGTCAGACACTTAACCAAGCGAGCCACCCAGGCACTCCATCTTCAATTGCAAGTATTAAAGAAACTTCAGCAATGATACTTAACCTTTTTTGAAGTCACAGGTCCTTCTGAAAACCTGGGATTTATCCTGAGAAAAACGCAGATACAAATTCACTCATTTTGCATGATATTTCAGCAACTTCAGGAACCCCTGAAGACTATCCATGAATAAGAGGTTAAGAATTGCTGTGTTTCTAGAAAATTCCAGCTTTCTCTGCTTTTAGAAATTACCTATATGTTTCATAAACTCACTGATAATTTTTATGATCTGTTTTTTTTAATGTTTATTTTCAGAGACAGTGAGCGTGCAAGTGTGGGGAGGGGCAGAGAAAGAGGAGAGAGAGAAATCCAAGCAGGCCCCACGCTGTCAGCACAGAGCCCAATTCGGGGCTCCATCTCAGGAATCAAACTGTGAGGTCATGACCTGAAATGAAATAAAGAGTCCGATGGGTGGACAGATGTTTAACCAACTGAACCATGCAGGTACCCTATGTGATCTAGCTCTTTGAATCAGATTTCCTACAGAACCCAATCTAATTCCAAAGAGAGGAAAAAGGAAGCTTAAGAAGTTTTTAAAATCTGAAATAGGAAAGATTTACCTTTTACAAAGAGAAATAGATTTGTCTTTAAGTGAACACTATTAACATTATCAGATACTTTCCTAGCCAAAACCCATCTTTGATCTATTCTACTCTGGCAACTTAAACCCTTGATTCCATTCAACCACATCAACAATGCAACGGAGTCTGGGAAAACCACATGAAGCTTCAAAACAAACACACTTACTGAGATAGATGAGCAAAAATGATCACAAAAGCAGCATCTGAGAAGATATGGGTACTCTGAAAGCAGGTCTCAGGCCAAATTAATGACAACAAATACCATCCTAGTTTTTAAAAGAGCTAAATATATATGTTACCTTTAATAATTTTGAAGAACGAATTCTGATTAAAAATAATTTTCATATGCATTACTGTCTAATGACTGTTAAGAAATCCAATGACTAAGCGGTTTATCATAGCTTATCAGCTGATTTCACTTTTTTTTTTTCAATGAAAGGGACACTTTATTGAAGTCCCAGGGCCCTGGGTCTTGGGCAGAAGGCATCCCTGCGAGTAAAGGAAGAGCCGGTAGACAGGCCTTATTTGACCTTCTTAGGGCGTGGGTTGTTGGTGTGGCCACACTTCTTGCGGCAGTTAACTGCACAGGGGTGCAACACTTGTGGCAGATCATCCTGTCGCAGTTGTATTTCTGGGCCAGCTGGCAGAGGGAAGGCTCAATGACGCCACCCGCAGGCAAAGCACCAAGTATAGGGTGGACTCTTTCTGGGTATTGTAGTCTAATGAAGTGCAGCCATCTTCCAGTTGTTTGCCAGCAAAAATCAGACACTGCTGGTCAGGTGAGATGCCCTCCTTGGCTTGGACTTTGGCTTTGACATTCTCACTAGTGTCACTGGGCTCAACCTCGAGGGAGATGGTCTTGCCCATCAGGGTCTCCACAAAGATCTGCGTCTGCAACGCTGCCACCAAACCATTGGGAACCTAGTTGTGACTTTTTTTTTTTTAAGTTTATTTATTTTGAGAGAGTGTGCACGCGCACAATCGGGGAAGGGGCAGAAAGGGAAGGGGACAGGGGATCCAAAGCAGGCTCTGCGCTGACAGCAGAGAGCCTGACATGGGGCTCCAACTCACAAACCATGAGATGGTGACCTGAGCCAAAGTCAGATGCTTAACGGACTGAGCCATCTGGGCACCCCTGATTTGACTTTTTAAAAGACTAATCACGAAATGTATGCAAGTTCCCCAACATCTATCACTGACAAATTACATAAAATCTTTATCTAAGATATAAAATATTCAAATTTCATGCACTATACTAGATTTTGTGGGAAAATATGAATACTAACCCTAGGTTCAAAGAACTCAGATATCAACATTTCTAGTTTAACTATAGTCTCCTAGTTTACAATATAGTCTCTAGTTTATAATAGTCTCCTAAACGAATTTCATTGCATGCAAATCTTGCCCTATTTCAACCTACCATTTTTAAAAAATCTCATCATATCTGCAGTAGTATCTTTTTTTTTTTTTTTTAAATTTTAGAGAGAGGGAGCATGAGTCGGGGAGAGGCGCAGAGGGAGAGAGAATCCCAAGCAGGCTCCACACCCAGCATGGAGCCTGTTGCAGGGCTCGATCCCACAACCCTGGGATCACCAACTGAGCCACCCAGGCACCCTATGGAAAATAACTTTTAACAACTCCTCATTGCCTAGTTTTTCACACAACTACCTCTACAGGTAGGAGAAAGAACCTGGGCCTTTGAAGGCCTGAGGATGTAGCTTGGAACTCACAAAGCAAGAAAAAATTTTCTTTATAATTCATAAGAATACTCCATTTGTTCTATAATACAGTCATATTTGATCTTAACTTAAAAACGGTGTGCTTTTTCCCCTTGAGTAAAGTGACACTCTAGTAAGATGCACCTTGCTATTTCTGTGACTGCACACACCCATACACTGCCAGGCTAAAAATACCTCCAAGACTAAGTCACGAGCCTACAGGATACAGTCAAAGCTTAGCACAGACGGTCCCCAGTTCCACTTCAACCACAATTCCAAGAGTAACAAAGCAAAACCACAGCCACACCAAGGTACATGTAACACAACCTCTTCAATGTCACTCCCCAAGACACACACACACACCACTGCTATTCCCTTTCCTGGAATTCTCCCAGCTTATCCAGCCACCAGCAACTTCCCGTTCATCTTGCCAGATTTCACTCAAGTATCTCTTCTATGATGCTGTCCTGACCACCCAAAACAGAGTTAACTATGCCTTCTTGGGTGTCCTTTGTATCTTTCATATACTTCTATTACAGCATCTTATACCCAAAGTATTCTTTTCTTTGTTCACTCATCCTTCTTCTCACTAGGCCATGAGTTTCTTCTTAAGGCCAAGAACCCCATTTTTTTAATTTATTTTTTTAATTTGTATCCAAGTTAGTTAGCATATAGTATAACAATGATTTCAGGGATAGATTCCTTAATGCCCCTTACCCATTTAGCCCATACCCCCTCTCACAACCCCTCTAGTAACCCTCTGTTTGTTCTCCATATTTAAGAGTCTCTTATGTTTTGTCCCCCTCCCTGTTTTTATATTATTTTTGCTTCCCTTCCCTTATAGAACCCCATTTTATTTATGTTTGTATTACTAAGGCCCAACAGTGCCTGGCTAATGGTGGTTGTTCAATAAATGTTTGTCAAATAAATGAGTAGACAGATAAATTAATAAATACTACTAAGTTCTTCCCTGATTCATTCTTCTTCATAGCACTTCTAACCTAACATGCTATAATTTACTTTTAAATTTTTGTATTGCTTTTGCATTTATCACTTTACTCGCTGATGTAATTCCAGTCCTTAGAACATTAGAAAACATAGTAGGTACTCAATGTTTGTTGAATGAATGAAAAAAAACCATTCTGTTCAGATTATTCAATACAAAATATGGTTCTCCATATCAAGAAACAAATGCTAGTTTTGCCCAATCCTTGATAATGGCAGCAAGTAATACTTCTTATAAACTTCTAAGAAAAGATAATGGTTTATTAATATTAAAATTCCAGGTGGTCATAGGTAAACTTAGGGTGTTCCTATTTTTTAGTAAGATATTGCAGAAGATTCATTTTCAAAAAATGTATAAAGGTTCTTACCCATCCTTGGTTTGATCGGCTACTCCTGCCAAGAGCTGCACGACCTTCGGATTACTATTTGGATCATTATACAGTCCAAGATAGCGCTGGACAAAGTCTTCTGGGGTCATGTAATGCTCTCCATCAACCTCAGTACTGGCATACTAAAAAATAATGTATACTTAAAATTAAAATTATTCAACATCATATTGTAGCCAAAAACATTTTGTGAAAAGGTATATAAAGGACAGTATCAAAATCAAAATAAAGATAATAAATGCAGGATAGTGCATTTTCCTCTAGACAGTGAAAAACAAACACTCAGAGCCAGATTTAAGAACACTGGCAAAGTGCTGACACATGCCACAACATGGATAAACCTTGAAAACATTACAAGTTAAAGAAGCCAAAGGCAAGAGGCCACAGATCGTATGACCGCATTTACATGAAATGTCCACAAGAGGCAAACCCACAGTGACAAACAGCAGAGGCACAGGTGCCAGGAACTGGGAGGAGGGCAAATGAGAGTAACTGCTTTAACATATATGGGGTTTTTCTTGGGGGCAGCGACCATGTCCTGGAATTAGATGGTGGCAATGGCGGCACACTGCAAATATACTAAAAAAAAAAAAACACTGCAGTATACTCTTAAATGGTTAAAATGGAGTATTTTGTCTCATGTGACTTTTATTTCAACTAAACATATAATATGTAAGAGACGAAATACGAGAAAGATGAAGAAAGGTGAAAGGGCAGCTAAGGTGACTAAGACCTGAGAGTGAGAAGGTGACACGTGTAGACTCCCAGAGGCTTCCCACCTACAAGAGTGGGGAGCAGCAGGAGAACACAGGCTGCCAAACCTTAAAAATAAAACGAATGAGAAAAGCATGACAAACACACAAGATCTTCCATCACAGGTATTTGTTCTACGTTCCAGTAGCTGGAGAAAAGAAACAAAAATATTCTGCTTTTAGGTCATTAATTTTTAAAAATAAAATAGTAGAATCTGCCTGCCAAATAAAGACCTCACTATTTTAAGGGTTTTACGCACTATGGCATGATCAAACACAACCAAAGCTCTCCTCTTCGGGTTGCAGCTGATCAATTTAGCTACTTCAGTCAACTATCAAAGTAGTAACATCAGAAAATTTCCCAGAATTGAAGAATACAAGGGCTAAGTGCCAAGCACAACACAGTAAAACAAACAAAAACCTACACCAGGCCATGGCCCATCATCATAAAATTACAGAACACCAGTATAAAGAGAAAATCCTACAAGTTTTCAGAGAGAAAAAAGGTCACTTATAGAGAATTATGAATCACAGGCACCAATGCTTCCTCAACAGAAACACTGAAGCTTGAAGACAATGCAGTAAGGCCTTGAAAATTCTAAGATAAATGATTTGCAGCCTAGAATTCTAAACTGAGCCAAACTTTGAATCAATTATAAGGGTAGGTTAAAAGTACTTTGAGATATCCATGTTCTCAATACTTTTTTCTCTTGCCATGTGCCTCCTCAGGAAGCTATAGGAGAATCTGCTCCAACAAAATGAAGGCATGAACCAAGTGGGATACAAAAATCAGATGACCCAATCCAGAAAAGTGGCCAAGAGAAATCCCAAGACAACAATTGTGCTGCAGGCCTCTAGAGTACATAGTCCTGGCAGGGGAGCAAACGAAGGGCTCCAGGAAGGAAAGCCACTGGGAAAAACGGAATGCTTATCCAAGGCATTTGGCTAAGTGAAAAATAACATGGGGAGGAGTATGAACCTTTGTTCAAATGTCACCTTCTCAATGAGATCTATTCTTATCACCCTATTTAGTATTATAACCCATGCCTGCACCTATATTCCCAATCCCCCTTACATTGCCTTTTCCCCCCCTCGGCAGCTATCACTTTCTAACACACTGTGTATTTTACTTCTTTATTATGTTTACTGTCTATCTCCCAACAAAGGAAGGAATCTTTGTCTAGTTTGGTCACTGATGTATCCCAAACACCAAGAATAATGCTTGGCACACAGTAGGCACTTGGCAAACCTTTTTTTTTTCTTTTGAGAGAGAGAGAGAGAAAAAGAGAGACACAGAGAGAGGCAGAGAGAGGAAAGAGAGAATCCCAAGCAGGCTCCCCGCACAGCACGGAGCCCAAGCCATGGCTTGACCTCATGACCTGAGCCGAAATCAAGAGTAAGATGCTTAACGGACTGAGCCACCCAGGTGCCCCAGCACTCAGTAAATATTTGTTAAATTAATGAATTTGTATGAGGTACACAAGTTGCTAAGTAAATGAAAAGTTAGATAATTTTTAACTCTATCAGAAAGTAAATTACAAAAAAGCATTTTTGTCGTATAAAAACAGGAAATACATGACTTGGCTCAAAAAAAACAGTATTCACGGTCATAATAATATAGATACCAGATATTAATTTAACAACAATGATAAACATACTGAGAGGAATGGAGGAAGAAGAATGGAGGAGGAAGTAGTGTAAGGAAGTCCTCAACTACTCTCATAGAAAGTCAATAATATCTAAAAATAGCAGTATAGAAATATGAAGGGAAATACCAAATAAATAGTTAAGAGTTAGAAGTGGTTGCTTCTGTATCAGATAAAGGTCTAGTATCCAAAATCTATAAAGAACTTATCAAACTCAATACCCAAAAGACAAATAATCCAGTGAAGAAATGGGCAGAAGAGATGAACAGACACTTTTCCAAAGACGACATCCAGATGGCCAACAAACACATGAGAAGATGCTCAACGTCACTCATCATCAGAGAAATACAAATCAAAACCACACTGAGATACCACCTCACACCAGTCAGAGTGGCTAAAATGAAAAACTCAGGAAACTACTGATGCTGGCAAGGATGTGGAGAAATGGGAATCCTCTTGCACTGGTGGTGGGAATGCAAACTGGTACAGCCGCTCTGGAAAACAGTGTCGAGGTTCCTCAAAAAATTAAAAATAGAACTACCCTATGACCCAGCAATAGCACTACTAGGAATTTACCCAAGGGATACAGGAGTGCTAATGCATAGGGGCATGTGTACCCCAATGTTTATAGCAGCCCTTTCAACAATAGCCAAATTATGGAAAGAGCCTAATTATCCATCAACTGATGAATGGATAAAGAAGATGTGGTTTATATATACAATGGACGACTACTTGGCAATGAGAAAGAATGAAATCGTACTATTTGCAGCAATGTGGGTAGAACTGAAAGGTATTATGCTGAGTGAAATAAGTCAGTCAGAGAAAGACAGATATATGTTTTCACTCATATGTGGATCTTGAGAAACTTAATAGAAGACCATGGGGGAAGGGAATGGGAAAAAAATAGTTACAGAGAGGGAGGGAGGAGAACCACAAGAGACACAAATACAGAGAACAAACTGAGGGTGGATGGGAGGGTGGGGAGAGGTGAAAGTAGATGATGGGCATTGAGGAGGGCATTTGTTGGGATGAGCACTGGGTGTTGTATGTAAGCCAATTTGACAATAAATTATATTCATAAAAAAAAAAAAGAAGTGGTTGCTTCTAGGAAATAAGACAAGGATGGGAAGGATCACAGAAAAGGACTGTTGGTTTGCTTTTTGGTTAAGCATTTCAAATGTTCTCATTTGTGAATCTGACTAAACCAAGCAACCAGCTCTTTCAACAAGAGGAGAGTTAAATAAAAAATGTTTCCTCTGTCATATTCTAGAAAACCCCACAGAGGCTACCATAGCAAATGCTTGATCAGCCTGCACACAGGTAGACATATTTTTACTAACTTGTACTACCCAAAAGCACCTAACAAATATCACCCCAAGATAAAGTCATGTTCACTTTACATTCTATAAAAGTCATTGCTGAAATGGTCCTAAGTTTAAGTCCTGGCTCAACAACTCCATTCTCTTCCCAGGCTTCTACATATATCACACATCTATAAAATTAAGACTAAATGATCTTTGACATTTCAAAACAATAAGTATGCAAATATAGGATAAAGAAAAAATAAACTGTATGGTATTAATACTAATAGTGAATGGATTCTACCAATTATTGTCGACTACTTCTTCTATTCTGTGTTCCTCAATATCCTTCATAATCTTACATGTTTTACCAAGATCAGAAAACCACAGAGTTAAGAACAGGCAGGAGTGGGGAAAGGCACAATGTCAGGAAGACTACTGCAACTGGAAAGAGGAATCAACACAAGGAAGTCTAAAAATAGAATTTAAAGCCACTGACAAGTCAAAAACTCACTAGATTATGAGTGCCAAACAATGGTATGAGAAATGTACTATAGGATCCAAAAAGGAGTGGCTCGTTCTAAGGACAGGTGGAATGGGGCTGCAGTAGGAAAGAGAGAGTATGTTCAGAATAGGCCTTGAAAGTAAAATTTGATTTTAACTGCAACAGACAGAAAGGGTCTACAAGGTTTTTAAAAAATGTGAATACAGAGATGTTAAAATAAATTATTCTCTCTTTTTTGGAGGGAGAGAACTAGTTGGAGACACAAATGTTAATAAAGAGAGGGCATACAAAGATATGAAGCAGGGCACCTGGGTGGCTCAGTCAGTTACGCATCCCAATCTTGATTTCCGCTCTGGTCATAATCCCATGGTTCATGAGACTGAGCCCAGCATCGGGCTCCTTGCTGACAACACAGAGCCTGCTTGAGATTCTCTCTCTCCCTCTCTCTCTGACCCTCCTCTGCTCATGCTCTCTCTAAAAATAAATAAACTAAAAAACAAAAACAACAACAACAAAGCAAAGATGTAGAAGTTGAAATGGAAAAGACAAAGGTAGTTTGAGATCAAATGATGGAAGACTTTGAATGCTAAGTTGAACGGTCTGAACACCATTCTGTGGGTAATGGGATGCCACTAAAAGTTTTAGAGAATGAGAGAGACATGATCTGACCTGTGCTCTCTCTTGTGGCAATGTAAAAGATGATTTGGAGAAGACAGAAAATGACTGGGGGCAGGGAGACCAAGTGTCAGCTACTGGAGATCCAGGTGAAAGAGGATGAGACCTGAACCAAGGTGGTGGGAGTGCAAATGAAAAAACAATGGGTACTTTCACCCCTTGCTAATGACTTTTTAAAGATGATTTTAATAGTGTTACAGTCATACCATTCAAAATTCAAAAAGTACATTGGGGCACCTCGGTAGGTAGCTCAGTCAGTTAAGCATCTGACTCTTCGTTTCGGCTCAGGTCATCATCTTATGGTTTGTGAGTTCAGCCCCTGTGCTGGGCTCTGCACTGACAGTGTGGAGCCTGCTTAGGATTCTCTACCTCTCCCTCTCTGCCCCTTCCCCGCTGTCTCTCTCTTTCAAAATAGATAAACATTTTTTTAAAAATTCAGGGGCACTTGGGTGGTTCAGTCCGTGGAGTGCCTGACTCTTGGTTTTGGCCCAGGTCATGATCCCAGAGTCGTGGAAATTGAGCCCTAGTCAGGGTCCTGACTTAAGATTCTCTCTCTGTCTCCCTCCAAAGGCAATCAATTTCTGGATTTTTTTTTTTTTATGTTTATTTTTGAGAGAGAGCATAAGCGCACCCAAGTTGGGGAGGGGCAGAGTAAGGGGGACAGAGGATCTGAAGCGGGCTCTGTGCTGATAGCAGGGAGCTCGATGCAGGGCTTGAACCTACAAACCAAGAGATTATGACATGAGCCAAAGTCAGACTCTCAACCAACTGAGCCACCCAAGCGCCCAGAAGCAATCAATTTCTTGTCTGTCCTTCCCGAGATGTTTTATGCATAAATGATTATACATATATGAAATATATGCATATACATGCTAATGTATACACATGCAAATGTGCATAAATACTCTTACCCATTTCTCTTTTTTACACAAATGATAACATAATTATTAATTAACATTGTTCTGTAGATCTTACTTTTTTCAATTTCAGTCTTGTTGAAAAGCAATTCAGCTATACACACACACACACACACACACACACACACACACACACGCATATCATATATAAAGAACTATAAGAATGCTCACATCTTTTGTCAAAAAATCCTGGCCTGACTCTTATGAGAAATTTAAAAGAAGGAAGAGCAAAACACAAAATGCACAATTAAAAAAAAACACTAGAGATGGGTTATGGAGATCTTCTCTTCACAACTGTTTGCTGCTTGCTTTCTGTAATCAGATGTCAATTCTCAAAAGAGAGAATATGAAAACATTTCAGTTAGTATTAACAAAATGCAGCAACTAATTCTCCATTTATTTTTGCCACATAGGTGCCTAATATCTAATACTAATACCTGAATTTGACTGCCAGGACTACCACCACTATACACACAGAACACACATACACACACACACATACACACAGAGTAAACTGTACCTACAGAATCACCAGGATTTCACAACAATCTTGACTTTAAAACTATCAGGAAATAAAACTATCAGGAAATAGCCTTAGCACAAACCACTAGCACAGCAGCCAACAAGGAAAACAAATGCTTTTGTTGACAAGTACTGGAACAGGCTTTGCCAGTATCTGGGGTTATAAATGATGCCAAAGAATCAATTACCCTGAGGTATTTTGCTAATGTTTTCCCCAACTCTCCTACTCTATTTTAACTTGATTTTAACTGAAAGATAAAGCATATAGCTCAGAGGGGAAAAAAAGTCTTCTCATCCATAAGGAGTCAGTACTTGACTTCTCCAGGAGACAGTTAACTAATTAACTCATTAAATTACAGACAATTACTTGGCAATGTCAGTGAGTCTGTTGCCTGAAAAGACAGAAGAGGGAGTGTAGAACAGAAACTAGAATCTACCCACAGTCAGTCAAGATGCTAAAACATTGTAGGTATTATGTTAACAAAGCAAAGCAGATACCTCAAAAACAGGTGATTTATTTAAACAAAAAGTATATTTTAAAATAAGAATGACTCGTTTAAATAGTTTCATTACTTTCAATGCTTATTTTAATTGCTGGACAATAATGTTTTAAACGAAGTAAACATGGCCTACAGTAACACAGAAGGCTAGAAATCACAAAAGTTTAGGTGGCCATATTGAGACCTTCTCCTTCTGCTAACCAAAATGACTTGCATGTTTATACTGAAGAGAATAAAAAGAAAATTAAAACAAAGTTTTGGGTCTCCCATGCTAAATTATTCTAAAAACCTAATACGTCAACTTAATAGTTTCATAATATTTCCATTTTGTTCCTGTCATTTCAAAGGAGGAACAAAAATGACTTTAAATGAAATTAACCAAATATTATATCCATACTCCAAATAACTTTAGAGTTAATCATTTGCCATTTCAAAGATGTCTCTTAAGCAGTTGTAAATCTCTCTTGGGCAGGAAGTCAAGGACACATGAAAGACATTGACAAGAAGTAGCTGACAGTATCCAAACAAAAATAGGTGATTTATTTTCTTGATGAAACTTTCCAAATCCAACTCAAGTATTTGAATGTAAAAGTACACATAGCTTTGACATTTCCAGAAATATTTAAGTTTACATTGAGTATAGTTCACATGTGCTTGAAAAAGTCTTGACATTATGAAGCTTGAGAAATGAAATGGATCTCAACGAAAGATCAGAATCTTTATACATTGATTGCTGATAAAAGATGGCAGGGTTTCACATACAGATATATATAATTACACTATTGCACTTACACAGAACTACCTCTAGCTCCAAATGAGATCATGTTATCTCCAAATGTTCTGTCTATCCAGCCAACAGATCAACATATTAAGGTCTCACTTGACTGGAGTAAGTTGGAGAGTAGTAATTCCTTTACAATTTGCCAAACTTTAACCCATATAGCAGGTTACCTGTAAAGCAGACTTTACAAAGAGTTTTCACACAACCCTAGATTTCTATCGAGTACAAGGGGAAAAAAGAAGGTTAACTTAAAATTTAATGACACGAATGAGTAAAAAAACCAAATAGTCTAAATGATACAAATTACCTGTTTAAATGATTTAAGTTCAAAAACAGATCTTTTGATATTTTATATGTCCAGAAGATTTTCCAGAGGTTATAAAGAAAAATTCTGATCTCCTGTAACTAGAAGGCTGGTTACTTTTTAAAAAGTACACAGTGTATCAAGATCAAGGATTTTCTTTTTAAGTATGCACACCAAAACCAAGTAATATATTTAGAAGCATTACTTTTTAAGCCAAAAATCTGCTATTATCAAATCTTCCAGGTAATTTCGCTTTCACTTAAAAACATTTATTAAGTACCAATCGTGTGCTGGACATTATACCTGATACCAGGGATGCAAAGATCACAAAAACAGAGTTCCTACCCCAAATAACTCAGAGACGGTGGCATGCTGGACACTGAAACCAGGGTCTAAAAACAAATTCTAATCCCTGTGCCATTAACTAGTTGTGATTTCTTGAGTCTTCTCTGAGTCTCTTCTCTAATAAGAAGATATGGAAACATTAACGGTCTTGACATAAGGAAAAAATGAAATCCTGAACACCAAAGTTCTTGGAAATTGTAAAACTAATAACACGTAATGAAATACTGTAGTTACTCTAAAATGCTTAGAAACACAGAAAAGCAAAGGATCCAAATTTCCCTCCTTGCTTATTTAATTATTCTGCTTTTGCCCAAACATGAAGGAGTTAATGTTCTACCTCCTCATCTTTCTCCAAACCAAGGTTTCCTTGGGGTTGGCTCCCACTGTTGTTGGGTTTACCAAATCAGTCCTAACTGGTCTAGCCAGCTTCATCTCTGCTCATCCAACATGTGGCTGTAATAGGAGTCAAAACACACTGCTGCTCCAAGACTTTGTTCCAACTGAGATGATCTGACATTTTCAGATCTTAACATCCTTCCAATTTCAGTAACTCTCACATGACAATGCCACAAAGTTCAGTAACTACAGAGATCATGTAAAGCATTTCCCATACAGAAAAGTGAATTATAGGAACAATGGAAGAGCTGAGCTTCTGAAGCTAATCCTCTTGCTGTCCTTCACTTACATGGCTCTTACTCCTAACAGAAACCAAATTTAGTCAGGAACCAGGAACGTATGCCCTTTCACTACACTAGCACTCTGCATAATGAGCAGACCACAACAAACCCTGTTACAATAGTACAATGTGGAACTTATCTGTTATAAATTAATATTCTAATAAGAAAAAATAATTCTAACACATATGGCCACTTTTTTAAAGACTTTAATTAGTGATGCAAATTTTTTCCGATATTTACTAAAATCAACTACACACGCATTAGGAAAAGGCAATTTTATGCATCTAATTTTAACTAGCACTCTTAGCCACGTATTCAGATACACTAGAAACAACCTTCTATTGCAAACCTTCTATTGGATTTTGCAAAAAACGTTCTCAGAAATCTGCCTTTCTAACTCAGTTTGCCTCCATGAAATATTATGTGCTTATTTTTCTTTTTGCTTTAATATATGTATTTTTACCTTCCATTATATCAAATCCTATTGTCAGCAACTAAACAATGTAATTCCTAACAGAGCAGAGAGGTATAAGCTCTTTATTAACCACTGAAATCAACTGAAGCTACTATAATAAACTACGTATACCAAAACAATTTTCCCCTCAAAGTTTCCAAAAACCTTGGAAATAAAATAATGACCCCAGAGAACTCAATAACTGAAACTAGGATGATTCTCAGGGCAGATTAAGTTGAATAATTAATTCACATTGTTCTTAAAATAAATACTTCAATCTCTTGGTCTAAGTAACCATGGGAACATACAAGGAGCATATATATTTATAAGCCTGGGCAAATCATGTCTTTGACAATCAAGGTGCAGCTCCTAGGGGGACAGAATGCTTTAAGGTTGGTAAGCCTTAATTAAATACCAAGATTTTTGTCACAGAGAAAGAAGGACCTTTTTCCTGGTAAGGAGTGGAAAATATTAGAAGATTTAAGAGAAAGGGCAACCAAATGTAATGTATGAACACGTCTTGGATCATGATTTTAATAAAGCAACTCAAAAAAATGAAACCATCAGGGAAACTTCAACACTGAATGGAAATCCACATTATTAAGGAATATTTTTACATGAAATAATCAAATTATGATTTGATGGTTTTCAGAGTCATCAAGTATCAAGTCATCATTCAGTAGCTTTTCGAGATACTAAAGTATTCATATATGCAGTGATACAATGTCTGGGAATTGCTTCAAAATAATCCAGTGCAGCTGTTAATATCGAGGAAGCAAGATTAGCCAAAAGAGCTGATGAAGCTGAGTGACGGATATATGGTAATTCATTATACTATCTTCTCTAACTTTATATAGGCTTAAATTTTTCAATAATTAAAAAGGTTTTTTGGATACAGAAAAATAATGAGGTGATTCTATATATACTAACATACCTGTATCTCCCAAACAAAATTAACTTAGAAAGGCAAGTTGCATTGAAACATATAAAGCAAGTCTCTTCTATTTACTGTATAACCTTGAGCAAGTTACCTAAGCTTTCTAGGGCTCAGTTTCTTCACCTATAAAATGAGAATGTTAATCGCTTCTCGGCCTTTTTGGCTAAGATCAAGTGTAAAATGAGAATGTTAATGGTTCCTACCTTTTAGAGTTGTTTTGAGGACTGACTATAATGATTTATATAAAATACTTAAAATAGTGCCTGAGACATAATAGTGACTCAGTAAGTAAGCAAGAGCACAGTTCTAAAAGCCCAATAGTGGCCATAGAACTGATTTCAGTGAATGATGCTTTAGAAACTTCAGTATTATTAAGTAAAAGAGAGCTGGACATAAGGGGGAAATGATTTTTTTTTTTGAGTTATACACATAAAGAATGAATTATAAGTCTTTCTTTCAGATCTGTGTCTTGGTATTTCAGAGCTTACAGTTGGACTATTAGTCCTTCTCCGATCCAGATTGAGCAGTTGAAGGTTCCAAAGAAAACTGTTATCATCCACATATCATCCACAGTCTATCTTAGACCATGGCTATACCCCTTCTCAGAACCTACAAACTTGAGAGAAATTACTTCTTATTCTTATTTCTGAATGTGGAGATTTGTAAATATCTTCAGGTATATGTCTCAACAATATGAGTAATTAGCTGATTATATGTACATAATCATAAATACATATTAATATTTTAGTCACTTTATAGGTCCAGCACAGTTAGCTGGGAAAGATAAGGGACTCAGATCTTATTCAAGAAAGAAAAGTCCTCATCCCATCTTAGAAGGAAAAAAAGGGACCAAGGAACTAAGCTCCATTTGTCAGGCATCATTTACAAATTACCTCATTTAATTGTTATAACATCCCTATGTGCTAGGTGTAATAATCCCTTCTTAGGTAAGGAAACTTACTGGTATAAATACCTAAGGTCCTAGAGGAAAAAGGCATCCAGTAAGGACTCAAATCCAGATCAGACTACAAAGCTCTTGCAGGCTCAAGCTACACTCTGCTGCCTCCTGGATGAAAAAGAGTCAGCTGAGGCCCCACTCAAGATGTTCTAAGAACCCTACGGACAGAAAGAAATTAAATTGGAAGAATCACAGTCTAATTAAAGCAGTCATCCATAAGAAAGCATAGAAACATGTAAGGAAGTTTACATTTCTTTTTTTTTTTTTTTAAGTTTATTTATTTATTTTGAGAGAGAGAGTGCATGCGTGAGCAGGGGAGAAGGAGAGAGACAGAGAAAGGAGACCATCTCAAGCAGGTTCGGCACAGCACAGAGCCTGAGAATGGGGCTTGAACTCACGACTGTGAGATCATGACCTGAGCTGAAATCAAGAATCAGACGTTTAACCAGCTGAGCTACTCAGGTGCCCCGAAAGTTTACATTTCAATATGATCTATTTCAATATGATCTATTTAAAATGTAAATTGAGGGGCGCCTAGATGGCTCAGTCGGTTGGGTGTCCGACTTTGGCTCAGGTCATAATCTCACGGTTCATGGGTTCGAACCCTACATCGGGCTCTGTGCTGACAGCTCGAAGCCTGGAGCCTGCTTTGAATTCGGTGTCTCCCTCTCTCTCCTCCTCCTCCCCCGCTCACACGCTCTCTCTCAAAAATGAATAAACATTAAAAAAAATTTTTTTTAATGTAAATTGAGGGGCGGCTGGGTGGCTCAGGTCATGATCTCACGGTTGGGTTTGTGAGTTCAGGTCCCACATCAGGCTCTCTGCTTTTGGCATAGAGTCTGCTTGGGATCCTCTGTCTCTCACTCTCTCTGCCTCTTCCCAGCTCATTTTCTTTCTTTCTTCCTCCCTCTCCCTTTCTCTCTCCCCAAAATAAACAAACATTAAAAATTTTTTTAATGTCAATTATTCCACTTCCAAGGTGAAAGACCTTTGGTGGTCTCCACAACAATCTTTGAAAAAAATCCAAACTCTTCCCTGCAGCCTACAAACAAGGCCCTGCTTGATATGGCTCTCCTTCAGTCTCATCTCTCACTGGCCATTCACTCCCTCACTTACTGATGCTTCGGACACACTGGCCTCCTTTCTGTTTGTCAAACATACCAAGCCCTTATCCACATCTAGGCCTTTACACATGTGAGCCCTCTGGAATTCTCTACCCACTTTATAGTCTCATCTCTAGTCCCACCTTCTCAGGGGTTTTTACTGACCACTTTCTTGAAAAGTGATGGCCTTTTCCATCATTCTGTTTGTTTTCTTATTAGACTTGTCACCTTCTGAAGTTTGTTTTGTTTTTTTTAAATGTGTGGGCTTTGCTACTGTCTCAGCCCCACCCAGAATGAGTTACTTTCACTGAACTCCTCTATCTCAACTCTATAAAGGTAGAACCTAGCACAATGCCTGGCACATGGTAGGCAATTAAAAATATGATTGGTAGTAGAACATAACATGACATTTAATAACACTAATTTTCTCATCTTTTCAATTACTTTTCAATCCCTGTATCAGACTCAGGGATAAAGTCTCATTATGGTGCTAGTATGCCCTTAATGCCTAACACTTTTTTTTTTTATGTTTATTTATTTTTGAGACAGAGAGACAGAGTGTCTCTGTCTCAGAGACAGAGCAGGGGAGGGGCAGAGAGAGAGGGAGACATAGAATCTGAAGCAGGCTCCAGGCTCTGAGCTGTCAGCACACAGCCTGACGTGGGGCTTGAAGTCACCAACCATGAGATCATCACCTGAGCCAAAGTAAATGCTTAACCAACTGAGCCAGCCAGGTGCCCTGTCACTTTTTTTTTTTTAATGAAAACTTTATACAGTTTATTGCAAATACTAATATACCAAAGATAAAGGCTATCATCTTCAATTCCTAAATTCTAAAAAACTGGTGAAAACACTTAACAGTTTAGATAAGAAAACTTTAGATCCCCTTCTGTGTGTCTCATAGACTCTCATTGGCTTTATTCAACCCAATTTATTCTGGGAAGTCCTCTTTTAACTTCAGATTCTGAAATTTCTAAATTCTTACTTTAAAATTTTTTTAATGTTTATTTTTGAGAGAGAGAGAGAGAGAGAGAGCCCGCGCAAGAGAGAGCACACCAGTGGGGGAGGGGCAGAAAGAGAGAGAGAGAGAGAGAGAGAGAGACACAGAATCTGAAGCAGGCTCCAGGCTCTGAGCTGTCAGCACAGAGTCCTATGCAGGCCTCAAACCCATGAGCTGTGAGATCATGACCTGAGCCGAAGTCAGATGCTCAACCAACTGAGCCACCCAGGCGCCCCTATTCTTACTTTTTAAATTATTCACTTGATCAAAATCTAATACATACACATTAAGGCTTTATTTTTACTTTCCTCTAATTCTTCTATAAATGTATATGTGTAAATATACATACAACATATATGAAGCGGCTTATAGAAAACTCGAGTCATGCTATAGACACTTCTTTACATCTTATCCCACTTAATAGTACACTGGAAATCTCTAAATCAGCTGAAATAGGCCTCATTCTTTTTAGTTTTGCATAATTTTCCATGGAATGGTTTTTCCATAGTTTTTCTATCACTCCTCTCTGATAACATTTGTTTCTCTTTTTCCTACTTTTTCTTCCCTCAAGGAACAATTGAGTGTTACAACTAACAACCTTGTACATATATATTTTTATGAGTATTTTTATTTTTCTGGATTAAATATCCCCAAAGTAGGATTGTTTATTCAAACGGTATCTTTGTTTTAAACTATTGCCAGATTGCTTTCCAAAGAGTCTTTGTTTCCACAAATACCCCATGAAAGCACCTTTTTTCTCCACACCGGGCCTCAGTCGATGTTATCATTTGTGATACACATTCCATCCTTTTGAAAACATAGCCCTGGGGCACATGGGTAACTCAGTCAGTTAAGTGTATGACCCTTGATTTTGGCTCAGGTCATGATCTCCTAGTTCCTGAGTTCAAGCCCCGCATTGGGCTCCTCAGTGACAGTGTGAAGTCTGGTGGGGATTCTCTCTCCTCTCTCTGCCCCTCCCCTCTTTCTCTCTCAAAATAAATAAATAAACTTAGAAAGAAAGAAAGAAAGAAAGAAAGAAAGAAAGAAAGAAAGAAAGAGAGAAAGGCAGGCAGGCATCTGGGTGGCTCAGTTAAGTGTCCAACTTCAGCTCAGGTCATGATCTCAGTTCATGAATTCAAGCCCCACTCATGAGTTCAAATCCCACTTGGGATTCTCTCTCTCTCTCTGCCCCTTCCCTATGAACACACACACTCTCTCTCCCTCCGCAAAATAAACTTAAAAAGAAAAAAAAGGAAAAGATAGCCCTAATGCATATTCCAACAAGGTAGAAGGGTCTCCCACTTAATTAATTCCCTTCTGAGCCCCAGGTTATTGCCAAAAATACATACATATGTAATATGTAAACAAATATTTATTGAGTAAAAGAATATTTCTTTTGGGGTGCCTGGGTGGCTCAGTCGGTTAAGCATTTGACTTTCGGCTCAGGTCATGATCTCGGGTTCCTGGGTTCGAGTCCCGTGTCAGGCTCTGTGCTGACAGCTCAGAGCCTGGAGACTGCTTCGTATTTTGTGTCTCCCTCTCTCTCTCTTCCCTCCCCTACTCATGCTCTGTCTCTGTCTCTCAAAAATAAATAAACATTAAAAATTATTTTAATAAAAAAGGATATTTCTTTCAATTAAAAATGAATACATTATCATAAAAACACTAAGGAAGAATCACTCTTTGCTTTACGTTAGCAGCACCTTCTTCCATTTATTCTATAAAATAAACAACACAGGGGTGCCTGGGTGGCTCAGTCAGTTAAGCATCCAACTTAGGCTCAGGTCATGATCTCACGGTTTGTGGGTTCAAGCCCTACCTCTGCTGTTAGCACAGAACCCTCATCAGATCCTCTGTTCCCCTCCTCTCTGTCCTTCCCCCACTGTTTCTCTCTCAAAATAAATAAACTTTAAAAAATAAAATAACACAGAAAACGCATTTTCATAATTTTTACATGGGATATGATAATCATTGTTACATTGGGTGATAATGAGAAAAAGAACAGGTTCAAAATAATACTTGAGTTCTACACTGCAGTATATTTTTGGTCTAACATATATAATGATACAGTCTTAACATGTGTTGCTTTTACCATACAATACATTGATAAGCAAACAACAAAAAGTCTACCAACCAAAAAAAAAAAAAAGAGATCTTGACAAATCATTCACTTATAACAGTTTTTGATAAACCTACTTTGCCACATAGCATAGACTAACTTCTCGTTTTGAAGTTCCTCACGTTTATAACAATCAGCCTGTGATAGTCCTGTTATCCTCACCTTACCTCCCTCTTCATTGCTTCTCTTGTCTCCTTTTGCTACTGTATATTTCTGATGTAGCAAAATCGGGTCAATGATAGTGTGTGGGTGAGAGGTAAAAGAAGAGAGAAATCAAGAAATGACAGTTGTAAGGGTAGTAATAGTAAAAATCTTAGCTTGACAACTGGTTGTAAGTTACAGCACAGTCTAACACATAAGAATTCATTTGTTGTGCTCCAACTTTATGAACTGGTAGGAAGCTGGAAACAGCAGAATCCTAGTGAATATTATTGCTCCTTTTTTTAACTAATAGAAAATATAGGTCATCAAAATTTGAGAAGCAATGAACACAGAAAAAATAAACCTATGTCCCTATACTCAAAATAATAATGCTTCACTTTTCTAAAGCCCTTTTCACATACTTTTAAATATATATATATCAGCATTTTCAAAGAGAAGTATTTTCCTGTTTACAAAAACAAATGAGTATTTGTGAATTTAGACAGTTAATGCCACAGATCTAAATTTACAAAAAACAGCTTTCAGTTGTATTCCAAAATTCAAAATTAAATCTCTCTGTAGTCTTTAAATATCTCACTGATCCAGAACTCAAGTAACCCCCAAATCCTACCAAAATCAAATTATACTAATAACAGAATAATTTTAATCTTTGACCATATCCTTTTTTTTGAAACTACTTTAAACTCCCATAGGACAATTCTCCCTCGTTCTCCTCCTCCTCCTTTCCACTTTAATTATGGATATCACTTATAAATCAGTCCCTTATTCCTGGTCCTGTTTCTTTTATATTTAAACTCCTAACCACAAGGATTTATCTACCACCTGTACAAATTTGTATCTCTCCACTCCTGTCAGATTTAACATATTAGGACATACTTATTTAACAATGAAACTTAAACTTCTCTCCCCCACCAATAATTCCCAAAATAGATGCCTTATCAATTAACATCCATCCAGATTCACTACTTCTTCCTTTACTTCTACATTTAATACCAAATTCAATAGATTCATCCCTTACAAAGTCCCTGGTATTCTTATTCCTTCCCATTTCCCCAGCCATCAGACACTCCAGGTCATTATCTCCCACATGTATTATTTCAATGGCCTCTTAGCTGATCGCCCTACCTACTTCCAACCTCTCCACACTTTATCCAACATACACAAAGAGATGTCAGAATTTACCACTTCAATTTGCCCACTCAGAAACCCATAGTGCATCCCTACTGTTTCAAATCCAAACTCATTGGCCAAATGTTCTAGGTAGTTATGGTGCAAAGGCACTTTTTTTTTTCATCACCTAAGTAACCAGATTGTTTTTTCCTTTAACTTAACAAACACAGCTGCCATTAGCACCTCATGTACTTCTAGCTTTCAAAAAATTACCCACCCCCCATTTAGAGACCCCCCCACAAGTGATTTAGTGTAAGGGTTAAGAATACAGGTTCTGCAGTTTGATTGGACTCCAGCCTCCACCACTTAAGAACTAAATGACATTAACCAAGTGATTTAACTTCATCTATTTAACGGGGACTCTAACCCTACCTCCTAAGGTTGTTATGAAAATTAATGTAATACCCTTAAAGCACTAGGCCAATGCCCAGGACACCGGTGAATGATCAATAAATGTTAGCCACTGTCATTATTATTACAGCCACTTTTATTCAGGCAAGCCAATTGCTCTACCAGAGGCTATGTATTTGACTTCATTATTCTTGACTCCCTCAACTGCAATCTGTTAGAGGTGGAATGGGTTGAGAAAGGAGCTAGTCACATGTCAATTACCATCCAAATCTTGGCTTAGTCCTCTCCTTCGATTATTCAACTGATGCCTACTGCTAAACTAAATACAAGTGCACACATGGCACACAGCAAATAGTCCTTAGTAAATATTTCTTGGGCTGCTATGTTAAATGCTAACGAAATACTGTAGTTAGTATATATTTTTTGCCTATTTTCTCTAAAATATTAATAAACCGTATGCTTCTAAAATAAAACTGCTCCTAAACAGTGTCCTATAGCTTCAAGTAGCTACAGTTTGAAGCACTCAAAACAGGAATAAAAAAATCTAATATGTTACTTAATAACTGTCCTCAAATAGATTCAACTAACTATATTCTACCTTTCTAGCTGGTAAAGGTAAGTATCTGTGATGTCTTATCTATCAATTAATTCTTGGGTCAGTGCTTTATAACTAGTACTAAATGCACTGTTATTAATTCCACAATTTTTCAATATAAAAATAAAACAAGGGCATCATCAAAATAATGTGCAAAAAGATAATGATAGGGGGCACCTGGCTGGCCCGGTTGGTAGACCATGAAACTCCTGATTTTGGGGTGGTAGGTCGAGTGTAAACATTACTTAAAAATAAAATTTTTTTAATTTTTTTTTTCAACATTTATTTAGTTTTGGGACAGAGAGAGACAGAGCATGAACGGGGGAGGGGCAGAGAGAGAGGGAGACACAGAATCGGAAACAGGCTCCAGGCTCTGAGCCATCAGCCCAGAGCCCGACGTGGGGCTCGAACTCACGGACCTCGAGATCGTGACCTGGCTGAAGTCGGACGCTTAACCGACTGCGCCACCCAGGCGCCCCAAAAATAAAATATTTTTAAAAAATGATAAGATTTTTAAATTGTCAAAAAGCTAAGCATAGATACTCCCAGTTCTTTCCTTGTATTCTTATCCTCCCTCTCCCAAAAAACCAAACCCATGCAGAAGCACAGATTTTTTTTCCACAGGATTTTTAAAGCTGAAAGGACCTCAATTCCCATTTCCCAACATCCCACTGAGTTCCACATGAGAAGGTGAAGCCCAGAAAGGCCAGGCAGATAGCTACAGATCCAACAATCAAAATGAGGCAGGAGCAGGAACTGAACCCAGTGTTCCTGACACCTAGGTCAGTGCTCTTTGCACTACATCATGAACCATTTCAACTGATTTCTTCCATGCCTACTTAATATAGAAAATAAAATTAACTGTATCACATGAACATCTCACAAAACAACTAAGTATAATCATGGTGTGGTTAATACTGACATATTTTACACTATTTTTATGAACACTTGTGAGGAATAAAGGTTTCAAGCCAGAAACAGACTATTTCTATTATAATTACTTATGTTCTGGAAATGATCCTTCCCTTTATCAGATTTTATAAAATCTAAGATTCCAATTTTAGCTAATTTTTTTTCATGAGTTACACATGGTATGGTCATCTATGCAGCCTCCTCCCCAACAATAGCTTAAGCAATCCATGTCTCAGATAAAAATGTCATCTAGTCCAGGCTGATCAGCATATGTTAGAATCTGTTCCTAATATAGAATCATACACTTTTGGAGTTGGAAGGAACCTTGGAGATCACCTCTCATTTTACAGAGGAAACAAATACCCAGCAGGGACCTGCCCAAGGTCAAAGTTTCTATATAAGAACCCAGGTCCAGAACAGAAAGTTTTCAAAAGAAGATTTCACAGAAAAACACAATACTTAATCGAACACCTTAGCTTGTCTCCCTTTTCATCTATTTAAGTACAACTTCCTGCATGAGGAACTTCTGAAATTTAAGAAAAGAAAGCAAAACAAAAAACTAAGCCAACTTGTTTTAAGTCTACAGCCAAGTCACTGATCTTAAAAACTTAGAAGGTAGATCTTTGCAAGAATTGCAGACAGTAATATTTTATAATAAAACCCCAAAAGGCTATCTATGAATATAAATAAGCAGAGGGAGAAAAGACACACACATTATCAATATTCTTATCTCGCTAACAAATTACATAAATGCTTATAAACAGGAAAACTATAAACTTGCAACTTTCAAGAAAGAATATTAATCACCATACATAGTAATTACACAAGAGTGTCAATATGTTTTGAAGTTATATTTTGATCATAGTGCTTAAGGGAAGCTGGAAATTGTTTTTAGTCTCCTTTCACATACTTTAAGTCATGTTAAAAAACAAAATTTTGAGGAAAATATTTTATCAAACCTTAATAAAAAGGAAAATGTGTATTCACACCTTAACAAAATAAGAGAATTACAAACTACATTGTCTACCCATGTTTTTAAGAATAAACGGGGGAAAAAACAGAATAAATGAAAACAGAACATTCCTGAAAGTTAAGGCCTGAGAACCATTAAGCTTACACTTTTTTTTCCTCAATAAAAAAAGGTGCCACACAAGCCAATTTACCTGGAGGAATATGTTTCTTAACTCATGAGGATCACCTCGCTTGGTTGTTTGCACCTGTAAGGAAAAAAAGAAAAAAGAAAAAGCCAGTTAATGCTTTACTAGAGACCATATCATCTCTTCAGATTAGAGTTCACAAATGCTAACAAATCAATGCTCTTATCTTTTATAGGGGCATTTCGTTTAAAACAAACCAAAAGTATTAACACTGATAACACCTGTCAAATTGGAGATCTATGGCTACAGAGTGGAAGTACAGGTGTGAAGAGCTTAATATACAGCAAATCTACCAGATTTCCTCTGGACTGGAAATGGAAGGCAGTGAGGATCAATCTCTTATTTTATTCCACATCCACTAGCAACACAATAGCAACCACCCACCTCCAAATCAAAAGGCCAGGAAGAACAGGGCAACAGAAAAGTTAAAACACCCAAATCAATCGCCTGGCCTAGCAGCTTTTCTCCCCCATGGAAAGCAATCCAGAATATAATTATCTCTGCGCCCGTCTTTCGCCACCCAACCTAAAATACGAAAGCTGCTACATTTCCAAATACTTTCGACATCTTGCCACCAGCAGCACAAATGCCAACCACTGCCCCCAGCCCCACCGAAGCCCCAAATAACTCCAATTCCTCACCCCCTCCCCCACTGCAATACACAGATGCCTTAGGTTATCCCCGGCTTTACATGCCACTTCCTCCCACTCCCTTTCTGATGGCCTCCAACTCCGGGCTCACAATTTCACGCACCTAAGGCAGGGCACTACTCTTCCTTCACCGACCTGGTCCTCACAAGCCCCTCCAACTCATAATCCCTCCTACTTCCCCTCCCCCAGCCGGGCATCCTCTCCCTCCGGTCCAAGCCCCCACACAGCTTTCCCACCCGCAAGCTGGAGCCCCAGGATACGCTATCTAAGAACCAGGCAACGAAGGAAATGGTAAGAGGTGAGGGGCTGGGGGCAAGGTCCTCGGGATGTCTCTTATGCAATAAAGGCAGCAGCAGAGAGTCGGGAGTCACCTTGACCGCCATGCTGTGCTCGGAAGCCGGGGACGAGCGAGTGAGCGAGCAGGGCCGAGCTGTCAGGGCGCGCGCGCGCCGCCTCCCCGGCCGCGCCCGCCCACCCGCTCGCCGGCGCCGCGCGCGTCCCTATGCAAATGAGCCCGGGGCGGGGCGGGAAAAGGGCCCCGAATCCCCGCCAGAAAGGGAGCTGTTCCCGGCCGGCGACCTGTCTCGCTGGGGAGGGGAATAATCCTCCCATAGGCTAGACTGGAGTGCCAGCCCTGGGATTCCGATGCGCCGCGTGGTTGTCTACTGCTCAGTCGCCGCCCAGGTTTCTTAAGGCCTCTTAATGGGTGTGGCTTTGGGCACCGACTTCTGCCAAAGACGTTTAATCCTGAGACTTAAGGGAACGCTTGGGGCCCAGACTGAGTAAGATTTCGAAAGATCAGATGACATGTCCCATTAATGATACTAATAAATGAATTAATGACAACTAATGGCAAATATTGACAATGAAA
This sequence comes from Prionailurus viverrinus, assembly GCF_022837055.1. Taxonomy (NCBI): domain Eukaryota; kingdom Metazoa; phylum Chordata; class Mammalia; order Carnivora; family Felidae; genus Prionailurus; species Prionailurus viverrinus. The sequence continues at coordinate 56,506,469 of NC_062568.1, read as the reverse complement.
AGGATTGGGGACCATGCACTCTGGGCAAAACCTAAGGAAATATAACTTGAGAAATCTGCCCCTAAATTGGCATCGGATGAATATGTTTAATATATTTGTAATTCTTGCACTACTATAAAGCTTTATTAGTAGACTCACTCCACATTCCTAATCATCCAAATCCTTTGTGCAATGAGGTGGGGCACAAATGCATACAGAAAAAAAATCCATCTGTCCATGGACAGGACTGGTACTGAATTCTGGCCCAAGTCGCCAGTACATAAAGATTGCCGGCCCTGCCTAAGTAGTAGCTCTACCTGGAACCAAAATAATGTCTCTAAAACTGAGTTCTGCCACTATGACTATATTGAGGTATTGAGCCACATAATGATTCACTCAACATTTACTGGGCATCTATTACATGCTAGACATAGTCCTGCTTGTAAAAAATACAAAAACAAATAGCATTGTGTCCCTAACTTCTAGGATCTTACAGATGGTTAATGCTTACCCAAACCCCAACCTTAAGTATATTTTATTTGTGACTACAAGCATACTTGCTGTTTTTTTTTTAAAGCTAACAACATAAGATTTATTTTAATATCACTTAGCTCTATGATCCCATCCCTCTCCACCCTCTTTCACATTTCCAATGTTGAATCTAACAGGAGGCTTCCCTTTTCTCCAGTCTCACTAATCATGCTTGTATTAAGTATCCAAGTTAATAGAAATGAGGAAAGAGGAATGGAGAATGTAAATTGTTGATAAGGAATGCTACATTACTAGTACTCCTATAATGAGCTTTTCTGCTGCAGTTGACTTAACTGTTTACCACCATTCTTTCTTCAACTTGTTCAAAGTTCTTTTAACAATGTTATCGGACATAAGGATTTATAAATTCATATTTTGTTCTTCTACACCCTTATGCCCCTGATACTTTGCTCTCTCTTATTTCATGACATTTCTCTAAGTAGGATTCTTAAGATTTTTTTTTTATATTACTTTACAAGGGAAGAATGTTTAGTAGGCCAAAGTTCCTTAGTTTGAATAAAAGTACTTAAGGAAAGGAAGACATTTATTTAAAATAAAAGTATTGGGGCACCTGGGTGGCTCAGTCAGCTAAGCAACCAACTCTTGATTTTGGCTCAGGTCATGATCTCATGGTTTGTGAGTTCAAGACCCTAGAGGACTCTGCACTGAGAGTGTGGAGCCTGCTTGGGATTCTCTCTCTCTCTCTCTCTCTCTCTCTCTCTCTCTCTCTCTTTATCCCTCCCCAGCTTGCAGTGACATGTGCACTCTCTCAAAATACATAAATACACATTTAAAATAAATAAACAAAAGAATTATTTCTTATTGGAATACATTGTTGGCCAAATCTATATAGTTGGAGTGAAAATTTAGGGTCAGACTGGCCACTCCTACAGAGGAAGACATCACATTTAAACAGAGCCCACCACAACAATTCATAGGTATAAGCACCAAGCCACAACGAAAATTTTCTCAAATAAAAATAGCCAACTTTTTAAAAAAATTATACATATCTATATAAACACATATATAGATATGTATATATACACACACATATATATATATGCCTTAAAAAATAGCTGATTTTTGAGTAAGTCCAAGAGCTTCACTGGTGCCAATCTAGTTGCAATGGAAATGATGTAATAATTTAAAACTAAATTAGGGTGCTATACAGAGAAAATAGAAAAGCTCAGCTACCCTAAATAAATATGGATTTTGCTAAATTTTTTATCCATCATATAATAAACAATAAAATGGACAAAGGTATTAAAACTATCTACTTTAAGGAAATTAAGTATTTAAAGGAATACAAAAGCCCATGAGTTAGAGTTCCTACGCTGAAGAACTTTCCAACCTATCATTGTGTTATAATGATTGGCTCAGTCAGTTAAGCATCCGACTTCAGCTCAGGTCATGATTTCATAGTCTGTGAGTTCGAGCCCCGCGTTGGGCTCTGTGCTGACAGCTCAGAGCCTGGAGCTTGCTTCAAATTCTGTGTCTCCCTCTCTCTCTGCCCCACCCTGTTCACGCTCTGTCTCTCTCTGTCTCAATAATAAATAAACACTAAAAAAAATTTTTTTAATTAAAACTTACTTGTGCTTCAATTGCAAATGAGCAGGATTTAGGGAAAACTTAGTCAATGGGGTATCAAAAGACAAACCTGTCAAATAAGATTCACAATATATTTGGGAAAAGATAGTAGAAATAGTTCAAAACTTTTCACAGTTTTTTAAAATTACTTGCCAATATAGTAACTTATAACTCTTTCCTTAAATTGCAAATGACATTTGTAAACATGAAATAATTTTAAAACTATGAAACAACTACAGGTTGAAAACTTGATCATTAAAAGTCTATAGAGAATGACATTTAGAAAGCACATTTGGCAGTTAAAGGCTAAGAAACTGTTGCAAATATATTTATGTTTATATATTGTCATTAATAGTCACTTTTTAGAATTGGTTTCATAAGAAATTCAGTATGTAGCTTGACTGAGCTGGGAATTTAAATATACTTGTGAAGTTGTGGCCCATGAAAATAATATATTACCCCAGATGTAAAACCAAAATATGGGTTTACTAGACAAACCTGCAGAAACATGTTTCTAACTCCCAAACAGCTTACATTATATTAATTTGAAACCAGCCAATCACTTTGTGGGTGAAAGTTAGAATTATACTAATGTCTAGTGCCCTAATAAGCTAAAATATAATAATTAAAACAAGAGACAATTTCCAGTGAGCCTGTTCTGCCACAACTCTTGGCCCTCCTTCCATCTTTAATAACATACTATTTCTGCTTATCTTTTAGCCTCCTCTGATTATTTTACTGACATGAATACATTTTTGTTCTTGTTTCCATATCCCACATAGCTACTAGGAGTGTCATCTTGCAAGAAGTAAATCCAGGTGGTATATGAACACTTAGTAGAGCATTAGGATATCACTGACTAATTAAACCAGGAGTGAAGCTCCTGGCATACGGCATCATTATGATGAAGAATAAGCGGCATTTTACGCCTGCCATCAAGATGAAACTCACTTAAAATATCTGAAATAGGGGCATCTGGGTGGCTCAGTTAGTTAAGTGTCCGACTCTTGGTTTCCACTCAGGTCATGAGCTCATGGATCTTGAGTTCCAGCCCTGCATGGGGCTCTGTGCTGACAGTGTGAAGCCTGCTTGGGACTCTCTCTCTTTCTCCCTCTCTCTCTGCCCATCCCCTGCTTGTGCTCTCTGTCTCTCTGAAAATAAATAAGTAAACTTAAAAAAATAAAATAAAATATTTGAAATAAATAGCATGATCTGACTTTGGCACACATACACAAAGGATGTTTGAACATCTGGAACTAGAATATAAAATGGTTCCTTTTATTTTACTGAAATATTACAAAACTTTCAATTTTATTTCATTTATTTCCTTTTAAATATTTTATTTTTTATTTATTTTTTTTTTAATTTTTTTTTTCAACGTTTATTTATTTTTGGGACAGAGAGAGACAGAACATGAACGGGGGAGGGGCAGAGAGAGAGGGAGACACAGAATCGGAAACAGGCTCCAGGCTCTGAGCCATCAGCCCAGAGCCTGACGCGGGGCTCGAACTCCCGGACCGCGAGATCGTGACCTGGCTGAAGTCGGACGCTTAACCGACTGCGCCACCCAGGCGCCCCTAAATATTTTATTTTTAAGTAATCTCTACACCCAACATGGGGATCGAACTCACAACCCCAAGATCAAGAGTCACATGCTCCACTGACTGAGCCAGCCAGGTACCCTCAAAACTTACAGTTTTATAAGATGTGCTTTTAACTCCTTCTTTGCTAAGAGTCTATATGGGGAAATGGCAAGGGGTAGACTAGAGAGAAATATGAAGGGCTGAGTGTCCAAGTTTGAGAAAATTATGTTCTAGATGGTAGGCTGACCTCAAAATCAATCAATCAGAAATTATTAGTTCAAACCAAACCACTCATAGACACTAGATAAATGAGATACTTTAGGATTCCTCCATACTATACAAATATACTCTCTGTATGCACATTTTCTCTAGTTTAAATAAAATTTTTTTTTGGTGGAGAGGGCAGAGTGGGATACCAAAAATCAGATGAAATAGTTGTACTTCTGGAGTTACATCTTCCTAAACTGTTCTTCCTCACAATCTGACTCTGAGTCCTATAAATTATGCAATGAGGATGAGTAGTCTTATTTTTGGACCACAGTCTTCTTTATTCCCTTGTGGAGACAATAACAGACAGTTTTCTTTTCAATGGATTTTGGAAGGAATTCACGGAATGACCTTCTGTAGAGGTTTAAGTCTGTGAGGGCCCTATCACTATATTAGTCATGTGAAAGCTAATATTTAGTGGAAACCCTTATGATCAGATGGAGGATTGAACTAGATGAACTTTAATGGTTTGTTTTTTTTAACACTCTAATGTCATGATTAAGAGTGAGCCAAATTTTAGCTAATAAAAACTTATTGAGTGCCTTGTGTTTACACTAAATTCACTGTTGCAACTATAGGGAATAAGAAAAATAAATAGCATGATCCCCATTTGACCATGGCAACTGCTATTATTCATTTTTTTGATGAAGAAAGCTGATGATACCAAAACCTTCTGCATGTGGCAAAGGCCAAGGCAGCTATAGGTAACAATGGGGTATTGCCACATATTCCCACTCCAATCAGAAGTATGTAATTGGGACAACGAACATCTTGCCCGGTTCGTGAGCCACTTACCTCTCTCTACCCTATCCCTGGAGATTTACCTGGATCTCGTTTTTGCCTCCCTTCTATTTAGAGGTCAATAAGGAAGGATGCTAGGGATCTGGTCCAAAGTAAAGAAAAAAATTTCACTTTAAAAATTGTGCCAGGTGGGGCACCTGGGTGGCTCAGGTCATGATCTCACGGCTGGCCACATCAGGCTCAGTGCTGATAGCTCAGAGCCTAGAGCCTCCTTTGGATTCTGTGTCCCCCTCTCTTTCTGCCCTTCCTCTGTTCATGCTCTGTCTCTCTGTCTCTTAGAAATAAGTAAACGTTAAAAAAAATTATAAAAATTGTGCCAGGAGAAAAGCAAAAGCTTCATAATATCCAAAGTAACTTAAAAAATAACAAAGTCAGACACACCTGGGTGGCTCAGTTAGTTAAGCATTCCACTCTTGATTTCAGCTCAGGTCATGATCACAGGGTCGTGAGTTTGAGCACTGCACCAGGCTCCATGATGAGCATGGAGCCTGCATGGGATTCTCTCTCTTCCTCTCCCTCTGCCACTTCCCTGCTCATGCTCTCTCTCTCTCTTAAAATAAATAAAAATTTAAAGAAAAAAAAAAACAACAAAGTTAGGGGACTCACACTACCTGACTTCAATTTACTGTAAAGCTAAGGAAATCAGTACAGTGTGGTACTGGCTGACATAAGGATTGATAAATAGATCAATAGAACAAATTAGAGAGCCCAGAAATGGATCCAAAATTATAAAGTCATCTGATTTATTTTTCTTTCAATGTTCATTTATTTTTGAGAGAAAGAGAGAGAGAGCCTGCAATCAGGGGAGGGGCAGGGGCTGGGAGAGAGGGAGACACAGAATCCAAAGCAGGGTCCAGGCTCTGAGCTGTTAGCACAGAGCCCGACACAGGGCTTAAACTCATGAACCAGGAGATCATGACCTGAGCCGAAGTTAGACACTTAACCAACTGAGCCACCAAGGCGCCCCTAAACTCATCTGATTTCAAAGGTACTAAAACAATTCAATGGGGCAAAGAGTCTTTTCAACAAGTAACTCTAGAATAACCAGAAATTTATATGGGAAAATAAACTTCAACCTCTACTTCAAACATGCACCAAGACTGATTTGAGATAAATAATAGACCTAAATACAAAAGCTAAAATCATAAAGCTTTAAGCAGAAAACATAAAAGAATATCTTAGTGACTCAAAGGTAGGTAAAGGATGTTTATTCAGGACATTAAAAAGCAATAACCATAAATTAAGAAATTATGTTGCACTAAAATTAAAATTTGTACTCATCAGGGGCACCTGGGTGGCTCAGCTGGTTAAGTGTCTGACTTCTGCTCAGGTCATGATCTTGCAGTTCATGGGTTCGAGCTCTGCATCGGGCTGCTGTCAGTGCAGAGCCTGTTTCAGATCCTCTGTCCCCCTCTCTCTGCCCCTCCTTCCCTCTCTCTCTCTTTCTCTCAAAAATAAATAAACATTTTTTAAAAAATTTGTACTTATCAGGGGTACCGGGGTGGCTCAGTAGGTTAAGCATCTGACTTTGGCTCAGGTCATGATCTCGCAGTTTGTGGGTTCTAGCCCCGTGTCGGGCTCTGTGCTGAGAGCTCAGAGTCTGGAGCCTGTTTTGGAGTGTGTGTGTGTGTGTGTGTGTGTGTGTGTGTGTGTGTGTTTGTCTGCCTCTCCCCTACTCACACTCTGTCTCTGTCTCTCTCTCTCTCTCTCTCAAAAATAAACATTAAAAAACAATTTTTTTAAATTTGTACTCATCAAACAACAGCATTAAGAAAATGAATAGGCAAGCCACAGTCTCTGGGAGAAAAGTCAGCAAAATATATACACAACAAAGGACTGATATTCTAGTATATAAAGAATTCCTGAGGTGCCTGGGTGGCTCAGGTGGTTAAACATCCAGGTTATGATTTCATGGTTCGTGAATTTGAGCACTGAGTCAGGCGCTGCTCTGGGCAGGGCCTGCTTGGGATTCTCTCTTTGTCTTTCTCTCTGCCCTTCCCCTACTCGTGTTCTCTCCCTCTCTCTCCTCTGTCTCTCTCTCAAAATAAATAAATAAACTTAAAAAAAAAAAAGAGCTCCTAAAACTCAATGATGAAGAAACAACTTAGTTTAAAAATGGGCAAAAGACAAAAGACTTGAACAAATACTTCGCAAAAGATAATGTACAAATGGCCAATAAGCACATGAAAAACTGCACATGATTAGCCATCAGGGAAATGCAAATTAAATCACAGTGAAAAGATAGCACTACACACCCACTAGAATGGCTAAAATTAAAAAGACTGAAAACAGATGCTGGCAAGGATGTGGAGCAACCAGAGCTCTCATGCACTGTAGTGGGAGTATAAAATGGTATAATCACTTTGGGAAAAGATCTAGCAGATTCTATAAAACTAAACACACACCTACACTATGACCCAGCAATTCTACCTTTTGGTATTTACCCAAGAGAAGTGAAAATATATGTGGATAAAAAGACTTGTACAAGACTGTTCATGGCTACTTTATTCATAAAATCCAAAATCTGGAAATAGTCCAGGTATCTATCAATAGGAGAATGGATAAACTATGGTATAACTACAGAATGTAATACTATTCAGGAATAAAAGAGCAAATTATTGATACACACAACATGGATGAGTCTTAAAAGTATCATGCTAAGTGAAAGAATTAGTGCAAAAAAGCATATGATGGGGATGACTGGGTGGCTCAATTGGTTAAGCATCTGACTCTTGATTTTGGCTCAGGTCATGATCTCACAGTTCGTGAGTTTGAGCCCTATGCCAGGCTCTGTGCTAACAGCATGGATCCTGCTTAGGATTCTCCCTTTCCCACTCTCTCTCTCTGCCCCTTGCCCACTTATGTTCTCTCTCTCTCTCTTTCTCAAAATAAATAAACTTTTCAAAAAAAGATTTTTAAAAGGTGTACACTGTATGATTACATTTATGTGAAGTTCTAGAACAAATAAAACTAATCTATGGTGGAAAAGAAAACAGAACCATGTTTTCTGGAGGAGAGGAATTGAAGGCACTATCTGGATGATGGTAATAGTCTATGTCTTGCTAAGAGTTTAGATTACAGGTATATGTATTTTCCAAAACTTAGGGAATGTACACTTAAGGTTTCATTGTGTGTAAATTTCCTCAAAAGGAAAACTGTGAATACTGAATTGTAGCTAATGAAGTATTTAGGGGGAAAAGTACTAGTATCTTAAATTTACTTTGAAATGCATAAAAGAAATAAGATTGAAGACTGGATAGAGAGAGACAGATGAACAGATGGACAGATGGATGGATGAATGGATGGGGAAGGAAGGGGAGAGAGAGAGAGAGAGAGAGAGAGAGAGAGAGAGAGAGATGTGACACCTCACTGAGGTGCATATGGGAATTCATTGTAAAACTTTCAATTTTCCCATATTTTTGAAATTTCTCATAATAAAACTTTCTGGGAAACTTTACTGGGTCTTTGTGTTACTAAAGATGGCTACTCAGGTACACAATTCTATCATTTGGCTAGAAATTGTAATGGGACTTGTTTTTTAAACATCGTTAGGCCTCTGTGCCTTGTTGGACAGTAGGGAATAGAAACTTCTTGACAAACTTCTTGTCAAGAAACTTCTTGACAAATAATGTATCTCTATTATGGACAGGGGAATCTGAAAACTACGTTGAATTGAGAGAAAAAAAAATGTTCTCCTTAATGTGGATTCAGACAGTAATTACATGGAAGTTGTATTTGTGTGTATGTGTTTCTTTGGTCTAATGCTTACCCACGGGAAAACTGGAGGAAGTATATGGAAGTTTATTTGTATAACATACTGACAGAAATCTTGGAAATTACCAGCCTATACTGAAACTGTCCTGCTTAAGTGTACCTACAGTGTAAATCTAGACTGAGAAACCCAAGACTTTGGTAGGTAATACTCAGTAAAGGGTCATTGTGCCCTTGGATTGCCCTGTTGGGAGAAGGATGAAATCCTAGAGAGTTTCCAAAAAGGGGAAAGAAGATTTGTAGCAGCAGACCTACAGAAAGGACTCACTGAGGAAGAAAGGGCCACAACCCTCAAGACAAGGAATCCAGGAACTGGGGTATGCACAGGAAAAACTTCTGAAGAATTACTATAAAGAAGTGGTGTAATATTGACCAGTATCAAATTGTACTGATCAGACAAATAATCAGGAAGTTTAAGTTAGAAAGTCTGGAGAAACAGTATGAAACAGCTAGACTTTGGAGAGGAAGCCTTTCTGGAAAGAGACAGATCAAGGAGGAAAATTGGGCAGAATTGTGGAATGGTTGGCATTCTTTTAATCAGAAGAGGATGAAGCTGAGAACACAGAAGGAACTTGACCAAGAATTGTTGAAGGTCTCAAAGTTGTACTCTGCATATTCCTTTCCCAGTAGCCCTGACAATAGAATACCACTTTAAGGTACTGACAATATTATAAGGAAAAACTACATGAAAATGAAATAAACAGGAATTAAGAGTTGAGTCCATAAGAGGACCATAACCTCTCTGTACTGCGAAAGATGTCAGAAAGAGTAAAGAATATACTTACACATAAAAATAGTTAATGACAGCTTGTACTTCTGAAGAAGTTTGTGGGTAATACTGATAATAGGTAATACTGACCTGCTGCTTCTTCCCTGATTCTGGTCAAGTCGGCATTGGAAGAAATCAGAGTAACACATCTCTATATGGTCTTTCCTATATTATCCTATATTATCAACTATCACTACTTGGAAAGAAGCACAGAAACAGTCATTGTTTGCTCACCCTGTTCTTCTATCATCCCGGATGGATAGCTTACCTGGAAGGTTCAGGATAGAGATAGGTAATAAAATAGGTAGTCAGCAATTATATAATTTTAGCATCCCCAACCCTTCAACAAAGCCTTACATAAAACAAGTTTTGTGTTGATGGTAGGGAATAATATTAAGGCGCAGTAGTGGGAAGAGTACCTTCCTCATATCACCCCTTCACAGAGATCCATGTGGCAAAAGCAACAATATCATTTCATCAAATACAGTAGACTCGGAGTTCTAGGTGCAAAACAGAAGCCAAGTGAGTGCAATTCAAGTTATGACAAATGGTAACAGGGGGCATGGATCACAGAGAAGCAAAGGCTTAGTAGCAGATGAGACAAATCTCCCTTTCCTTAAACATACTCGGGAACCTTAAAGGGGTGGTAGAGCATCTTGTCATACAGAATTCGATATGGCTATGAAGTTCTAATCCATCTCTTATTTTTTTAATTTTTTAAATATTTACTTATTTTTGAAAGAGAGAGAGAGAGGGAGACAGAATGTGAGTGGGGGAGGGGCAGAGAGAGAGGGAGACACAGAATCTGAAGCAGGCTCCAGGTTCTGAGCTGTCTGCAGAGCCCGATGTGGGGTTTGAACTCATGAACCACGAGATCATGACCTGAGCTGAAGTCAGATGCTTAACTGACTGAGCCACACAGGTCCCCTCTAATCCATCTCTTAGATGCAGCATGTCTGCTACTATTGATACCTATGAGTAGGAAATATGAAGGGAATATAATTATCCCTCTCCATAAAGATCTTACAATGTATTGGGAAAACAAAACATAGGTAAAACCATTAAGTTATAATGCATATGCTTAGCTATGTAGTAAATTTCTGCAATATAGGTTTAGAAAATGAAAAAATTGGTTCAAGCTGGATAATATACAGAAGGTTTCATAGAAACTGTAATTTACTACTTGTTCCTGACTTTACCATTTCTCTGTGTTCCTTGTGGAATATGTCTTATTCCCCTTATCCTCCCTTCTTCATCCACACCCTCAGTCCTAACACTTATCTCAATGCCTGACATTAGCTATCCAGGTACTAATTAAATGTTTGTTGATTATTCCTAGCTGATCTCTCCACCACAAGCCATTAGTCCTTTCATATTTCCTATATTGCTTTAGTTACTCAGGCCAGAAAACTGGGTATCAGACTCTTCCTTACCCCTCACATCTGAATAGGTACCCAGTCCCTTGTTTTCCACCCCCTTCAGTGCTTTTTAAAATCTCTTATCATCATTATAATAGGCTTCATTAGGCCTCTTGATTGTTCTTCCAAGCCTCTAGTTCTCCACTTTCTGACTCCTATCACTATCCTCAAATCCATTCTCCACAGTGCTGTCAAGTATTCAATCTAAAACAGAAATTAAATTTTGTCACTTCCCCATCCTTCAGTGGCTTTCTACTGACTTCAGCACAAAATCCAAACTCCTCAGTATGGTGAAGAATGGAAGCTTCCCAAACTGTTCCCTTTTAGTTAAATCTTCTGTCTTACTGCTACCATACTTGTTCCTTTAGTCACAAGGATTTTAGGGCTATTTCCTTTGTGCTAATCCTTTGAGAATATTTTACTCCACATTTACTCCACACTGCATATTCTTTAAGGTACAGCTCAAGAATCTTCTTCAGAAAACAATCTTTCATCCTCTTTCCCTGACTAGGGTAGGCTTCCCTCTGTGTACAGTATTTATCACTGTGTTATAATCACTTCTTTGCTTATTGTCTTTTCCACTGGTGGCTTTCAGACTTCATTGACCCAGACATATATAGTAAAAAATACATATTTTTAATCCTAACCCCACCCAGTACACACTGAAATAAAAATTTCATGAAACAATATCTAACTTTACTATATGCAACATACTCTGGTATTTATTATTCTGTGTTAGTCTCCTTCCTTTTTTTCCTAATTCTGGTTTCAACATACTGAATTGGTTTCATGGCCCAATTTAAAAATACTGCAACAGACTGTCAACTCACATAGATTCGTGAGCATGATAGATGCTCATTATAAGTAATTAAGAAAAAGAGAAAACAAAAATCTCTGTATCTCTAGCAATTAGCACAGAGGTCGGCATATAGCATTAGTCTATAAAAATGTTTAATAAAAGAATGAATACACATTTCTGGGGCAGACCATCTTCATAAATCATCTTTTGCCCCCATCATTTCCCTTTTTTTTTTAATTAAAAAAAAATTAATGTTTATTTATTATTCAGAGACAGAGAGAGACAGAGCATGACCAGGGGAGGAGCTGAGAGACAGGGAGACACAGAATGTGAAGCAGGCTCCAGGTTCCGAGCTGTCAGCAGAGAGCCCGACATGGGGCTCAAACTCACAAACTGTGAGATCATGACCTGAGATGAAGTCGGACGCTCAACCAACTGAGCCATCCAGGTGCCCCAATCACTTCCCTTGTTTAAGAATAAGAGTTTCTTACAAGACATTAAATTAAAATATAGACCTGTAAGCACAGATACAGAGACAGGAAAAATGGGAAAAGGGATTTAAAAACTGTTGAGTTTGGAGGCACCTGGGTGGCTCAGTTGGTTAAGTGTCCAACTTTTCATTTTGACTCAGGTTATGATCTCACGGTTCATGAGACTGAGCTCCATATCCGGCTCTGTGCTGACAGCATGGAGCCTGCTTGGCATTCTCTCCCTCCATTTCTCTCTGCCCCTGTCCCGCTTTAAAAAAAAAAAAAGAAAGAAAAAAAGTTTATTTATTTTTGAGAGAGAGAGAGAGAGAGAGAGAGAGAGAGAGCAAGCATAAGTAGGGGAGGACAGAGACAGAGGGAGACACAGAATCCAAACAAGGCTCTAGGCTCTGAACTGTCAGCACAGAGCCCGATGTAGGGCTTGAACCCACAAACCCATGAACTGTGGGATCAAGACCTGAGTGGAAGTTGGACACTCAACCGACTGAGCCACCCAGGTGCCCCGCCCCTGTCCCACTTACTCTCTCCCTCGCTCTCAAAATAAATAAATAAACAAAAAAAAAAGTTTTCAATTGTTGAGTTTAAAGGGTATAATGAGAGAGGCATGATTGCTGAAGGCCAACTGTTAGATATTTCAAAAAAAGGCCCAATATGGTGAAGTTACTGAGGTCCAGGATATCTGGTCATCAGTTCCAGAGGTCAGAAATCATCTTGTAAATGACCCAAAGATCACTTAATCTAACCAAATTCACAAGATACTGATGCATAGAGGTGCCTGGGTGGCTCAGTCAATTAAGTGTCTGACTTAGGCTCAGGTCATGATCTCACGATCCGTGAGTTCGAGCCCCACATCTGGGTGTCAGGCTCTCTGCTGGCATCTCAGAGCCTGGAACCTGCTTCATATTTTGTGTCTCCTTCTCTCCCTCTGCCCCTTTCCTGGTCATGCTCTGTCTCTGTCTTTGTCAAAAATACATGAACATAAAAAAAGATAGTGATGCATAGCTCATTTTAACTAATATTTATTACTGAGTACTTACTTTGTATCAGACAATATCCTAAGCTCAAAATACGAATCTATCCTCAAAACAACCCTGTGAAGTAGGCTTATCTCATATTATTATCTCTGTTTCAAAGATGAGGAAACTGAGACTGAGACGTGTAGTTACTTCTCCAAAGTTAAACAGGTAATAAGTGTAATAAAAAGGTTAGTAAAAAGATTGTGATAAAAATCTTGCAAAAAATCTCTCAAAAAGCAGAGCAATACACAAAGAAAAGGAGGAAAGATATTTAAATATGGAGAACTAATCCAAGGAGCCCAATAATTGATTATCAAGTGTTCCACAAAAAAATGAGTTTTAAAAGGATAGGGGAAAAATCAGATAAACAAATAAGAGAATTTTCCATATCCAAAAGATGGAGTTTTGAGTCTCAAACTGTCCTCTGTGTATCCAGGATGAATGAAAAAGTTTCAATACCAAGGCACATTTTGAAATATCAGAACATTAGAGGTAAAAAGGGTAGCCAGAAATACAGCTCCATGAGCCAAGAGGAAGAGGTGAAAATGGCCCCTGTCACTATCACACCAAATAATCCACAGGAGAAATTTCTGCCTCCCTTCCCCACAGCTTTGGGCTCATGGATTTTGAGGTCCTGTATCCAAGGGAGGAATGCTTCCATCAGGAAATACCACCAAGGTTCAGATGAATTAGAAATTAATACTGCCCCCTGGCCATTTGGGGCTTCTCAAACTGCAGAATTAAAGGCAGGAAGGGGTCACCATAGCCATGTGGTGATTAATTCCAATCATCAAAGGGAAACTAAATGATGAGACAAGGATGATTTTGTCCAAAACCCAGCTGAGGCAACTCTATAGCCAACCCAACAAAGATAAGTCTATACTGGACTCAGATCATTTGGGAATTAAGGGTTAGGCACTGCACTAGATATAGAATTAGATCCAGTTAAGGTGCTCATAGGGATAAGGGAGCATGTAATGAAGGACTGAAAAAGAAGTTATTAGTAGTTTAGGCCTCATGGGCACCTACAGAAGGAGGGTTCAATAGCAGCTACACTATATTATTCTTACTCCCCGTTCTACCCCACATTATATGAAGAGCATTGGCATTGGCTAGCATTTTAAACCCCATCATCCTGTGATTATATGATGACTGATAGGTCTATGTGTGCCCATTGTGTTGGGGACAATGATTGTCATACAAGGGATGATACATGAATTTCTTACAGTACAAATTACACAGGAAGATATTGGGGCTTGATTGCTTTTGCAGTATTCCATCTAAAGGAGAGACCTACTAACAAAGGAGACAAAAGCAGTGAGGAGCCAGAGTTTTCTTTTCAGGGAATTGGTATAAAACAGAGGCCCCTTGGGGCGCCTGGGTGGCTCAGTGGGCTAAGCGTCCGACTTTGGCTCAGGTCATGATCTCGCGGTCCGTGGGTTTGAGCCCCGCGTCGGGCTCTGTGCTGACAGCTCAGAGCCTGGAGCCTGTTTCAGATTCTGTGTCTCCCTCTTTCTCTGACCCTCCCCTGTTCATGCTCTCTCTCTGTCTCAAAAATAAATAAATGTTAAAAAAAATAAAAATAAAAATAAAAATAAAAAATAAATAAATAAATAAAACAGAAACCACTTTCAGAAGCCCACTGAATAAATTAAGAATGCATGCTATATGAGAGACAGGGCACTGATGGCAGTCATTGTCAACTAAAGAAGCAGGGATGACCGAAACAGAGTAGTTAAGTAGCAAGATTCATTTCTCCTCTTTTCCTACTTCTAGCCAACACCAGAAGAGTTCGCGTTGAGAAGGAAAGAGGAAAAAATATACTAGAACCAACCAGGCATCCCCCAACCTAATTTTTAGGGGTTTAAAGAAGGAGAATGACTGAAAAATTGACTATACTCCTTTCCTCATTTCAAGTCCCCATGGCTATAAGTCTAGATAGCAATGGAGGAGGTTTCAAAACATCGAAGTTTTGGGGCACCTGAGTGGCTCAGTTGAGTGTCCAACTTCGGCTCAGGTCATGATCTCACAGTTCACAAGTTTGAGTCCCATGTTGGGTTCTGTGCTGACAGCTCAGAGTCTGGAGCCTGTTTCAGATTCTGTGTCTCCATTTCTCTCTGCCCGACCCCCCCCCCCCCGCACTCTGTCTCTTTCTCAAAAATAAATAAACATTTAAAAAATAATTAAAAAAATAAAACACCAAAGTTTTAACTAGGATAGGCTAGACTTTGAATAACTCAAACATTTTGTAAATGTTTATTTATTATTTATTTTGAGAGAGAGAGGGAGAGAACGAGCAGGGGAGGGGCTGAGAAAGGGAGAGAAAGAATCTCTGGCAGGTTCCACACTGCCAGCAGAGCCCAACACCAGTGGAGCCTGACTCACGAACTGAATCGTTGAGTTCATGACCTAAGCCAAACGACAGTCAGATGCTTAACCAACTGAGCCACCCAGGTGCCCCTAGACTTTGAGTAACTTAAAAGAGCAGAAAATGTACTCTAGGAAAACATAATACAGTAGAGCGATGACTAGAGAAAAATAAAGTATTTTAGTACATACCCCAAACAACTTCAGATTCCTTAGTAACTCGGTCACATAAAAGAAATAGTAGTATGTAGTTTATGATATAATGTTAAGTGGATGAATCAGAACTTAAAATTGTATGTATGTGGCAACTACAATTGTGTAAGTAATCTGAATATATTAAACAATGCCTGGAGCAGATAATTGAGTTTTCCCTAAATCACAATTTTTCATAGGGTCAGCAATGATCATATATCTAACCAAACCTACTATTACATTTTTTTTTGCCACCTATTTGTTTTAAGAAGTAAAATAAGTTTATTTTGTAAGATTGCTTTTCATAAATCCATGTTGGATGATAGATACTTGGCCACCCTCTGTGGACTTGTAAATTATGATTTTCTGGTTTTTGTTTTTTGGTTTTTTGGTTGTTATTGTTTTTCAAAGATTAACACCATAGTATTTCAAAGAAGAAGACTAAACAAAGTGTGGTCTCTCAGTTCTTCCCTTTTCCATTAAAATTTGAGTATTATGCTTGAGTTTTTCCATTATCTGCAATCATTCTAGTTTGCAGGGAGTCCATACATATAATTGTTAATAGCACAGATATTTCAGAGAACATGTCTTTGAGTCCTCTAGTGAAGATTCCTTTAGGCCCACCTGATGTGAAATCATCCACCCTAACCTATTCTATCTCTGACTCCAATTTCTACAGCATCATTGGTAATATTTGTATGAGGACTCTAATTTATGAAGTCTTCCTCTCACATTGGAATATTTTAGGACACTGGAGCAGGGTGAGAATATCCTGGAATTATTTACAGCATATTGATCTATACTAGGAATGCCCTTACCCCTTTTTAACCCAATCCTGGTAAGAGATAAAAAGTTTATGGCTATCTTTTTAAAATATCAACCCCATATGATCCCAATGGAAAATATATATGAACTAGATAGCATAAAAGTAAAGTAAGGCTCACCAAAGAATCACCTTTCAAATTACAACTTACGTTCTTATCTGTTATAATTATGATTTAGATAAGTACTCAGCTACCTTTAATAAATGGATAAGGTGTTATAATATACTAAATACATAACTATGCAAGTTTCATTTGTGCTTAGATATGGGCTCATATACCAAAAAATCTCCTAATAGTATATAAGATGTCATTTGGCATTTAAACACATTGTCTAATTTCTTTTGCTTAACACAAAGCAAAGCAAAACCTTAGATAATTAAATTATATTGATGCTTCGAAAGAATTGGACATTTGTCATCTCCCTGCTGCAGTCCTTCTGTGCATTTTGATGAAAAGAACAATATAAAGTTCAAAATCTGAGAATAAAAGAACTTGAAAGTCTACTTGAAAAGGAAAAATAGCAAAAATCTTTACTAAATGAAAGAAACATACAATTTAGCTCAGCAAGGCTTCTACATATCCAAGGACAACGTAGATGTGCAGCCACAATTTTTTGAAAAGAAAATGTCTCCCGGCCTGTCTTGTGATTCTTGCATAATAAAACTTACATAAAACAAAATGTTGTAATTACTTGTTAATATTTTAAAATATTTTAGGACCCCCTTGCAATTGTTGTTACAACTTTTTTTTAAATAGAATTTTTCATTTCTCCAAGTATTTGTCCTTAAATAAGGATATTACATATAATTTTTTAAAGTCAATATTTGGATTTTTAGGTAAGAATTCATAAAATGAAAATGCAATAAATTATAATAAATAGATAATTCCAGTATTACAATAAATAGATAATTCTATTTACATAGGAATTGTCCTTAAAGGCCAGGCAGAGAGGGGAGGGAGATAAACCTGAGCATGGGCCTAAAGAAGAGGGGATATGGGCAAGCTTAAATATTAATGTATTCAATACAAGACTTTCTCTGAATAAAAATCTTTCATAAATGGTAAAAGAATTTGTTCTCACTTCAAGTAAGAACTCAGAGATGAAGATAATACTCTTCCAGCCCTGCAGAAGTTATCAATAAGAGGTAAATAAGCTTAAGAGAGGAGAAGGTGATGATTCATAATTATCCCCTAGGAGGACAGATCAGAAAGTGAGGCAATCTTTCTGTGATAAGTAGGCCTACCTTGGTGAGTGAACACAGCAGGCCCCAGATATAGCAGGCCTCAATGGAGCCAACTGGAGAGAAGTGAGAGAAGAGTATAAAAGCCTCACTTGGGGTGAAATGTGGGGCTGCTGCGGGGAACAGCATGCGCTCACTCCTGTTTGTTGTGGGAAACCCAGGGAGGAAAAGGAGGAAGGATGTTATATCCACTGGTCCACTTACCCAATACCTCTCTTTGACTCTGTAAGTGTATTCCTAATAGGACCTGGGTTTGGGGAGATGGCAGCCTACATCTAGTGTCTGAATGTCTGGGTGCTCAACTGATTGAAGGATAGAGATGGAAGTATAGAGGAGCAGGGTAAGCTGCTCATGAGGAATAGCTAGGCCTTCTTAGAGCTCTGTGAGAAAGCTCAAATCTGGGTTAAAATTCTCTGGGGAAAACCAGGGCTACTGATGATCTGGGCTTGTCTACAAGAATACATGTGCCCCAGAGAATCTTGTCTTTGGAGCCACTGTACCAGGGATAAACGTACTCTGGCAAAAGATCATCTCCTGGCAATTGTGTCGATTACCCGCCTTAGGCCAGAGCTACTCCCTGGTGACATCCAAAGAACAATTTAATAAGGAAAGGCCTGTAGTATACACATGTTGGCAGGATGAGTTGAACATGAATAAGGTGGTTTGTAGTCTTTGATTCTAATCACATGCTGAAGGATGTTTTAAAGCAAAGAAACTTAGCAGTTTCCAATCTCAAGAACCATGAATTGCTGGAACAAAAGCGGAAGCATAGTTGTTTTGTGGAGAAATGATGTTCTTGATAGTATTACACAAAATCATTTAAAATAAACACTTAACGGGTATCAATCATGAGCCAGACACAGTGACTTTCTTTCCAAAGTAAAGTATTTCATGAAAGAAATTAACCCTTTCAACAGCAAGAATGGGAAGAAGAAAACCCGAAAAACATAGGATCAAACTGAGAGCTGGGCCACAGTATCACCTCTATCAGTAACTCACTGAGAAACCTTAAAGAAGAGTGTGGGATGAAGTCAGGGATTTTCAGGGGTGCACAGGTGGCTTACCTAGGTGGAATATATTAAAAATTAGTATTCATATTTTTTTGTCTAAAAAACAATAAGTTAACAATAGTAATATTTAATATAGGAATGAAGAGTGACAAAAATATATTAGATATACATTTCTATGGAGATACATACACAAATTTTTATGCATATATATACCAAATTAAAAAGATGGCAATGACTAGAGTATCTGATTTCTAAAATCACTTTGCTCTAAAGTTCTGATTCTACATTATTCAAAGTACTTTAGTTTCTCTTAAACCATATCTAAAAATCACACCATATCTATAATAACATAAACTTCCCCATATACAATATACAAAATTAAATCTTACAAAGATATGAAAAAGTAAACATTTTATTATTTAAATGCATCCTAGCCCTACCAACACACCCTTCTTACCTGATGAAGCAGGTTCTCTCTGTATTATATGATGCCAGTTGGCATGACCCTTTCGTCCTCTTAGCTCATTCAAGAGACTGGCAAAGGGATTCTCTGAGAGCCCTGTGTTGATGAGATTAATGACAAACTTAAAGTCTGGATTCTCTCTAGGAAAATTTTCAGAATTCTTTTAATTTTACTAATTTGCACAGCCACTAGTTTGTTTTGTTTGTTGATAACTGTATATATATATATATATATATATTTTTTTTTTAGTTTATATTTATATTTTATTTTATAATTCTTTTAATTAACAAGTTAAAAATATTAAGAATCAATAATATATATTGTTGGTAACAATATATATATTTTAGTTTATAATTATGTTTTATTTTATAATTCTTTTAATGGATAGATTTATGAACTAAACATTTAATTCACAGAATTATATAACTGGTATAAAGGCTACTCACTTTGTGTGCCCAGATGATAGCAAGTTAAAAGTCTTACTGTGCATAGTAATATGGATAAATATATCAAAAGGTGAAAACCAGTCCATTAAAATGTCAGCTTTGGGGCTCCTGAGTGGCTCAGTGGGTTAAGCATACAACTCATGATTTCGGCTTGGGTCATGATCTCGGGTTTATGGGATTGAGCCCCGTGTAGGGCTCTGTGCTGGCAGCGTGGACCCTGCTTGGGATTCTCTTTCTCCCTCTTTCACTGCCCCCTCTACCCTGTGCACGTGCTCTATCTCTCCCTCTTGCTCTCTCAAACCAAATAAACATTAAAAAAAAATGACAGCTTTCACAATTAAGTAAACATACTTAACACTACTAAAATGCATGTTTAAAAATCATTAAAATGTTCAATTTTATGTGTTTTATACCAGTCAAAAAAAAAAAAAAAAAGACAAGGACTGAAATAATATATCATTTTAAAATGAATATTCTAGTCATAAGTTTTCATTTTATTTGTTTAATATCTAAGTAGCTTTGATAGTGTTTCCTTCACCGTCCCCCTACCCTGAAGCTTTCCACATTAAGAAACAACCCAAAACAAGATCAAAAAAATTTAAGACAGGGGAATAATGGTCATTTTTTTGTTAGCTAAAATTGAAAAAAAATGTATGAAACAGCATTTTAACTATGGAATGTGAAATATCTTAGGCCTTATTGTATTACCCTAAGTAGACATACATAATTAATGCCATTTTTAGAAATTATAGTTTCAAAAAATGAAGCATGCGTTGCTGGTTGGTCATTTCATAAATAAGTATAATAAATTATAGTGCTCTTTCCTCATTCTGATCAATATTTGCTTGTAAATAATGACAGAATGCAAAAGTAGAAATAGTGACTTCCAACTGTTCCTTGTTTCAGTTAAGCTGCTTCTCTTTGATTCTGTGTATCACAATTCATAGAATGTAAACAAGAGGGTAAGAAAGAGTTAGCACATATGTCTAAAAACCTCCAAAAAGGTTAGTAAGTTTCTAATTATGAAAGAAACTAATATAACCTCATTAAAAGAAGCAAACACCGGGCGCCTGGGTGGCGCAGCCGGTTAAGCGTCCGACTTCAGCCAGGTCACGATCCCGCGGTCCGTGAGTTCGAGCCCCGCATCGGGCTCTGGGCTGATGGCTCAGAGCCTGGAACCTGTTTCCGGTTCTGTGTCTCCCTCTCTCTCTGCCCCTCCCCCGTTCATGCTCTGTCTCTCTCTGTCCCAAAAATAAATAAAAAACGTTGAAAAAAAAAAAAAAGAAGCAAACAGTATTTTTTAAAAATTCCTCAATTCTCTTCAAACTTTCCCTTCTACAGGCAGTCACAGTTAACCTTGTTAGGTATGTTTATATCAAAATACACTTCTTTATATAAATAACATAACATTATAATGTTATGTAACTTAGTTTTTAGCCTATTATATACTAGATATTCTCCCATGTCAGTACCTATTAACCAGCCCCTTTTGATGAATGTTTAGGCTATTTCCAATTTCTCAATAAAATTACTGCTGTATTGAACATCTTTGTTCATACATCTTTGCATTCTTATGCAAACAATTTTGTAGACAAATGTTTGTAAGTGGAACTTCTACCTCAAAATATATACAAATTAAAAAAAATGTACAAATTAAAATTTTTGTTAAATTTGTTAAAATTGCAAAATTGCTTCTTAAAAAGTACTAGTTCATACATCTATGGCTAGTGTATGAGAGTTACAAAATGGAGTGTGCAAATTGTTGGTAATGTACGCCTTTAAGTTAACTATTCTAATAGTAGTTTTCGATATGAGCTTATCTATTTTTATTTTAACTCATAAGAAAGTCAAGTAGGCGGGTAGGGCATTCTAAATAATTGTTCTGGGAATTGAAACTCATTGCCCCCCTCACCTCCCAATAAGCACTATGAACCAAACAAATGAGTTGACTAGCTGTTGTTACTACCTGTAGAGAAGTATACATTTTGAAATAAAGACATATTAAATATCTGCATTTTCTCTTAGATTTCATATTTCTTATACCCACTTTCTGATGTCCATCACTTTAATACCATGTTTTTTAAAAAAAAAATCTCTTCTGGAGGTTTCTTTCTTTCTTTCTTTCTTTCTTTTTTTTTTTTAATTATTTTTTTAATGTTTATTTATCCTTCACACAGAGACAGAACGTGAACAGGGGAGGGACAGAGAGAGGGAGACACAGAATCTGAAACAGGCTCCAGGCTCTCAGCTGTCAGCACAGAGCCCGACGGGGCTCCAACCCACAAACTGTGAGATCATGACCTGAGATGAAGTTGGACACTTAACCGACTGAGCCACCCAGGCACCCCTCTTCTGGAGGTTTCAAGACAGGATGCCAAAATTTACTAGTCCATATGCACTTGAATCTATATCAAACATACAGTTGCTAGTTCATTCCTAATAGTGCAATATGGCCTTTTTCTTTGGAGAAAAATGCCTTTTCCGAACCTCCTATTCTAGAATAAATATTAACATACCAATATCATCTCATGTTAACATATAATTTTAGAGTTTACAAACCTCTTTCATAAATATTGTTCCATTTCATTTTCACAACCAAGGTGTGGTAACTGGGAAGGTATTATTTCCACTTAATAAATGAAACAGGTCTCACAATCATGAAGCAGTAGAACTGAGACTAGTAGAACACTGAACTGTCCACACCCCTCTGTTGACTCTTATATATGTATAAGGACGGCATATTCCTTTTGCAGAGATTTTACTCCATGGTGGTAACATTCATCCAATAAATTCCCTTTATAACAAGGTAAAAGATAAATTTAAAAAAGAGGGGGAAAAACCCTGCAAAAGAAGAAAATAACTTTCTCCTTTTTGGTAATGTTACTACTACCTTTCTGAAGGAAGTCATTCTTTTTACTTTTAGGCAAACTGTACCTAAACATGTGTTCTGTGGCAGTGTAATAAATATGTCTGAACAATTCTAAGACAAGGACAATTTAAAAATGTAACCTCAATTTTGCAAGTAGATCATACTAAATGCTAGTCAAACAATATATGTTTCATTGTATTTCTAATTCACATTCATCTTATTTCTTATTCATATTTATCATATATAGGTTTCACTGTATTTTTTCTCTACAACCATAAAGTCACAGGACTAATCCATTTCAGATTTTATTTTCTTATTATAAGGATAATTGCTGGTCAGCTATTGGCTGATCTACAAATAAGGTGGTTTTGTAAAGGAATGAGCCTTGTCATTGTGAAAAAATGATTATTAAAAAAAGATTGTTTTCTTTTTTTGATCCATAATGTCATTAATGGCAGATTTCAGTTTCCTTCTTTTTTTTTTTTTTATGAAATTTATTGACAAATTGGTTTCCATCAGTTTCCTTCTTAACATCATGATCATAATTTCTTGTGTTTCATTTAGATGTAAAAAAGGATCCAAGCATTCTTGGTACCTTTTCTGATCTTTATCTTCAAGAAGGCCATCTCCATGCAGTTGAACAAATACTGGGCTGAGTATCTGGAGAACCTGACTCTAAGGTAGGCTGTATACTGAGTGTGAACTTGGGGCAATTTCTCTTTTCTGGGCTTTAATGTCTTTATCACTAAAATGAGAGGACGTATTAGTTCTAGACTATCATCCCAAGGGTCCATTTTAGCTTTCGCAGTATCATTGTAAAACCTATTAAACAACATTTGTTCAGACAAGACATTCTAGTGTTTTAGACAACATTGTGGGACTATTTGTGGATACCTAAATAATGATTTATCTTCTGGGACGAAAGGTTTCAGCAATTATGAAATACTAGCAAGTACTATGGCCCAAATCAGGAAGCATCCTGTGCGGTGGTTCCGGCCACTAGAGTTTGAGGTATTATTAGGTAACAATTTCAGCGGCAGAGTACCTCAACGTTACAATATATACTGTTTAAACCCATGAGAAAAGAAAAACGAAGTTAAACAAGAATTTAGGGCAAAAATAGAAACAAATAGGGTCACCTGGGTGGCTCAGTCAGTTAGGCCTCCAACTTTGGCTAGGGTCATGATTTCACAGCTTGTGGGTTCTGACCCCAATGGGATCTGTGCTGACACCTCAGAGCCTGGAGCCTGCTTCAGATTCTCTCTCTCTCTGTCCCTCCCCAACTCGCGCTCTGTCTCTCAAACATAAACATTAGAAAAAAATTTTTTTTCAAATAGAAGCAAATAACTGTAAATTTCTCCCGCGAATGCAACTCAAACCCTACATTTTACCTACATAAATCTAGGCCTTAGGTGTTGGCGCAGGCCAAAGGGGAAGTTTCTCTACCCATCTCTGAAACATCGCTGGGGGGAACTGAAAACAGCTCTATGGTATTCATATCATTCAAATCCAACCTAAAAGAAACTGTCCTCGCGCCAGCCAGCGAGCATCTTAACGCGTTAGGTCCCTTATGCGGCCTCCACCTCCGGCTCAGGCCTGCAAAGCTGCTGACCGCGCTTGCGGTGGCTAGGCAACGGTCCGAGCATTCCCCGCGGTGTCAGCCCCTCCTCTTGGGGTGCATCCACCTCCCTGCGCCTCGAATCTCCTTCTCTCATTGGCTAGCGACATGCCAGAGGTGGGTGGGGGAAATGCGTCACACAACGAGCTCACTTCCGGCCAGGGAGCGCGCGGGTTGATTCGTCCTTCCTCAGCCGCGGGTGCTCGCAGCTCGGAAATGGCGGGTAAGTTCCCGGGAAAAGTTTACCAAGGGGAGGGGGCGGGCAGGTTTGGGAAAGAACGCCGAGACCGTGGTGACAGTGCCCGCCTGGAACTTTCGGGCACCAGCCTGGGTTCCAGAAGGATTCCTTCAGCCTGGAAGCACGGAACTCTCACCCCAGCTCCTTGTCGGCCGAGGTTCGTGCCCCCACCCCCAACTACTCGGGGTTCTGCGGCTTCTGCGAAGAACTCGGCTCCGGCGGAGGGCTGAGGAAGCCGGGGGAAGGCGTCGCGATTTGGGCTTGTAAGGTGCTAGATGTCTCCTGTTAGGTGTGCCTGTTAATCTCCTCGTTGCTTCTTCCCCACTGCTGCCTCAGCGACAGTAGTCTGGTTCTGTTCCCGCCAGCTGATTTTAATGCTCAGATCTTCCTCTTCCAGGTCTCCCTCCACCTTCCTTCCACTACAGTCAACTTCTGAGCTAGCGCAGTTCTGCCTTGCCCTGCGTTAGGGCTTTCACTTGAATCTTGACTTCGTAATCGTTTTTCTTAATCTCTCGCGTTTAATATTCCTAGGCTCGATTTAGATTTCCTTTGAGAAAGAGTTTCTCGCATTCTTCCTTCATCTAAACTTCTCTTAGTATTCTTTCTACACTATAATTCTCGTGTTCGTTCTATTCTGCTTTCTTTATTGAGTCTCTTTAGTTTACAACATTTAATGACTAATTGCTATTTTTTACATGTATTAAGCCTATTTTGGTGTGGTTTTCCAATTACATATTTTTTGAGGTGAAGGGACAGTTTCTACTTTTATCTTTTCCCGCTGTCTTCATAGTTGTCTTACTACACTTTTATGGATGTGCTGGATAGACAGGCTATCACGTGAACGCTACAGATATTTAAGGAAGGACTGTTCTACCAGATAGTGAGTGTGGGATTTTGGGGGTACACTGGTGCTATAAAAGAGGGGGGCCATATGTATTATGTATGGTGTGCATATAGTAAGAATTACACCTAAATTTGAATCTCTGTTTCACCACTTAATAGTTGGGCGCCTTTAAGCAATTAAACCTCTTTCTTTCTTATCCTGAGCTTTTGAATATGAAATGGGACTGATAGAGTATTTACTTGTCTAAGAGATTGTGGGGATTAAGCCAAAGTATGATTTCACAAGTTAGATTTTGTTGCTTGCGTTGTATATAATTCCCTTGAAGTGGGTTCTGTTGTCTCAGTTTCATAGGTTAGGGTCTGAGGAGTCAAGTGCTCTAGTTCTAGTTCACAGATCCAGTAAGTGGTGAAGACTGGATTTGATTCTAGGACTTCTGACTCCAGACCATTAATCTGTAGTGCCTCAAATGTTCCCCCCATTTTCTGTGTATGATGTCTCAACCACTTGTTAAAGTTTATGGCGTGTCATTGTACCTTTCTTTTGTTTCTGCTAATGACTTCTTTTTTCCTGAATTTTTCCTAATTTTTATGTTCATTATGTCAGGAGATTTATTGTCATCTTTGCTTGACAGTTTACTTTGATAGTGATTGCTTCCATTTTTATTTATTACATGTATTGATGGGTGCCCACGTTGTAGTAAAAACCATTTAGCTGTCAGTAGCCCATAGTTTATGACTTTATACATATATGGTTAAAAAAAACTTCAATGCAGTTAAAATTTTCTTTCCCAACCTAATCCACATTCCTTCTCTCTTATCCTAGAAATAATCATGGTTACCAGTTTCTTGTGTATCCTTCCTGAGATAATGTATGCATTATCAGTTGATGGTTTTTTAATAGTTGATACGAAGTACTTTGGGTAGAATTTTTCCAGTATTAGAGGTGAAATGGTATTGTAATTATCAAAGGATATTCTCATTTTGTTTCTTGGTGGAGCAGTGGCATCCTTTTTATATTTTAAAAAGCCGCTTAGGTGTAAATCCTAGCAGGTAGTATATATTAGTATTAAATATAAAGAAAGGTCACTAGTCATTAATTTTCAGATTTACTTATTCATGTAAAGCAAGCCTAGTTCATAAGCTACTATCTCACAAGTGATATTTCTCTTGTTTTCTAATGAGGAAGTCATATGCAGTACATTTATTTAGGAGTCTATAGGCCTTTACTTTTATGATCTGTTAGCATGTTTTAAATCTTACCTTTTATTCTACTTCTAATAAGAACGCTATTTGTAGGTTTGACTATTTAAACCAGTTCCAACAAGGCCTTTTAAAAACTTTCCCTTAGGATTTGGTGCTATGGAGAAATTTTTGGTTGAGTACAAGAGTGCAGTGGAGAAGAAGCTGGCAGAGTACAAATGTAACACCAACACAGCAATTGAACTAAAATTAGGTACGTATGCTATTTTGAAGTGGTATTATATATGCACTGTGTGTTCATATATAATCTTTTTTTTTTAATTCGAAGTAGAAGTTTACATAAGAGGAGTTGTTCATGTACATGGTTAGTTTTCTGCATGTATTGAACACATTCCGATTTTATTCAGTCTCGATTTATGTCATAGAGTGGGTAGATGTTTAAGAAGTGTCAGAGTGTACATATAGGAAGTACAGCGTGGCAAAAAATGATAGGTGTCAATGTTCTCAGACTCTTAAAAACATTTACCTTTACATTTTTCTTATAAAAATAGTAGACAGTAAGTGTTGGTGAGGATGTGGAAAAACACCTGTATTGCTGATGAGAATGTAAAATGATGCATCTACTTTGGAAAACAGTTTGGCAAGTTCTTAAAAAGTTAGATGTACTATATGACCCAGCAATTCTACTCCGAGGTATCTATCTACTCAAGAGAAATGAAAACATATGTCCAGGGGCACCTGGACGGTTCAGTCGGTTAAGTGTCTGACTTCGGCTCAGCTCATGATCTCATGGTTTGTGAGTTCGAGCCCTGCGTCGGTCTCTGTGCTGACAACTGGGAGCCTGGAGCCTGCTTCAGATTCTCTCTCTCTCTCTCTCTCTCTCTCTCTCTCTCTCTCTCTCTCTGCCTCTCTCTGCCTCTCTCTGCCCCTCCCCTGCTCACGCTCTGTCTCTCAAAAATAAACATTAAAAAAAATTTAAAGGGGTGCCTGGGTGGCTCAGTCGGTTGAGCGTCCGACTTCGGCTCAGGTCACGATCTCGCGGTCTGTGAGTTCGAGCCCCGCGTCGGGCTCTGGGCTGATGGCTCAGAGCCTGGATCCTGCTTCCGATTCTGTGTCTCCCTCTCTCTCTGCCCCTCCCCCATTCATGCTCTGTCTCTCTCTGTCTCAAAAATAAATAAATGTTAAAAAAAAAAAAAATTTATAAAAAAAATTTAAGAACATATGTCCATACAAAAACTAGTATGTAAATATTTATAGCAGCATTATTCACAGTAGCCCAAAAATGGAAACAACTGAGATCTCTGTCAACTGATAAGTGAATAAATAAAGTGTAGTATAGCCATATGATGGAATAACTACTTGACAATAAAAAGGAGTAAAAGATACTACAAACATGAGAGAACTCAAAAACATTCCAAGTAAAAAAAAAATCAGACAGAAAAAAACCTCACATACAATATGATTGTATTTATATGTATGTTTGGAAAAGGCAAATCTGTAGACAGAAGGTAGAATGGTAGTTGTCAGACTGAGTGTGAGAGAGAATGACTGCAAATAGGCATGAGATTTCTTTTGGGGACAGTGGCAATGTTTTAAAATTAGATTGTGACAATGGTCACACAATTCTAAATTTACTAAAAATTATAGAATTATATGCTTAAAACAAGTGTTATTGTTATGTAAATTATACCTCAATAAAGCTATTTAAAAAAATAGTTTTATGTTCATGAATTCTGGTTCCATCACATTCCATCCCTGAATATTCTTATAGTGAAGTTAATAGTACTTACTTTTACAGTGGTTGTAAAGATTAAATGAGGAGGTTAAGTACAAGTAAAGTGCATTAACAACTTGACTTTTAAAAATTCTCAGTAAATATTAGCTTCCATCATTTAAAACAATACAAACATAACAAAAATATAAAGAAAGTGACAAAGAAGGTACTCTTCACTACAGAGATAATACTTACCTAGGTTTTTTTTTTCTTCTGCATACATAGATTTATTTTTCTAAAATCAGGATCCTGTTGTAAGGATATAAGTATTCATTTTCCATATTGGTTACTCCATTTTGCATTCCTACCAACAGTGCACATAGGTCCCAATTTCCCTACATCCTTGCCAACACTTGTTATTTTCTGTGGATTTTTTACTGTATTTTTTAAACTATTTTTTTAATTTGATAATTAACACATTTTTGATTCTAAGAAAAGTATATCCTTTGTATCTAAGTGAATCAGCCCTTATTATATATTGTAAGTATGTGTTTTTGTCATATCTTACAAGAAGGCCCTCCCTACTCTAAGATTTTAAAGTTTATCCATTGTTTCTTTTAATATTTTTGGGATTTTTTTCAAGTGCAAACTTTTGACTCTTTCCTGCTATAAGGCATGAGATAGGAATCCAGCTTTGCTTTCTCAGATGACTTAGCCATTTTTCCACCTGCCAGTTTAAGTTGTCTTTTCATTAATGATTTAAAATTGCTTTTAGCATATTAAAGTATCATAAAAATCATGTATCTTTTGTCCTTGCTCCATTAGTGTAATGCTGTTAAAAATTTTATGATTAATATATGATGTGACTAGGCCCCCCACTTGTTATTCTTTAAGAGTTTTCCTAAGTTTTCTCTAATTCTGTTTGTTCTTCTGGATGAACATTTTATCAAGTTCCAAAAAGATTTTTTGTTGATTGTTTTTTTTTTTTTTTACTTGAGATCCTGTCAAATTAAGTTTAACTTAGGGAGAGTCAACATCCTTACATTGTTGAGTCTTTTCTTTTTAATAGTAAGCAAGAATATTTTTCGGGATGCCTGGGTTACTCAGTTGGTTAAGCATCTGACTTCAGCTCAGGTGATGATCTCACAGTTTGTGAGTTCAAGCCTCATTGCTGTCAGAGCCTGCTTGGGATCCTTAGTCCCCCTTTCTTTGCCCCTCCCCCATGTGCACCCTCTCTCTTTATCTTTGTTTCTCCCCCAGAAATAAACACTAGGGGTGCCTGGGTGGCTCAGTCAATTAAGTGTCCAACTTCGGCTCAGGTTATGATCTTGAGTTTGGAGAGTTTGAGCCCCATGTTGGGTTCTGTGCAGACAGCTCAGAGCCTGGAGCCTACTTCAGATCCTATGTCTCCCTCTCTCTCTGTCCCTCCCCTGTTTGTGTTCTGTCTCTCTCTGTCTCTCAAAAATAAACTTAAAAAAAAAAAAAAAAACATTAAAAAATGTAAAAAAAAAAAAAAAGGAATATTTTTCTATTTATTTGGGTCTTTTTTAAATGTCCATCTTTTTAAAGAGTTTTAAACTTTATAGATGGTAAACATCTCTTATTAGGTTTATTCCTAGGTATTTCATTCATGTTATTGCTATTACAAATGAGATTTTCTCTTCCACTATATGTTCTGTCGTTACTAGTAGTGTGTGAGAAAACTGTGGAAAACAATTTTTAATATATATTTATTTCCCCACTTCAAAATCCAAGTTACATAACTCGAGTTCTACACATACATGACAGAATTAAAACTGGGTTATTTGGTCATTCTAATTCCGTACAGTTATAGTAATAACTTGTAACCTCAAGCCAACCTTCCTTTCTCCCTCTTTTTTTTCAGCTCTCCTGTCCCAGTTCCCTCCCCTTCCACCTTGTCTGGACAAATGGTTATTGAAATCTATGTGACAGGCATTGTGCTAGACACATGGGATAACTTTAACTCTGGACTGCATACCCAGAATTCCACTAAGGTTTATCCTGAGATTCTTCCTCTCATAGAAGCTCTTGTTCACTTGGTGTGTGAGGGATTGACAGACACACTTTTTTTTCCACAGAGGTTTGGAGCTTTGGGGTAGGTTATTGTAGAAAGAGTGAATCTTTTTTTTCTGTTTCTTTTTAACCATTTTTATGTGTACAATTAGGTAGCATTAATTGTATTAATAATATTATGTGACCATTAGTGCTGTCTTTTTCCAAAATTTTTTCATCACCCTAAACAGAAACTTTGTGCCTGTTAGACAGTAAATCTCCAGGGTGTCTGGGTGGCTCAGTCGGTTAAGCATCTGACTTCGGCTCAGGTCATGATCTCGCGGTTCGTGAGTTCGAGCCCCACATCGGGCTCTGTGCTGACAGCCCAGAGCCTGGAGCCTGTTTCAGATTCTGTGTCTCCCTCTCTCTCTGGCCCTTCCTCCCTCTCTCTCTCTCTCTCTCTCTCTCTCTCTCAAAAGTAAATAAACATTAAAAAAAAAATTAAAAAAACAAAACAAAACAGTAAATCCCCATTCACTTTTCCCCTCCAGCCCTTGGTAACCTCTAATCTATTTTATGTTTCTATGAATTTATCTGTTCTAGATATTTTGTTTAAGTGGTATCACAGCAGTATTTGTCCCTTTGTGTGTGGCTTATTTCACTTAGCATAATGTTTTCAATTTATTTCACTTAGCAGATATTTCATGTTGTAGCATATATCAGGACTCCAGTCCTGTTCATGGCTGAATAATATTCTATTGTGTATAGATACCACATTTTGTTTATTCATTTGTTCATGGACATTTGGGTCTTTTTTTTTCTTTCAAAGTTTATTTATTTATTTTGAGAGCAAGAGATAGGAGAATTCTGAGTAGGCTGCGCAGCGTTCATTGGTGCGGAGCCCGATGTGAGGGTTGAACTCATAAAGCATGAGATCGTGACCTGAGTCAAAATCAAGAGTCGGATATGTACCTGACTGAGCCATGAAGGCTGCCCCCATCTTGATCTTTTCTACCTTTTGGCTATTGTGAATAATGGTACTATGGACGTCAGCCTACGGGTATCTGTTTGAGTCCCTATTTTCAATTCTTTTGAGTTTATAGCTATGAATAGAATTACTGAGATATGTTAATTCTATGTTTAACTTTTTGAGGAACTGCTTAGTTATTTTACATAGTAGCTGAACCATTTTACAGTCCTACCAGCAACGTACAAGGGTTCCAATTTCACGACATCGTCAGTGCTTGTTATTTTTTTTTCTCCTTATATTATTATAGCCATCCTAATAGATGTAAAATGATATCTTACTGTGATTTTGATTTGCACTGTTCTAATGACTAAGGATGTTGAGTGTCTTTTCATGTGCTTATTTGCCATTTGTATATCTTCTTTGCAGAAGTGTATTCAAATCCTTTGCCTATTTTTTAATTGGGTTGTCTTTTTGGATATATTTTCTTTTTATTCTATTTTATTCTATTTTGTTCTATTCTATTCTATTCTAATTTATTTTGAGAGGGAAAGCACGAATGAGGGAGGGGCAGAGAGAGGGGAAGAGAGAGATTCCCAAGCAGGCTCCATACTGTTACTGCAGAGCCAGGCGCAGGGCTTGAACTCACAAACCATGTGATCGTGACCTGAGCTGAAATCAGGAGTTGGACACTTAACTGACTGAGCCACCCAGGTGCCCCTGTTACGGTTTTTTTCCCAATATATTTAAAACATTTTTTTTTTATGTTTTATTTTTGAGAGAGACAGAGTGTGAGTGGGGGAAGGGGCAGAGAGACAGGGAGACACAGAATCCAAAGCAGGCTCCAGGTTCTGAGCTTTTGGCACCGAGCCTGAGGCGGGACTTAAACCCACGGACTGTGCGATCATAACCTGAACCGAAGTCAGACAGTTAACCTACTGAGCCACCCAGGTGCCCCTTTCAGTATATTTTAAAACCTGATAATTTTACTGGCTTCTCTTACTTTCTGGGGAGTGGCTTCAGCTGATTGTTTTTCAGGCTTATAACCATATCTGGTCATTTTCATAAATTCACTTTGTTTTTGATATACATGCCTCTTTGTTCTCTTTTCAGATTGCATTGGCAAGCACTTTCAGAACAGTGTTTAAAAATGATTACAGTCATCTGTTCCTTAATTTAATGAGAATGGTTCTAGTGTGTCTTCACTAAATATCCTTGCTTATTACTTTGAAGAGTAATTTGTTTTGCAAAGAGTTTTTATTTAAACATCCATATTAGAATTTATCAAGTGCCATTTTGGTTTCCATGGAAATATTTGATTATATTATGTTACATGCAAATGTTACTACAACATAATATTTAATATAATAGATTTTATTATCATATCTTTGTATTTTGAACCACCCTTGCATTTCTGAAATGAATATCTTGAGGTTTTTTTAATGAATTGATGAAGACTATTTTATATTTAAATATTTTTATCTTACCACCACTTATAGATGAGATTGGTCTGTGTTTTTGTCCATTGTGCTTTCTTTTTAGAGGAGGTGAAGATCAGCTTTTGTATTTTTTGTGACTACTTTTCTTGGCCTTCCTATTTTACCACTCCCACCCTCACCAGTTTTAAAAACATTAGATTTACCTAAAGGTAAAGGCTTGAAAGAATCCACCTTAATCATGAAGAGATCTTATGCCATTTAATGCAATTTTTTTTTTTACAAGTTAGATTACATTTTCAGGTTTTGTAGTTTGCATGATACATTTTTGACCCTTCCATTTATTTTTAACTTGTCATTCCTTTTAGGTATGTCTTTTATAGAGTATATACTTGAATTTGATTGCATAGTTTTTTTTTACCTAATAATTTTATCTCCTTTATATTTATTGTTTGGTGCTTTTGTTATCTTATTTTTCTCTTATTTCCTTGCACTTCTCATGTAATATATATATTGTTTTCCCTGACCTCGTCATTCTCCAGTATGCTCTGTTTTAAATTCTACAAAAAAGCCATATAACCTATTATTAAAATACAGTATATCGTTAGTTCTACTGCGATTGTTTATATTTTAAGTTCATTTACCATTTGTCAAATACTGCGTTGGTCGTATAGTGGTGAGCATAGCTGCCTTCCATTTGCCAAATACTCATTTAGCTATACTTATGTGGCAGAAATTTATCTGGGGATAAAAAACTGCACTGGAGATAGAGCGGTATACAAATAGTTTCTCTTTTCATGGAGCTTACATTCTGGTTATGAGAAACAGACATAAATACATGGAAAACTGTGATTTGTGTTATGGAGAAAATACAGGGTGATCAGGTCCAACTACTAAGGTGACATTTGAGTATGTAACAAAAGGAATGAATTTGTGAGCAATGTAGATATCTCAAGGAAGATTGTTAACATACAGCAGAATCGCAAGTGCAGAATGTGCTGTATGTGTTCAAGGAATATTAAGGAAGCCATTGTGACTGAGAAGGCTAGCTTGGGAGAATGAAGTATCTGGAAGCCAAAAGATTGAAGTATTTGAAGGAGGAAGAGGTAATCAACTATGTCAAATGTTGCTGGTAGTCTCATAACATAAGAACTATTGGGATTTAGTGATTTGATAACTTTTTTTTTAATGAGAGAAGTCATAGGATCTACTACTTTATAGTAATTTAGAGAAATTAAGAGGAGAGAAATTAGCAGTGGAGTATAGACTCCATATTTGAAGAGATTTTCTCAGGAGCAGAGTTGAGAAATGGGTAGCTAGAGAAAGACCTAGGATAAAGTTAGAGAACTTTATTTTTGCTTTTTATTTATTAAAAAAATTTTTTTAATGTTTATTTTTAAGAGAGAGAGAGACAGAGTGCATGCAGGGGAGGGACAGAGAGAGAGGGAGACACACAATCCAAAGCGGGCTCCAGGCTTCAAGCTGTCAGCCCAGAGCCCAACATGGGGCTTGAATTCATGAATGGTGAGATCGTGATCTGAGCCAAAGTCAGACACTTGACCGACTGAGCCACCCAGGCACCCCTATTTTTGCTTTTTAAAAAGTGTTGTACAATTTATACACGATGAAATGCACAATAAGTGTATGATTCAGTGAGGTTTGAGGTTTCCCCCCAAAATAGCTGCTTTTTGGGGGTTTTAATTTAAAACCCAGTTTTGGGGGTTGATAACATGCAGCAGGTCTGGTGGGCTACATTCCTTTGTTTTGTTTTGTTTAAAGTTTATTGTAAAAGAGACGGAGAGAGAGCATAACCTGGGGAGGGACAGAGAGAGAGAATCCCAAACAGGCTCAGTGCAGAGCCAGATGGGGGACTGCTCTCATGAACCTCGAGATCATGACCTAAGCCAAAATCTAGTTGGATGTTCAACCAACTGAGCCATTGAACCAATTTTGTTTTGAACCAATTGCAGACTTACAGAAAAGTTGGGTATAAATACAGACTTTTTCTCCCTGAACTGTTTGAGAATTGCTGACTTGATGCATCATCACCACATATTCTTTAATGTATATTTACTGTAAACAAGAACATTATTATACATGGCCAGAATATAGTCATCAAAATTAGAAAATTAATATCAGTACATTATCACCATCTAATTCTCAGACTCTGTTTAAATTTCCCACTTATCTTAAAATGCCCTTTATAGCAAAGGGATCCAGTTTAATTAGGGCCAGGGCTTACATTTGGTTGCCTTGTTTTCTTTTGTCCCCTTCAGACTGAAACAGTTTTAAGTCTTTTCTTGACTTTCATGACCTTGACCAGTTGAGGATTATAGATAAGTTATGTTGTAGAATGTTCTCAATTTGGGTTTATCTGATATTTGCTCATGGTTTATTTAAGGTTATATATTTCTGGTAGGAATGTCACAGAAGTGGTATGCAGATTTCATTGCACATGTTAGTTTTTCATTAAACTTCCAGTTCTTTCATTTATTTAGTTCCTCTTTTATTTAGTGGATTATAATCTGTTACTATCATTTATTTTGGTGCCTATATTGTCCCTGATTTGGCCAGTGGGAGCCCAGTTCATGCTGGCTTCTATGTCATTTTTACATGTCCTCTTCATTTGATTACTTCATTCTGATTATTTTTTAGAACAAGATATTCCAGGCTCATCTGTTATGTCTGTCATAGCTCTGGAATCAGCCATTTCTCCAGAGAGCCCTGGTTTTTTGTTTTGTTTTGTTGTTTTGTTTTGTTTTTAAGAGGAAAATGGTATTTCGAAGCCAAGATCTAGTAGGTGAGCTGGTAAACTCACTGCTGTTAGTGTTGTTCTAACATTAATGAGAATGACCTTCTCAGTGGACAGAACTTTGTTCCTTCCCTTTTGGTCCCTGCTTCCTGCAAAGTATTACTGTTCTGATTACTTTCATTAAAAAAAAAAAAAAAAAAAAAGAGTTTTGCCTGTTTTAGAACTTTATATAAATGTAGTTATGCATGTATACTCTGTGACTGGCTTAGTTCAATCAGCATGGGTTTGAGGTACATCTTATTGTTGCCTGTATCAAAGGTTCATTCCTATTTATGGCTGAATACTATTCTGTTGTTGGATATATCGCTATTCATCAGTTAATGGACATTTCGGTTTTTCTAGTTTTTGGTTGTTATAAATAACTCTGCCAAGAATGCTCTTGTAATAAGTCTTTTTGTGGACCCATGATTTTATTTAGGGTAAACTCCTAGCAGTAGATTTACTCGGTCATAGGATGGTTGTATGTTTAGCTTTATGAGATACTTGCCAGACTGACTTCCCAAGTACTTTCACATTCTCTGATAATGTACTATAATTCTGGTTATTCCATATCCTCATGAATGTTTGGTGGTGTAAGTTTTTAAAATTCATAGATTGAAGGGCTCAGTATTATTATTTTTAAAGTTTATTTATTTTGAGAAAAAGAGAGCATGCACACATGAGCAGGGAAAGAGCAGGAGAGAGAGAGAGAGAGAGAGAGAGAGAGAGAGAGAGAGAATCCCAAGAAGGCTCCATGCTGTCCTCTCAGAGTCCAATGCAGGGTGAGAGAGAGAGAGAGAGAGAGAGAGAGAGAGAGAGAGAGAGAATCCCAAGAAGGCTCCATGCTGTCCTCTCAGAGTCCAATGCGGGGTTCGAGCTCACAAACTGTGAGATCATGACCTGAGCCAAAACCGAGTCAGATGCTTCACCAACTGAGCCACCCAGGCACCCTGAAGTTTTCAGTATTATTAAGACAGCAGTTCTCCCCACATTCGTTTATAGATGAATCTTTTTTTCTAGGTCTTAGTTTGATTTTGGTATGAGGGTTTTGCCAGCCTTATAAAATGCGTTGGCAAGTGTTCTCCATCTTCTCAAAAGAGTTTGCAAAAGACTGATATTTCTTCTTTAAATGTTCAATAAAATTTGCCGGTGAAGCTTTGTGGGCCTTGAGTTTTCTTTGTCAGAAGGTTTGTCACTACAAATCTAATTAGTAGATTTAGTACTATTCTGATTTGGTGTTTCTTCTTGTGTCAGTTTTGGTAATTTTTGTCTTTTAAGGAAATTGTCCATTTTACCTAAATTTCCTGTCAGATTGTTGTTCATAATATCCCCGTTACCCTTTTAAGGACTGTAGAATCTGTAATCCCTTTTCTGGGATAGTGGTAATACGTGTTTTCTCTCTTTTTTCTTAATGAGTCTGCCTATCAGTTTATCAGTCTTACTGATCTTTTCAAAAATTGCTTTTCTGTTTATTTCTTATTTCTCTTAATCTTTATAATCTTTATTATTCTTTCATTTGCTCCTAAGAAATCTCTCTTCTTGGGGTGCCTGGGTGGCTCAGTCTGTTAAGCATCTGACTCTTTTTTTTTTTTTTTTTTAATTTCTTTTCAAAGTTTATTTATTTTTGGGACAGAGAGAGACAGAGCATGAACGGGGGAGGGGCAGAGAGAGAGGGAGACACAGAATCGGAAACAGGCTCCAGGCTCCGAGCCATCAGCCCAGAGCCCGACGCAGGGCTCGAAGTCATGGACCGCGAGATCGTGACCTGGCTGAAGTCGGACGCTTAACCGACTGCGCCACCCAGGCGCCCCAAGCATCTGACTCTTGATTTCAGCTCAGATCATGATCTCACCATTTTTTATTTTGAGCCCCACAACAGGCTTTGGTCAAAGCCAAAGTAGGCGGAGCCTACTTGGGATTCTATCTCTCTCTGCCCCTCCCTCGCTCATGTTCTTTCTCTCTCAAAATAAATAAACAAACAAACAAACAAACTCCCTTCTCAAGGTAAATGCTTAAATAACTGGTTTTAAACTTTCCTTCTATAATACTAGCATTAAAATTATAAATTTACCTCTGAATACTGATTTACTTGCATCCCACCAATTCTGTTATGTTGTGTTTTTTATTATTGTTCTGTTATTATTTCTTCTTTGATCTGTGGGCTACACAGAAAAAATGTTGCTTAATTTGCAAATACTTGGGGCTTTTCTAGCTACCTTATTATACTGATTTCTGTTAATTCCAGGAAGGTCAGATTATTTCAGTCCTTTTAAATTTGAGATTTGTTTTATAGTCTAGCACATATTGTCTGTTTTGGTGAATGTCCCAGGTGTTTGGGGAGGGTCCCAGAGAATGTAAATAATTTATATTCTGCAGTTTTTTTTAAATTTTTTTTTTTTCAACGTTTATTTATTTTTGGGACAGAGAGAGACAGAGCATGAACGGGGGAGGGGCAGAGAGAGAGGGAGACACAGAATCGGAAACAGGCTCCAGGCTCTGAGCCATCAGCCCAGAGCCTGACGCGGGGCTCGAACTCACGGACCACGAGATCGTGACCTGGCTGAAGTCGGACGCTCAACCGACTGCGCCACCCAGGCGCCCCTATATTCTGCAGTTTTATACAAGGTTCTATAAATGTCAGTTGGTGTAATGGTGTTATTCAAGTCTTGTATATTTTTGCTGATTTTTATCTACTTATTCTGTCAGAACAGTTGAGAGAGGACTATTGAAAATTCCAGCTATAATTGTGGATTTGTCTGTTTCTTCAGTTGTCTAGTTTTGCTTCATGTATTTTTCTTCTTTTTTTTTTTTTTTTAATTGAAGCATAGTTAATGCTTCATATATTTTGAAGATTTGGTATTAGGTGCATACAGATGAGTCTGAGTCTTCTTGATGTATTAACCCTTTAAGCATTTATAAAATGTTCCTTCCTGGCGTGTTTGGGTGGCTCCATCATTTAGGCATCCAGCTCTTGATTTTGGCTCAGGTCATGATCTTATGGTGGTGGGATTGAGTCCTGCTTCTGGCTCCGTGCTGGGCATGGAGCCTGCTTGGGATTCTCTCTCCCTCTCCCACTGCCCCTCCCCTGCTCACACACATTCTCTATCTCAAAAAAAAAAAAAAAAAAGTTCCTTCTTTATCTCTGGTAATAAAGGGGTCTCTATCTCTGTCCCCACTTTAACTCTTCATCTTGCCTTATATTGAAGACGGCTTTTTCAGATATGAGTATTGCAACAAGAGTTACGTAAGCATGGGAGAAATAACAGCATGTTTATATGCTGATGCCTATGATCTGTCAGAGAAGGGGAGAATGGTACAGGAAAAGAATGAGGAGTATTTGTGGAGTGATCTTGAAAATATGAGAGAATATTCTTGAGAATATCATTGTAGGGCTTAGTCTTAGATGGGAGCATGGAGAATTTCTCTGCCAGTTTAACAAAAGGAAGACGTGGGAATGGCTACAATAAATTAGGTGTAGAAGTGGCAGTTGTGCAGGTTCTTTTGTGAATGCTTCTGTTTCATAAGTGAAACAAGAAGCAAGGTTATCAGATGAGAATGTGTTTCTAGAAGATGTTGGAGGTTTGAGGAAATAGTCATCTTGTCAAACAAGAGTGAGTAGCCTTGACAACTATAGTATGATTGTCAGGTAGCACTAAGGGTCCACTTCCAAGTTTTGTACTCATGAATGTAAAGTCAAGGTCAACTACATGAAGATGCAAGGGTGTAGCAAAAAGTGGGCATACCGTCAGACTTAACTAGAGTGGGGATTTAGCAGACTGGCATGACAAAGATTGGAGCAAAGGAGTTAAGGATGTTTATGAGGGAGTGATAATATTGATTGGCCATGGAATCCTACACTGGAAAGTGAGGGTACAAAGGAGGGGAGGAACAGTGAAAATTGTGTTCTAATCAATACATTGTAAGTCCTGGTGGAGGTTGGAGGTTAAAAAATTGTTAGAGTTGAGGTATCACAAGGAGTGAGCTAGGAAGAGGTAGTGGTAAAATTGCTTGGGATTCCCCCACCCCCCAACTCGTGCTTTCTCTCTCTCTCAAATAAACTTAAAGATTAAAAAAATTATTTAAAAAACTTCATTTATTAGATATTAAAAGAATCCTTTATATATAGCATTGGTTTTAAATTTTTTTTTTTTTCAACGTTTATTTATTTTTGGGACAGAGAGAGACAGAGCATGAACGGGGGAGGGGCAGAGAGAGAGGGAGACACAGAATCAGAAACAGGCTCCAGGCTCTGAGCCATCAGCCCAGAGCCTGACGCGGGGCTCGAACTCACGGACCGCGAGATTGTGACCTGGCTGAAGTCGGACGCTTAACCGACTGCGCCACCCAGGCGCCCCAGCATTGGTTTTAAAGAATCTCTCTTGGATTATTTCACCCAAATCTAATCAGATCCAAGCAATAAATATTTAATTATATATTTGCCTTAAAGTATTTGAGTTTTACTTCAGTTAAAAGACTCATCACTTTGCTTTCTCTTTCTTTTAGTTTCTATTACTTGTGGATTACATTTCATGCTGAAATAGTAAAACCTTAGTAGTTTAGATGACAGGAACGTTGAAGAAGGCCAATCCAAACTATAGAAATAGCTATCACAGCTAGGTTTTTGACACTTATAATGTTTCTTTTTGTCTGTGTCTCTTCATCACTACCAAAGTGCTCTATATTAGAAGCAGTAGTTTGCAGTTAATTTTTAATAATTTCTAGAGGCTTCTAAATATTTTTAAATATTAGAGATGCAGTCGTGGGAAATTTGGGGGGTTAATGAGTCTAAACATACTGGATTTATTTATTTTTTATTGTGAAATATTACAGACATGCAAAAAATACATAGCAAACTAATGAATATCATGATCCCATCACTCAGCTTTTCCACATCTTAACATTTTGCTGTATTTGCCCAGGCTTTTTTTAATTTCAATTTTCATCATGAAAATTTGTAAACACATAGAAAACTTGAGAGAATAGAACATTACTTACTTATATATCTAATACCTAAATTCAGCAATTAAAATTTTGTCATATTTGCTTTAGAATATTTTTTTACATTTTATTTTATTTGGGGGGGGTGGGCAGAGAGAGAATTTTAAGCAGGCTCCACACAGCACAGAGCCCAGCATAGGGCTTGATCCCACATCCCTGGGATCATGACCTTAGCTGAAATCAAGAGTCAGACACTCAACCTACTGAGCAATCCAGGCACCCCGTTGTATTTGCTTTAGTATGTACATTTGCTGAATTCTTTGCAAATAGATTTCTAAATATGACAGTTCCCTCATAGCACATGTTCTAATATATGAATATTTACATATATAACCATAATTCCATTATTACACCTATAAAAAGTAATGGTAATTTTTTGATATCATGTAATTTTCTGGTTTCCTTGGTTGTCCTTGAAAGTCTTCAATAGCCTTTTTTTTTTTTTAATTATTTAAACCAGAATTCAGTCAAGGATTGTGCATTATGGTTGGCTGTAAAGTTTCTTTAATTTCTTTAATCCAGAACAATCCCTCCCCTCAACATGGGACTTTTTGCCCCCCTGCCATTGATTTATTTGGTAGAGTAAAGTCATTGTATAGAATTACTAGACAAATCTACATTCTTGATTTGTCTGTTTTCTTTTAGTAGTAGTTCACCTGTTACTCTGTCCTCCATATTTCTTGTAAATTGGAAGGTTTAAAGCTGGATTAGATCTGGCATAAACATTTTTGGTAGGAAAATGTATATTTTATATTGCATTGAATCAGCAGACATACAATGTTGGTCTTGAAAAGGTGGTGACTGCCAGATGTCTATGTGAAAAGCTATCTTTTCTTTTGTAAATCGTTAATCTGCTGGATGATACTTTGGCATCCTGTGAATGATCTGTTGTAGGAGGACAATGGTAGAAATTTTTCATGTACAACTTTTCATTCTTCAATTTAAAGATGGTGGGGTAAGATAAACTATACATAAGATAAATTATCCTGGGAAAATGTCCAGTAATATCAGAAGTCACAATAAATGCAAATAAAATAACAGAGTACCCTTTTCCATCTTAAATTGGTAGAAATTAAAGTTGAGGGTCCAGAATATTGTCAAGAATGTGGGAAGCAAAGGAATCTAAGTAACTGCTGGTAGGTGGGTGTGTGTGCATGCGTGTATATATGTATATATACATATACATACACGTATACATATATACATATGTATGTACATATACATACATACATATACATACTGTTAAAGTATTTTTAGAGAACAGTTAAGCAATATTTACAAAAATAATTCAGTACTTTTACTCAGCACTTCTACTGCCAGGAATTTATCCTGTGTGTACTTGTACAGCAAGGTGTGTGTATGAGGATGTCATTGCAGTATTACTTTTAATAACAAAAAAAAAACCCTCTAAAACCTAGTAACAACATAAATATCATCTTGCACTGATAAAGAATGATGTGACGATAAAGGCCTTTTCAAAACTCAGATTATTCTTGTCCTCAAAATGTTTTCCATAGGTTTTGTTGTTGTTGTTTTTGTTTTTCTTTCATTGATGCTGTAGCTTTTCTTACCTGCGAGTATCTTTTTCGTTTTATTTTCTTTTACTCTTTTCATTGTATATAAACATATAGAAAAATAAAAACTAAATCAGATGCCTCTCATACCTAGTTTTCTAATTCTTAGAATCAGTAGGGTTTTGATGCTAAAGCACTCAAAGCAATATTATTCATTGTTCATTTGTCTCATGAGAATCCAATGTAAATCATATAATGGAGAAGTGACATTTTACATAAGAAAAATGTTGGCTGTACCCTAGTTATAGTGAAATTCTTGAAATGGAAATACCTGTCACCTTTAATATCTTTAATTTAGTATCTTTAATATCTCTATATTTTTTATTCTTTTAAACAGTTCGTTTTCCTGAAGATCTTGAGAATGACATTAGAACTTTCTTTCCTGAATATACCCATCAACTCTTTGGGGATGAGTAAGTAACATAGTAAGATGTTTGCCAAATTAGTATGGCCAAAAAAAAAACCAACACTTTTTTTTTTTTTAAGATCTAGAAATCAGACTTTATTTTCTTTGTTGTTTTTTATGTAATTTATTTAAAATATACATTAGAATGGCATTTTTGACATTGAGACACCAGTTTACTATATAATACTTATCACAGAGTACTTTAGAGGCATTCTCTCATTTAATTCTCACAGCTGTTTTAGCGATGGTATTACTAGTCATTACACTGTACATTGGTGGAATTGGGTAGTTGCTTAAGGACATCTGACTGGCCAAAGTTCAGATTCAGGCAGTCTGACTGTGAAGCCCATATTCATAACTACTACTTTTTTCTTCCTCTTGCTGTGCTATATTGCTTTTAGTACAAAATATACTCTCCTAAAGCTGGAAAGCTCAAGTTGTTCTTCGATGATGAGTAAGCAGTTTATTTATTTACAGAGAAATTTATTTATTTATTTATTTTAATTTTTTTTTTTTCAACGTTTATTTATTTTTTTTGGAGACAGAGAGAGACAGAGCATGAACAGGGGAGAGGCAGAGAAAGAGGGAGACACAGAATCGGAAACAGGCTCCAGGCTCTGAGCCATCAGCCCAGAGCCTGACGCGGGGCTCGAACTCCCGGACCGTGAGATCGTGACCTGGCTGAAGTCAGACGCTTAACTGACTGCGCCACCCAGGCGCCCCGAGAAATTTATTTTTGAAAGCAATGTTAAAGATATAACCTAGGATATTCAGCACAATTCCTTAATTTCTTATAGCTTCATTACATTATATAGCCAGTTACCATTTTTTTTAACTTTTGATTTTGAAAAAAACTTCAGATTTGCAGAAAATTATAAGAATAGTACTCTTATATTCTTTAAAATCTAGATTCCCCAGTTACCATTTAGTTATATTTGCTTTAATCGTTCACTGCTATATAGA
Source organism: Prionailurus viverrinus (assembly GCF_022837055.1). Classification (NCBI taxonomy): domain Eukaryota; kingdom Metazoa; phylum Chordata; class Mammalia; order Carnivora; family Felidae; genus Prionailurus; species Prionailurus viverrinus. The sequence continues at coordinate 56,463,287 of NC_062568.1, read as the reverse complement.
TCTATTGGTATGTTGTTGAACCATTTGAGGGTTGGTTGCAGATGTATCTTGATCCCTTACTCCTAAATTCTTTATAATGTATTTCCTAAAAGCAAGGACAGTAACCATAGAATTATCAAAACTCAGGAAATTTCACATTGCTGTAATACTATTTTCTAATATATCATCCACAGTCCAAATTTTGCCAATTGGTTTCCAGTAATTCTTTTTAACAATTTTCTTCATTCTGGATCCAATCCAGAGTCATATATTGCATTTAGTTTAGGCTCCTTTAATCTGAAACAGTTCCTCAGCCTTTTTGTTTTTCATGATAATCACGTTTTTGTGGGTTATAGGCTAGTTTTATAAACTTTAATTTTGGATTAGTTTGATTTTTCTTCATGATTAAATTCAGATATTGTGCATTTTTGTAGTACCTTAACAGAAGTTGTGCGTGTCCTTAGTCTGTCACAATCAGAAAGCCCATGATGTCAGTTTGTTCCATAACTTGTTAACTTAGTTTAGAGGTGCTTGTCAGCTTTCTCCACTGTAAGGTTTTTTCCTTTATTATGTAATCTATGGGGAGATACTCTGAGACTGAAAATATACTGTTCCCTATCAGTCTTTTTCACCCAGTAGTTTTAAATCCATTGATGATTCTTGCCTGAATTGGTATTTTACTGTGATTATAAAATAGTGATTCTCTAACTTTGTCATACCTTCTACATTTATTAGTTGGCATTCTGTAAGGAAGAGCTCTTTTTTTTCCCCTTAAGTATTTCTTTGTGTATATCAGAAGAGACTCAAGGATTCTTCTTTTTTAATCCAATGAGTTATAATCCATTACTGTTATTGTGACACTCAAATTACCCCATTTCAAATGGGCTTTTGAATCCTTTTGATATATCATCATCATTTTGGGGACACTTTACCTTCTGATATGGAGATTCATCGTATACTTTTTCCAGTGTTTCTGGAGTCAGCCATTTTCCTAAGGAACTCTGGTTTGTTGTAGGAAGAAAGCGTGTTTTGATATAGTTGACATTTAAAATATTTCCCTTCATGGCTGTTTTACCTATGTGTTATTTCAGCATTGTCCACATATTTATTTAATGTGGTTTTTGTTTTTAAAGTATACTGATCTTAAGAGAAAGAGAGCACACTAGTAAAGGAGGAGCAGAGAGAGAGGGAGAGAGAATCCCAAACAGGTCTGCACTGCCAGTGCAGAGCCTGATGCAGGGCTCAAACTCACGAATGGTGAGATCATCACCTGTGCTGAAATTGAGTCAGATGCTTAACCAACTGAGCCACCCAGGTGCCCCTCATGTGTTTTGAAATTGACAGATGTCTCTTCATTGACAAATTTCCTCAGAAGTGTTCATTATTAATGTATCAGATTAGGCATTTTATGTGCTATTAAATAGTAATAATTGTATTTTATTATGTATTGATTCATGCCAAAATTTGAGTCTTTTGTATTTCAAATAGGTTTTATTTTATTATAAAAAGAGGAATGTTTTCTTTTTGGATTTCTATTTTTAAGGAGCTATTTTTTTTATTCTCTTCCTATTACTGCTATTTAAAATCTCTTCCTTTGGTGCATAGGATCTAGTCTACAGATGATGCTTCTTAATGGTATTCTGTACATTCATTCTGTTTTGCATGTCATTAAAAATGCTTGCATACTCCTAAGTTAGACAGATGACAGATAATTATGATGACCATGTCTTATGACTCAGGTATGACCTTGATACTACTATCATTGCCATTCCATTTTATAAACATAACTTTCAGAGTCCTGGAATGGACACTGCTAATACTTTATTTTGGTAGCCTAGACAGAAATCTGGAAATGGCACTGCTTCTTCCAGGCACTCTTCTTCAGAATTCACTTAAAAAAAGAAAAGCTTTATTGAGATATAATTTACTATATAGTTCATCTACTTTTTAAAACATTTTTTAATGCTTATTCATTTTGGGAAAGAGAGCACAACCAGGGAGGGACAGAAAGAGAGGGAGACACAGAATCCGAAGCAGGCTCCAGGCTCCAGGCTCCAGGCTCTGAACAGTCAGCCTAGAGCCTGACGTGGGGCCCGAACTCACAAACTGTGAGATCGTGACCTGAGCTGAAGTCGGACGCTTAACTGAACTTGAGCCACCCAGGCGCCCCTGTATTTAAAGTATACAGCTCAATGATTTTTAGCATAATGAGTGTTGTGTAGTCATCTTCACAGTTTTAGAATATTTTTGTCATTCCTACCCAAATTCCCATAACCAGTTAGCAGTCATGCTCTTTTTCCCCATTACTCTCCCCAGCCCTAGGCAATCATTAATCTACTTTCTGTCTCTGTAGCTTTACCTATTCTGAATATTTTTTATTTTTTATTTATTTTTATTTATTTTTTAATGTTTATTTATTTTTGAGACAGAGAGAGACAGAGCATGAATGGGGGAGGGGCAGAGAGAGGGAGACACAGAATCGGAAGCAGGCTCCAGGCTCTGAGCCATCAGCCCAGAGCCCAACGCAGGGCTCGAACTCACAAACCGTGAGATCGTGACCTGAGCTGAAGTCGGACGCTCAACCGACTGAGCCACCCAGGCGCCCCTACCTATTCTGAATATTTTAGATTCACATTTTGGAAGACTCTTTTTAGAGAATATCAAGGCGTAGATGGATTTCAGGGAGCAGGATTGGAAAAATAGCAGCCCCAGATCTGCTTTCTGAGTTCATACAGGGGTGTAATTAGGTGCTTTCACCACTCTCAGCAGCTCTGGTATCTTGATGATAGAAGCAGGTGGTAAATTGGAGGCAAGACTGGGCTAAAGCTACATGTTATCTGCTTGCCTAGCCAGGTACCAGTTTAATACCACTTGTGTCTGATTTGAAATGCTCTCTGGTACTAGTAATAATAGCAGCAGCTGCAACAGTAGCAGTAACACATGACACTTATTACTACTTGTATAATGTGTTAGTCAACATTATGAGCAGTTTACAGGTATTAACTTCCTCATTCAACCCAAACAACATCCCGAAGGTAGGTGCTGTTATTTTCTCTTATTTTTTTTAAAGATTTGATTTTTATGTAATCTCTGCACCCAGTGTGGGCTCAAACTTATAACCCCGAGATCAAGAGTTGTATGCTTCACCTACTAATCCACCCAGGCGCCCCTCTCATTTTATAAATGAGGAAAGCTGAGACAGTTTCATTACAAATACTTGTTTCTTTTTAAAACAGGTGTACTTTAAAATCTTGAAACTACCCGTAAAGTTAAACTTGTTTATATGGATGGTTAATACTTGGTAATGACTTTGCAAGATTCTTTCTGGGGTCTCAGATTATTGATATTTTTTTCCTTTTCAGTGAAACTGCTTTTGGTTACAAGGGTCTGAAGATCCTGTTATACTATATTGCTGGTAGCCTGTCAACAATGTTCCGTGTTGAATATGCGTCTAAAGTTGATGAGAACTTTGACTGTGTAGAGGTAAGAACAAAAATGAATTTATCTTTAACTCTGCTTTCCATTTGAGTATAAAGCAGGTTTTAAAATTTAAAGGTTTGAGGGAGGAGAGAATCTGTTATATAGTAGCTTTGAAACCACATATTCAGTCTTTAGTTATGGATGTGATTGCCTGCCTATCATGGCAGTTAATGTTTGATCATGATCCTTAGCCTGATCTTTTTCCTGAGTGGTCCTTCTCTATAAAAATGTTCACTCTTATGATCATAGTTGTATTTTGTTTACCAAATACAATTCTGGCCACTAGAATTAGAAGAAGCAAGGAACAGATTCTCCACTGGAGCCTCTGGAGGGAGTGTGGCCCTGTTGACACCTGAGTTTAGCTCAGTGATATGGTTTTTAGACTTTGCCTCAAGGCTGTGAAAGAATAAGTTTCTGTTGTTTTAAGCCTCCAAGTTTGTGGTAGTTTGTTATAGCAGCCACAGGAAACTAATATAGATTTTCATACCAGGAAGTGGGGTGCTACTGCAACAAATAACTAAAACTCTAGAAATGTCTTTGGAAATAGGTAATGGGTAGAAACTGGAAGAATTTTGAGGTACGTGATAGAAAAAGCATTGACTCCCTTGAAAAGACTGTTGGTAGAAATACGGACATTAAAGGCATTGCTGGTGAGGGCTCAGAACAAAGTTAGAGGCATGAGAGAGAAAGCCAATATCATCACAGAGAATAATGTACCATCACAAACAGTATATTGGTAGAAATAGGAATGTTGAAGGTGCCTCTGTTGAGTCAGAAGGAAAGGAGGAACATGTTATTAGAAAATGAAGGAAAGGAGATAGATATTTGTTGTATAGTGCCAGAAAGCCTAGCTGAATTGTGTCCTACACTTATATAGAAAGAATTTATAAGCAGTGAACTTGGATATTTAGCTGAGGAGATTTCCAAGCAAAGGGTTGAAGTTGTGGCCTGGTTTCTTGTGGCTTATTATAAATGTGGGAGGAAAGGGAGAGATTGTGAGAAGAACCGTAAAGCATAAAAGATCCACGAATTGATGATTTGGGAGACTCTTAGCCTATCCAGGTTGCAGAAGACACGGAAATTAGGAGATTCATTGTTAGGAAAGCGTGCTGTGGAGAGAAAGCTGAAAGCATGGCTAGATAACTTTTTACTCTTGCTGAAGAGATTAGGCATGTGACTCTTGTATCTCAGTAATCTCAGCAAAAGCCAGGAATAGAGATTGAGTAGAGATCAAGTCCTTTGTAGGACCATCTTGTCTAATGACATGAACCCTCATGGCATACACAGGTGACCTAGAAGGGTTTTGAGAGTGTTATATCAGCAGAAACACTGCCAGTGTGGACTAACAGGATGAGGAAAGGCAAATGAATTTTCTAAATTCTATAGGTAGGAAACAAGCTGATAACACTACTCAGCTGCAAACATGTACTTCCCTTCGAGAAAAAGGAGTAAGACCCAGAGGGTAGAGCTGCAGGCCACAGTATCCCCAAGTCTTGAAACCTAATGGAATTTGACCTTCTGGATTTTGAAATTGCCTGGTACCAGTGACACCTTTCTTTCTACCATTTCCTTCCTTTTGGAATGGGAAACTCCTTAACTTATCCTGTGCCTGTCCCACTACTGTATTTTAGAAGCAATAACTTGCTTTCTAGTTTCACAGTATCACAGGTGGAAAGGAATTTTGCCTCATGAAGTATCCTACCCAGAGTCTCACTCATACCTGATTAGATAATGACATTTTGGACTTGAGTTGATGATGGAATGGTTGAAACTTTTGGCAGTGTTGGGATGGGATGAGTGTATTTTGTATGTTTAGGATGGACATGAATCCCTGAGGGACCTTAAGAAAGCTGTATGTTTTCAGACATCTTGGTGGCTCAGTCAGTTAAGTGTCAAATTCCTGATCTCTGCTCAGGTGAGGTGTAGCCTACTTAGGATTCTGTCTCTCTTCTCTGCCCCTTCCTGGCTTGTGTGCATGCTCTCTCTCTTTAAATAAAGTTTAAAAAGAAAAGAAAATTATGTGTTTTAGAGTTCTGTTTCTGCGCATTCCTATTTAAACACACTGAAATTTTTTTTTTTTTTCTTTAAGGTTTTGTTTAAATTCCAGTTACCATACAGTGTAATACTAGTTTTAGGTACACAGTATAGTGACTCAGCACTTCCATACATTGTCACCCAGGGCTCATTACATGTGTACTCCTTGATCCCCATCACCTGTTTAACCCATCCCCCCCAACTATCTTCCTTCAAGGCATTGAAACTTTTCATTAAGAATTACTTCACAGGGGCGCCTGGGTGGCGCAGTCGGTTAAGCGTCCGACTTCAGCCAGGTCACGATCTCGCGGTCCGTGAGTTCGAGCCCCGCGTCAGGCTCTGGGCTGATGGCTCAGAGCCTGGAGCCTGTTTCTGATTCTGTGTCTCCCTCTCTCTCTGCCCCTCCCCCGTTCATGCTCTGTCTCTCTCTGTCCCAAAAATAAATAAACGTTGAAAAAAAAAAAAAAAACTTTTAAAAAAGAATTACTTCACAGAAGGGTGCCTGTGCCTGGGTGGCTCAGTTGGTTAAGCGTCCAACTTCTTCCACTCAGGTCATGATCTTGCGGTTCGTGAGTTTGAGCCCCTCATTGGGCTCTGTGCTGACAGCTCGGAGCCTGGAGCCTGCTTCGAATTCTGTCTCTCCCTCTCTCTCTGCCCCTCCCCTGCTCTCTCTCTCTCTCTCTCTCTCTCTCTCTTTGTCTCTCAAAAATAAACATTAAAAAAAATTAAAACAAAGAATTATTTCACAGAGTTGAGTTTTTTAAATGAAATGCCATTTTTGTCGCTGAATCACATTTACAAAATTGCAAGTTGCATTCTTATTTTTTAAAAAAAGGTTTTTTTAATGTTTATTTTTGAGAGAGACAGAGTGCCACTGGGGGAGGGGTAGATTAGCAATTAAACCAACTTTTTCAAGGTTTTAAATGGACTTTAAACTTCTGACTTAATTCTTTTGCCAATCTCATGCCCCATCTTTTGTTGGCTAAAACCTCTCCATGACTTGGGACTGGTTGATTTGGTTCTTTTTATTGTTTAATTTTTAAAATTTTGTTTCATTGTAAAGGACTTGCCCAAATTCACGCAATGCTGTATAAACTAGCATGTAATATAGACTTATTAAAGTGAAGTTTTTCCCTGATCATATGTTTCTTATTAGATTGTTAAATTCTCAGGCCCAGCTAGATACTCTTATTAAAAATGCAGGTAGTAGTTTCCTTGTGTAGTACAAAATATAACATCATTTGAAGATTTTGGTGGTGGTGTTTTTTTTTTTTTAAAGTTCCAGCTGATAATACTGGATTGATTTCTTCCAAAGGAACTATTGACTTAGTTATTGGTAAATCTTTCAAATACTATTTGCAGTGAAATAGCTATGTATTTGCATTGACTTCTAATTGTTCCATTCTTGAAAACCAGGTTTTTCCATTTAGAAGTGCTGTGTTAGGAGTAAGGAATCAATCTTTTGTGGTGTCTTTTTGTAGGATTATTTGCTTCATGATTGAAGATGATTTGTATAAATTACATGTTCAAGCAAAGACTTTTTTCCCCTTATAAAAAAAGAATGGGTAGTGGATGTTGGGGGGATGGGCTTACCTCTTCTATCTTAGTTTGTATTGAGATATCACTATGCCTCTATATTCTTGATGCTATAGTGGCAACAAAACAAAATCATTCCTCTCATGGAGCTTGTATTGTAGCTAGGAGGAACAGTCAGTAAACAAAGAGTTTTGTTTGTATGCTTTGTTTTTTAGATTTCCCTTAACATAATACTGTGTAGGTCCATCCATGTTGTTGCAAATGGCAAGATTTCATTTCTTTATGACTGAGTAATATTCCATTGTATGTGTATTTATATATATCCCATCTTTATCTACTCATCTATCAATGGATACTTACAGTGCTTCACATTTTGGCTGTTGTAAATAATGCTGCAGTGAATACAGGGGTGCATGTGTCTCTTCGAATTTGTGTTTTCATCTTCTTCCGATAAATATCCAGAAGTAGAATTCTGGATTGTATAGTAGTTCTGTTTTTAATTTTTTGAGGAACCTTCATACTGTTTTCCATCGTGGCTGCACCAATTACATTTCCACCAACAGTTATGAGGGTTCCCTTTTCTCCAGTTTTTAGTATGATGTGATCCCACTTGTTTACTTTAGCTTTTGTTGCCCTTGCCTGAGGAGACTAGTCTGAAATCTGTTGCTAAAAACAATGTTAAGGAGTTTATTGCCTATGTTTTCTTAAAGGAGTTTTATGGCTTCGAGTCTTAACATTCAAGTCTTTAATCCATTTTGAATTTATTTTTGTATATGGTGTAAGATAGAGGGTCCAGTTTCATTTTTCTGCATGCAGCTGTCCAGTTTTCCCAATGCCATTTATTGGAGAGACTGTCTTTTCCCATTGTTTATTCTTCTTTGTCATTGATTAATTGACCATATATGCGTGGGTTTATTGTTAGGCTTTCTATTCTATTCCATTGATCTGTTTTTGTGCCAATACCATACTGTTTTAATTACTATAGCTTTGTAGTCTAGTGTGAAATCAGGGAGCATGATACCTCCAGCTTTGTTGTTCTTTCTCAGGATTGCTTTGGCTGTGCAGGGTCTTTTGTGGGTCCATACAAATTTTAGGATTCTTTGTTCTAGTTCTATGAAAAATGTGGTTGGTATTTTGATGGAGGGTGCATTAATTATAGATTGCTTTGAGTAGTACAAACATGAACACAATATATCTTTCCATTTATTTGTGTTGTCTTCAGTTTCTTTCATCAAGGTCTTACACTTTTCAGAGTCTCCTGCTTTTTCTGAGGTAATTTCATTGCTTTTTAGTGCAAGGGAGTGTAACTAAGATTGCTCAGTCTTGCTAATTGTTAGCATTTCTGGGAAAAGGTTTAGTAGAGAAAGTTGAAATATTTGGGTACAGTTTGTATTATCTGTGAATTTCAATCATCTATTTTATCCTTGTCTTCCACTAATATGGATTGAATTTGAGAGTAGATGAGAGCAAATATTTAAAATTTGCTGGATTCTTTAGCATCTTAAAGAAAATCCTTGTGCACTTATAAAAATTTAATCTTGAGGAAATGAAAAAATAATCTTTGGTAGACTAATACTTCACTATACTCTTTTTGATAATTTGGACAGTGTTCTTAGTGTGTAATGCTTTTTATAAAATATAAAAAGCTTTCAAAAATATATTGAGATTTCTATCTTAGAATTTTATATATGAGCTTAGGTAACAAAATACTAATGCAGTACAAATCAACAGGATACCACTTTTGTTTTTCCAGTAGTGAAAAAGTTCACACTGTTAACTTCTCTAACAACACTCAGATTTCCAGACATGTTGTCGGGTAATGTAAGATTGAGCAAATTAAGCAGATACGGAAATTTTTTGGCTTGTAGTTTGTAGTAGATCTTAGGTAATCTTAGAATTCTAGTCAATGTTATTAAGTCTGCCACTTTAGCCAAGTAAAGGAGCACCTACTTAACAGGCCTTTTTAAATTTTTTTTTCTTTTTTTTTTTTTCAACGTTTATTTATTTTTGGGACAGAGAGAGACAGAGCATGAACGGGGGAGGGGCAGAGAGAGAGGGAGACACAGAATCGGAAACAGGCTCCAGGCTCTGAGCCATCAGCCCAGAGCCCGACGCGGGGCTCGAACTCACGGACCGCGAGATCGTGACCTGGCTGAAGTCAGACGCTTAACCGACTGCGCCACCCAGGCGCCCCTTAACAGGCCTTTTTAAAATCATTATTTCAAAAATAACTCACCATAGACAAATTTATACAAATGATGCTGTTTAGGATAAGATACTAATGATGTCATTTGGTTTTCAAATGTGTATAACTACAAATAAGGTGTAAATATATTTACATCATAGCAGACTACCAGTTATTCTCAGGCACATTGCTTTATGCAGTGATGAGGAAAAGCAAAAATTGCTTTCTGGGAAAATCGCATATATATCTGGGAAAATCGCAAGGTATAGAACATTGGAAGTTGAAATGATCATAATGTGAGATAATGCAATCTAAAACATTTCATCATGACTTACCTAAGAGCTAAATAGTATAATAGTTACCTTTATACTTTCCTTTATATTTATTTATTCAAAAAAATTGTTTTAAATATTTATTTATTTTTGAGAGACAGAGCATGAGCAGGGGAGGGGCAGAGAGAGAAGGAGACACAGAATCCAAAGCAGGCTCCAGGCTCTGAGGTGTCAGCACAGAGCCTGACATGGGGCTCAAACCCACGAACTGTGAGATCATGACCTGAGCCACAGTCAGACGCTCAACTGACTGAGCCACCTAGGCACCCCCCTATACTTTTCTTTTTAAAAAGATATTGCTAAATATTTGGAAAACATTTGTAAGGCATGTCTTTATTAATATATCAGGTTGTATTCTGGATTCTTGATCTATTCATGAATGCTTAATTTCTTATCTATAAGTACATTTTTTCTTTAATTTTAATTGCGGTTTAAAATAATATTCTTGAGGGGCGCCTGGGTGGTGCAGTCGGTTAAGCGTCCGACTTCAGCCAGGTCACGATCTCGCAGTCCGTGAGTTCGAGCCCTGCATCGGGCTCTGGGCTGATGGCTCAGAGCCTGGAGCCTGTTTCTGATTCTGTGTCTCCCTCTCTCTCTGCCCCTCGCCCGTTCATGCTCTGTTTCTCTCTGTCCCAAAAATAAAATTAAAAAAAAAAATTAAAAAAAAATAATATTCTTGAAAGTAGGGAATTTTTTAGTGATCTTCAGAAATAGAATCGAAGCTTTTAGCAGCAAGCATTGGAACTAAAAGTTTTCAGTTAAGCTTTGATTCTACATGGAATTTAAAAAAGATGAGATGGGGTGCCTGGTTAGCTCAGTCACTGTAGCGTGCAACTCTTGATCCAGGGATTGTGATTTCAAGCCTCATGTTGGGTGTAGAGCCTACTAAAATAAACAAAAAAACAAATAAAAATATTTAAAAATTTTTTAAATGATGAGATGGGTTTTTCTTTAATGACGATTTTTATTATCTGGCCAGTAATCCAATATGAAAAATGAATATTTAACTGAACTAAATTAGTAAAGAGTACAGATTTCTAAGACAGGGTGGTTATGGGATATTTTCCTTAAAAGAGTATATTTAGTAGATAAGAGCCATTTGGTTTTATGCGATGTATTTTTTGTAATATATCCGATACATGTTTTTTCTAACCTATTATATGTAATAGATTCCTTGTTTTTAAACTTACTCTTTTATTCTTCTGTAAAAGTTCTTAAATGTTATGAACTTGCCCAGAGCCAAGTATTTATTTGAAGATATTTATTACGGTAAATAGGTATCCCTTGAAGGCTGAACGTTAAACATTAACTCTCTTTCAGCTTTATTGAGCTCAGACCTTTGGGTTTTTCTGTCTTCCACCAGAACTGCTACTTGAAACTTAGTTTCTACGTTTGATGCAAGATACGTGAAGTTATTCGATCATACTTTGCAATGCCTTGTTAAGAAGACAGGATATAGGGAATGTTTTTAAAATTTACAATTATACTATAAATGCTTTGAAGTGTTTTCTTTTAAACTGATAGGTTATAAGCCCTTTTATTTAAAAGTAATATTTCTTGACTTTTTTTAACTTGGACTAAAATTATACTACTTCACCTGTCACTACTTTGGATTTTAATTGCCATACATCAGACTGCTTAAAACTATTCCTTATTGTTACAGTTTCCTCTTGTACTTATTGAGGTTGTACATATTCTATAAAATATGTTTAAGTTGGTTTCTTCACATTAGATGGCACTTTAAACAAAAAATATCAAATGCAGTTTATTTGATCTTGAAGGTGAATGAACTGCAAGGACCGATGTACGCATTACAAATAAGCTGTTGGGCATAATATTGAAGAGCTATGTTTTAAATAATAGCTCTTCTTTTTTTATAGCTATAAACAAGTTATGTATAAATGTTGGTGGTAGCAGAGCATTAAAATAATAAAACTTGTTTGTGATAAACTCCATCCTTGGTTCTCTATCCTAAATTGTAACTGAATGATAATAAAGTGCTATTCATCTGCAGGTGCATTGCTTCTACTTAGTTAAAAGATGGTTGAAAGGACAGGAATTAGTAGCATGTTGTATTAGCCTTTTGTAGTGTATTTTGTCCTAAGCATCTTAATTTCCCTGTTTTGAATGCTAAGTAGCAAGGGTCTTGGTTTAGAACTAATACCCATCATGCATGTAAACGGTATGAAAGAGCTGCTTAGTAAGTTAACACAAAGTGTTCTTGTGTCAGTCCTTGTGGAAATAGATACAATACAAACATTACAGCTGAACTCACGGCAAACTCCATTAAGTAAAAACCTGGCCTCATTGTTCAAGAAAAAGTTTGAATAGAATGCAAGCTCATTTTGTTGAATGTAATGTCAGGCTTTTAGGGACTGTATTGAGGGATAAGGTTTTGTTAAGTTGAGACCAATTCATTAAGTTTTATTGCCTGGTGAGAAGCAGTAATACTTTATTGTAAGACTTCATCAAATATTCATGGTTAAAGAGAAGTAGTAAATGTATTCAATCAAGTGGTCTTTTGGGGTTTTGAAAGGGATTATGAAGTCTGCTCAGCTGATAGTTTTAACATTCATTGAGGTTGTTTAACAAGGGTAATTTTAGTCTCTGAGTTTAATTTTGTTGTCCAGGCTTGTCTCTTTTTACTGTCACAAATCCAAGTCTGTAAAATTTGTGTCACATTATAGGGATGAGTGGATAATCTGTCCATTCATATAAATTATGTATGTCCTAAGTGGGCATATTTTTTAAATTGTCATCTTAATATTGAGTTTAGTGTATGAAGGAGTTACGACCTACTTGTTAATGTAAGTTTGCTGTTCGTTTGGTCAGACTGTAGCCTCCCCTTACTACTGCTTGTGATCTTGGATAATATGGTCTCCTTGACACTCATAAAATAATAAGCGGTTTTTTGTTTGGGCCAGTTCCAATTGTCCTGAAGGGATATGGTCAGCATTTTCTATATGATGTTAGAAATTTCAGTAGCATTGCCCTCATTCTTGCACCTGATTTCAGGCTACCTGCCTCTTCTTTTTTACTTCTTTATTATGCTTATGTTCATCTCCGATTTGTGTGGTAGTAGTCTCTTGTGCACGTGAAACTCATCCTTTCTCATTTCTCCGTGTGTCTTCTTCTTTAGTTTAACTGGGAACTTCATTTTTGTGATTTTTGTGGGTTTTGTCCATTTCAAAGAAATTAAGTATAATCAACTAAAAGTCAAATTTGTTATTAATGTTTTCTTATGTCCTTTAACCTCTGTTCCTTAGGCAGACGATGTTGAGGGCAAAATTAGACAAATCATCCCACCTGGATTTAGTACAAACACGAATGACTTTCTCTCTTTGCTGGAAAAAGAAGTCGATTTCAAGCCATTTGGAACCTTACTTCATACATACTCTGTTCTCAGTCCAACAGGAGGGGAAAACTTTACCTTTCAGATATACAAGGTAAAGATAAACCTAAATATTTCTTGGGTGAAAGTACTTCATTTGCCTGAAACCGGTGTGCTGTTTTGTTGTGTTATTTTCAGTGACTCATTCTAAGTTCAGGAAACAAGTTTCAGTCAGCATTAAAAACAAAGATCTATTTTGTGTGTGTGTCTGTGTACACATCTTAATCTGAGACTTCTAAACATTTTCCCACAGGATAGTTTTGTGTTCTGCAGACTTTCACTTACCTCTGTGATGAGTTTCACCTGACTTTTCCTGGCTTTTTCCCTAGGCTGACATGACATGTAGAGGCTTTCGAGAATATCATGAAAGGCTTCAGACCTTTTTGATGTGGTTTATTGAAACTGCTAGCTTTATTGACGTGGATGATGAAAGATGGCACTACTTTCTAGTGTAAGTACAGTTCTAAAGCAACAGTAGACCTTATTACCTCCACAAAGCCAGCATTTTAATTGTGGCGGCCCAATTATTGGGACAGTATAATGATATTTTTCCCAGGAAAGAAAAACTATTGTTTATGAGGCTTGAGTTTTCCTTCATTATGCTTTCGGAGACCTTGAGAATAGAGCTGAATTAAATGCTGTTGTCCGTTAGGGCCCTGAATGTAGGCTTAAACAGTAAAATGAGCTTTGCCTGTGTTTTCTTTTACTTGCCACCTATTCATCTTTATAATAGGCAAGTGCACTGAAGTGATGTAAAGAGGTCTGATTTATCCAAGTTGCTGCACACCAATTAAGTGAATTGTACATTCAGAACATAGCAGGTGTACCCATTGGGCCCTCACAGAGTAGCTTGCTGACACTGAAAATTCAGTCGGAGAATGGAAAAGAAAATGGACACTGCATGGGAGCGCGACTGTAATTGACCTGCTTGGCTTTCTGTTTTATCTGCAGATTTGAGAAGTATAATAAGGATGGAGCTACGCTCTTTGCGACCGTAGGCTACATGACAGTCTATAATTACTATGTGTACCCAGACAAAACCCGGCCACGTGTAAGGTAATTGGCGGTATAACACGTGCCTTGTCTTTTATTTCAGAAGAAGGAACTGCTGAAGTTTCCAATACTTGTTATAATAGTGTTGATTTGTTTAAAAAAAATCGCCATTATTCATTGGCTATGTACTGATTTATTTCATTGTTCCCTTTGAAACAGTGTGGAAGATTAAACCAATTTTGCGTATCTTGATAATTTTTGGATTTCTGGAAGGTTGATTGAAAAAAACCACACTAACTTTAAAATGTTCTTAATGCTATAGTGATTTGCAATTCTTAAACGGATCATGTTATATTTTAATTTTAAAATCATTTCTTTACTGTAGTCAGATGCTGATACTGACTCCATTTCAAGGTCAAGGCCATGGTGCTCAACTTCTTGAAACAGTTCATAGATACTACATTGCATCTCCTTCTGTTCTTGATATTACAGGTATGTGAAATTTGATTTGTTACTGAAAGAGCCTTTCTTAAAGAATCGGTTCTTTACTGATTAATTTTATTTTTGTCAAAAAATAACTATTCTGGTTTTTTAAAATTGTTTTTAATGCTTATTTATTTTTGAGGGTGGGGGAGGGAGACAGAGAATCCAAAGCAGGATCCATTCTGTCAGTGCAAAGCCCGACATAGGGCTCGAGCCCACAAACCATAAGATCATGACCTGAGTTGAAGTCGGATGCTCAACTGGCTGAGCCACCCAGGCATCACAAAAATAACTATTCTGTTTTGTTTTGTTTTGTTTTGTTTGTTTATTTATTTATTTATTTATTTATTTTAACGTTTATTCATTTTTGAGACAGAGACAGAGCATGAATGGGGGAAGGTCAGAGAGAAAGGGAGACACAGAATCCGAAATAGGCTCCAGGCTCTGAGCTGTCAGCACAGAGCCCGACACGGCGCTCAAACTCACGGACCGCGAGATCGTGACCTGAGCTGAAGTCGGACGCCCAACCGACTGAGCCACCCAGGCGCCCCAACTATTCTGTTTTAAATAGCAGCATTCTCTTGGGGTCTTTTTGGAACTGTGTGAAGATGGCTTATGGTTACATTTTAAATTATACACCTTTGGTGGGATTGGATTATATATCTAAGTAAAGTGCTTTATGAATTGAACAACTTGAAGATAATGAACTGAATATATATTGGGAAATTGTGGTCAGGCATAGGTACTTTGTAAGTGTGGTATGATTTTAGTTGTTCAGTTCATTTGCCCAACCATTGCATTGCTCACAGGCCCTGCTCTAATTTTCATGTAGAGAAAGAATATTCTGAGCCTCACGAAGAAAGAAAAACCTAGGCAAATCGTTCCTGAATAGAATACACTTTTTTTTTTTAATGTTTATTTATTTTTGAGAGAGAGCATGAGAGTGAAGGGGCTGGGGGAGGACAGAAGATCTGAAGCTGGCTCTGCATTAACAGAAGCGAGCCCTATGCAGGGCTCAAACTCATGAACCATGAGATCATGGCCTGAGCCGAATGAAGTCAGACAGGTAACCAACTGAGCCATCCAGGCACCCCTAGAATACACATTTAAAAAAATTTTTTTTTAATGTTTTATTTGTTTTAGAGAGAGACCGAGTAAGAGTGGGGGAGGGGCAGAGAGAGAGGGAGACACAGAATCCATGAAGCAGGCTCCAGGCTCCGAGCTGTTAGCACAGAGCCCAACACAGGGCTCGAACCCATGAACCACAAGATCATGACCTGAGCTGAAGTTGGATGCCCAACTGACTGAGCCACCCAGGAGCCCAGAGAATACACATTTCTTAAAACATGTGTTTTATATCCCTAAAATGCACACCTTCACAACAGTAGTTTATAAGGCAAAATGCAGGCCTATTTGTTTTGGATACATCTTTCATTGTGAATTAGCCAGAGTCATCATTAGATGGGGTTACAGATGATAGTGTGTAACATGTGAACTACCAAAGAACTGAGTGGCTGGAACATTGATGTTATTGTTATTTTCTTCTCCCTGAGTAACACCGTTTCAGATTTGTTACTCATACAGTTGCTGATTAAACTGAAAGTCACCCCCCTCCTTTTTTTTCATGAAAAATACTATATCGGATATTCACATCCAAATTAGGTCTTACATTTTATTAATTCTATAATAGTTGGAGTACATTTTGGTTTTTGAAGCTGTAGTACCTAACACATACTAAAATGTTAGTTTTTTGTTTTTTTTTTTTTTTCCAATGTTTATTTATTTTTGGGACAGAGAGAGACAGAGCATGAACAGGGGAGGGGCAGAGAGAGAGGGAGACACAGAATCGGAAACTGGCTCCAGGCTCTGAGCCATCAGCCCAGAGCCTGACGTGGGGCTCGAACTCCCGGACCGCGAGATCGTGACCTGGCTGAAGTCGGACGCTTAACCGACTGCGCCACCCAGGCGCCCCTAAAATGTTAGTTTTTTAAAAAAACCCTGTTTTGGAATTTTATCAATTTGTTTAAAGATACCAAAAAAAAAAAAAGTACTGGATGTGGGACTAACAAAAATATAAGTAGGCTTTTGAAAAAAAAAAAAAATACACACACACACACACACACACACACACACACACACACACAGAGGCTAATAGGCAGATTAGTAGTCTTTCATGTAATGTAGGGGTTTCACTTGTCCAGAGTAAACAAAATTAAAGTTACTGCAAAACAGATTCTGAATTGATCCTGTAGATTAATAAAAAACTAGAGGGAAAGCATTTGCTTTTAAAAGGGAGTTCCATATTTAAATTATCTTTTCATCTGACTTTTGTGCTACTGTGAAATGGGTTAGAAATTTGGAAGATAAAGAAGTAACTGCTTAAGTTAGTTTGTATCAAAAGTTATAAATTGTTTAAGTGATACCTTCACTGGCTAAGTGAAAAATTATAGGGACAATAAAAATGATGACACTTGTTAAATAAGCTGAAAATTATTTGGCTTCTGTTTACTCTATAGAGCTTAGACTTGGTGCTAAACGAAGGGACTTTTTTGGTGATTTTAATCTGGAGACTTAGAGTTCACATAAGTAGTCTTTGTCTTCTCTAGTGGGTAATGTGCCAGCAGGGGTTGTTTCTATGAAGCCTCTTAACCATTTTCTTCTGTCTACTCCAACCAATAAAGTCCTTGATACTTAGCACCAATTAGCAGATAAAGAATTTTATTTCTTAAATCTCAGTGAAGAGTCATCAATAGTGTAGCCTTTATTCATTGCAAACTGAAGTCTCCAGAGAGAAAAGGCTAAACGTGCTAAAGGACTTCTGAATTTGAAAACTAGGTATCAGCTTTTATTTTCAGCGTTAACAGTTCTCAGCATTATAAATTACTAAAAATGCCTTATCAGCTGTTCTCGTTAAGACATTTCTTTTAGATTTCCATACCCAGTCTTTTTTAAAAAAGAAAACATAATTTTCCACTTTTTAGTCATTTTAGTTGCCTGTTTCTCCATTATTTTGTATATATATTTTTACCTTTGTTGATCTTTAGTAGGTTCTTGATCTTCCTTTGCAACCCTGAATATTCTTTATATTGAGATGGCCTTTTGCTTACTTGATTTACAGTCTGATATGGCAATAATTAAGTTAACATTGATGGGCCTATGTTACAGGATAGACAGGTGGTTGTGGTGTAATTGCCACTCATTTTCTTTTTTTTTAGCACTTAATTTTAAAGCAAAATATTGGAAGATAGTTCTTTATATCATCTGCACCTTCCTATTCAGGATGTCACTATCTTAAGATATAAAGCATTTGAATACACCTCAGTTGTATGACCTTATAAATATAATCAGTGATTTATTTCTTCTAAAGTTCTGAAGAGAATTGAATTTAGCAATAGAAATTGATCTTGCAGGGGCACCTGGGTGGCTCAGTCGGTGAAGCGTCTGACTTCAGCTCAGGTCACTATCTCGCGGTCCGTGAGTTCGAGCCCCGCATCGGGCTCTGGGCTGATGGCTCGGAGCCTGGAGCCTGCTTCCGATTCTGTGCCTCCCTCTCTCTCTGCCCCTCCCCCGTTCATGCTCTGTCTCTCTCTGTGTCAAAAATAAATAAACATTAAAAAAAATTTAAAAAAAAAAAAAGAAATTGATCTTGGGCTGGAATATATATCAGTATTACTAATCTATCAGTAGTGTATTAAGAGCTAATTATAACTGTCCTTTAAATGTCCCTTTAGGGGCGCCTGGGTGGCGCAGTCGGTTAAGCGTCCGACTTCAGCCAGGTCACAATCTTGCGGTCCGCGAGTTCGAGCCCCGCGTCGGGCTCTGGGCTGATGGCTCAGAGCCTGGAGCCTGTTTCCGATTCTGTGTCTCCCTCTCTCTCTGCCCCTCCCCCGTTCATGCTCTGTCTCTCTCTGTCCCAAAAATAAATAAACGTTGAAAAAAAAAATAATAATTAAAAAAAAAAAATAAATGTCCCTTTATAGTACTGGAATAGAATATTTTAGAATATTATCTGTAAAATTTTTATACTTAGGTGATTTGTGTTATCTGATTTCATATGGTTTTTTATCTCTAATATAACATTAATATGGAGAGGTTTTTATTTTATTATTATTTTTTTAATGTTTATTTTTGAGAGAGAGTACACACACATGGGGCAGAAAGAGGGAGACAGAGAATCCGAAGCAGGCTTAGAGCTCTGAGCTGTCAGCACAGACCCCAACACAGGGCCCAAACCCACAAACTGTGAGATCATGACCTGAGACAAAGTTGGATGCTCAACTGACTGAGCCATCCAGGCGCCCCTGGAAAATTTTTCTTTTTAAATTTTTTTTTTTAACGTTTATTTTTGAAGGAGAGACAGAGCGTGAGCGGAGGAGGGGCAGAGAGAGAGAGGGAGACACAGAATCCAAAGCAGGCTCCAGGCTCTGAGCTGTCAGGGCGCAGGGCTCAAACTCACGAACAGTGAAATCATGACCTGAGCCCAAGTCAGAAGCTTAACCAACTGAGCCACCCGGGGCACCCCTGGAGAGATTTTTAAAAAATGATAGAAGAGCACTTATGTTGTTAGATAATGTATTTAATTTGGAAAAAAACTCAATTTTTTATTTTGAATGTGACTGTAGATTTAAACTCAAGCAAATTTCATCTTTTAAATGTGTTGCTTTTCTTTGTAGCAGAGAAACAAAGGAATTGAAAGATGTCACAGATTACTGAGTGTCACCATTTTAAGTTCATTTTCAGTCTGACATTTTTGGTTAAAGTTCTTACAGATTGAAATGGTGACTTGCCTCCTTATATTGTCAGTCTATCACAGCTTATGTAAAACTAAATGGAAATTTTTTGTATGTTTTTCTGAATTACAAGAAAATTTCTGATAGGAATGTAGTATGAGTTTTTAGATTTTTCTCAACTGTAATTCTATTTTCTATGTTTTTTCCTAATATTCTGAGGCTATAGAGGTTACTTAAGCTGTCACTCATACTAAATTTTATTTTGAATTAATATTAGCAAAAACAGTGTTTTTCTAAACAGATTAGAAGAGGTAGACTTGAAAAAATTGACATTAAATAAGTTTGAACCTCATCTTAGTACTGAAATTTTTTAAAGAGATGCTTGCTTGAGAGTATGTCATTTAGTAGAGGTTTAATTAAAGCAATTTTATTGAGGTATGATTTGCATACCATCAAATTCACCCATTTTAGGCATACAGTTCAGTGAGTTTTAGTGTATCTGCCTAGTTTTACAGCCATCACCACAGTCCTGTTTTAGAAAATTTCTATCACAGTTAAAAGACCCCACATGTCCATTTGCAGTCAGTCCCTGTTCCCAGTCTCTTAAATGAGGTCTGTGATCCATTTTGAGTTAATTTTTGTATATTATATAAGTTTCTAAATTCATCCTTTTACATATGGCTATCCAGTTGATGCAGTGCCATTTGTTTAAAAGACTGGTTTTTTTTCCTCCATTGAATTGCCTTGATACTTATGTTGAAAATCAGTTGATCATAAATGGGAAGAGTTATTTCTAGATTCTGAGAGTCAATGTATGTCTGTCCTTATGCCAGTATCATACTATCTTGATTAGTTTACTATAGCTTTATGTTGAGTTTTTGGTTTTTTTTTTATTATGTGAAATTTAATCCACCAAATATGTACATCGAGTTTGTGGAGTGTGGTTTTCCTGGGTGCTGCAGAAGTTTCTTGAAATGATCAATGAGTAGGGTTAAAAATGGATACTGGCCCTGCCCAGGTAGCTAGGAATGGGGTAGGGAAGGGCAGAGAGAGGAAGCCTCAATTAGAGGGGACTGGCTGGGGACAACCATGACCTTTAAGAACCTGGAGTATAGCCTCTGTGAGTGAGCCCCCAGTCAACACAGTCTGGGGCTGGTGTTGCAAGTTTATTAGTAGCTGACCCCAGCACAACCGCCCCATAAGGTGCAATCTACCTGACAAATGAAAACTTCTTAACCCGTTTCCTATACATTCATTCTACCCCCCCAAAAGAGGTTTAAATTCTTAAAACAGGACCACTCTAATGGTTACATAGGAAACACAGTCCTCATCTTTTTGTCTCAAGGGTAGCAGCTGTTCCCTCTCCAGCCAGCCCCCCAGCTCGCCTTTTCCCCCAATTATTTATGTGTTAAGATGATGAAGAGGAGGACCCAGGCCATAGGGAGACTCCTACTTCTGAGGGGCTGCTTCAGTGGTGCCAGGGCATAGAGTGGGCAAGACATAGCAGATGTCCTGGCAAAAGGGCCCAGTTGCCTGGTATTTCCGCCAACAGGCCTTGCTTACTTATTAGGGTAAGGGATTGCATTTGTTTTCCTGATAAAGTTGCATCCTCTTTTGCTTTTCTTGCCTCTTCTTCCTGGTGACCTGCTGCACTCCTTTCTGCTCTTTCTGATTGATCTCCGGCCAGGTGAGGTCAGCCTTGGCCTAGTCTGTCTTCCCAATAAATGCATTTTAATGCGATGCTTTTTTGCTTTCTCCCTGTCTTTTTCTTTCCTTGAAAGCTCCTTGGGCTTGTCCAGATACACTTGTGTGACCTTTCTAATTATCTGTGCCACCCAGTTGTGGTTCTTGATGTTGATGAGCCCTTCCACACCTTTGCTGGTGGTCATCTTCATCATCCTTACTCTCTTCTGAGGCTAGAGATTTCTTCTTCTTTTTGGAGTCACCTGCAGCCTCATCACCTTCTTATCTTGCTTCTCCTCTTCCCTGGCCTTTTGCTTTCCAGCCTAAAGATGTGCATCATTCTCCTTGGGGCTCATGTACTGCTGGCTAGGCCTTTGTGGCCTCCCTTTCTCTCTTAAGTATCATGGCTCCAGCAACAGCAGTACCTCAGCCTTTCTTTATATTGAGTTTTGAAATCAGAAAGTGAAATTTCTCTAGTCATGTTTGTTCTTTTTCAAAATTGTTTCGGTTATATAGGATCCCTTGTGTTTTCATAGAAATTTCTGTTTCTGTTTTCTACTTACTTGATTTCCACATTAACTTTTATTATTTTCTTCTTATTTGGGTTCAATTTGCTCTTATTCTAATGAAGACTGAAACTTAGGTTTTTTATTTGATTTGATGTCTTTTCTAATGCAGAATTTTAAATATATAAGTACTTTCATATTTATATACAACATGTATTTTCATAAGTTATGCTTTTATTCAGTTCAAAATACCTGTTTTTTTAATTTTTTTTTTTTTTAATTTTTTGAGAGAGAGAGGCAGCATGAGGACAGGAGGGGCAGAGAGAGAGGGAGACACAAAATCTGAAGCAGGCTCCAGGCTCTGAGCTGTCAGCACAGAACCCAACGTGGGGCTCAAACTTGTGAACCACAAGATCATGACCTCAGCCAAACTGAACTCATAACCCTGAGATCAAGAGTCGCATGGTTTACCTACTGAGCTAGCCAGGCACCCAGTTCAAAATCTCTTCCAATAGCATTTTGGTTCATGGTTTATTCAGAAGTATGTTTTATTTCTAAATATCGTAGATTCCCAAATTTCCTTCTGTTGTTGATATCTAATTCTATTGTTGTTAGAGAACATACTTTGTAACTTCAGTTCTTTTTCATTTATTGAATTTTAATTTATACTTTACCTTAGGGTCCCTAAACTCTTTCTTTAAAATGTGAAGCAATAAATACCTTATGTTTTGCAAGCCATGTATGTTCTCTGTAACCATGGTGAGATTTGGTCCATGGGCCATTGTTTACTAATTTTTTGCCCAACATGTGGTCTTGCTGGAGAATGTTCCATGTGTGCTTGAAAGGAATGTGTATTCTGCTGTTGTTGGGTGAAATGATACCTAACTACCAGATAGGTCAAGTTAGTTGATAGAGTTCTTCATGCCTTCTCTATATTTGCTGATTTTCTGTCTAGTTCTTCTGTCCGTTATTGGGTAGTATTGAAATTTCCAACTGTTTTTATTGAATTATCTATTTCTTCCTTAATTCTGTCAGCTTTTATTTTATGTATTTTGGGCCTCTGTTGTTGTCTATGTGTTTATAATTGTTAACATCTTCATGAATTAATTTGTCATTATAAAATGTGCCCTTTTTTCTCGTTTTTTTTTGTCTTAAACTGTTTTTTCCCAATTGTTTTTTATTTGAGTAATGCTTAAACTCATCCTTTGACTTTCAGCTTTCGAATCCAAAATGTTTCTGTTGTAGATAGCATATCGTTGGATCTTTTTTTATCCAGTCTGACAATCTCTGCTTCGTTATTGGAATGTTTAATGTATCTACATTTAATGTAATTATTGCTGTGGTTAGAATTATGCCTTCCATTTGCTACTTGTTTTCTAAATGTTGCTTTTTGTTGTTCTTCTTTTGTTTCTTTTTTGCTACCTTTTTGTTTAAGTTTATTTTGAGAGAGAGGTGAGAGTGCCCGCCCACAAGCGGGGGAGGGGCAGAGAGAAGGAGAGAGAATCCCAAGCAGGTTCCTCACCATCAGCGCAGAGCCCAGTGTGGGGCTCAAACTCAAGAACTGTGAGATCACGACCTGAGCCAAGATTTTAAGAGTCAGATGCTTAACCGACTGAGCCACCCAGGCACCCCATTGACATATATATTACATCCTTGTACATTAGAAACCAAACGTTGGTTTTATAATTATTTTTTCATGTAATTTTTTTTAAACCAGTTGAGAGGAGAAAAGAGAAAAAAATTATACCAACTTTTATATTTCATAATTAACAGGGTTCTTTTCTTCATATAGATTTGATGTATCATGTTCTTTTAATCTAAAGAACTTTTTTTTACTATTTCTTGTACGGTCTGTTAGCAACACTTTCTCTTTCCTTTTCTGAGAATATCTTTATTTCAACTTCATTTTGAAGGATATTGCTGGATATAGAATTCTTTAACAGTTATTTTTCTTTCAGTACTTTGCATGTATCACCCCACTGACTTCTGGCCGTCTATGGTTTCTGATGAGTTGTTTTCCTCTTATTGCTTTCAAGATTTTCTTTTTGCCTCTGGCTTTTGACAGTCTGTACTTCATTTGTTTTGTTCACTGTTGATTTCATCATCTGTGTACATTCCTAATAGACCATAATTTCATACCAAACTGATACAGTGACAGAATTTCACTTACCATTTTTAAGCCATTGTCGTATAATATTTAATTAATGATTACATGGATACCATGTTAATGTCACATGGAAACATTAAGAAGGTGTTTAGTTCATATGGATTGAATGAATGGAGGATTGGATAATGACTCAGAATCATAAAACATTACCCCTTGCTCAGACTTTTTTTTTATAAACAGCTTTATTGAGATATAGTTAACATATTCTGCAATTCACTTAAAGTGTACAATTTTTAAGTGATATTTATAGTGCAGCCATTACCATAATCTAATTTTGGAATGTTCCATTCTCCCAAAATAGAAGCCCACTACTCATTAGCAGTCACTCCTTTCCTCATTCACCCCCTACCACCTATACCCCTCCAGCTCTAGGCAACCACTAATCTATTTTAGTCTATAGATTTGCCTATTCTTGACATTGAAGTCATATAATAATACGATGCTTCTTTCACTTGATGTGTTTTCAAGGTTCATCCTTATTATAGCATAGGTTAGTACTTCAGTTCTTTTTATTGCCAAAGAATATTCCATTGTGTGGATATACCAAATTTTATTTATCCATTTATCAATTGATGTACATTTGGGTTGTTTCAACTTTTTGCCTCTTACGAATAGTGCTACTGTGAATATTTGTTTAGAAGTTTTTCGGTGGACCTATGTTTCATATCTCTTGGGTACATACCTAGGTGTAGAAATGGTCAAAAACCTGGTAACTGTGTTTTACCTCTTGAGGAACCACCAGATTATTTTCCAAAGTGGCTGTACCATTTTACATTTCCACCAGTAGAATGAAGGTTTCAATTTCTCCACACCTTCATCAGTATTTCTTATTGTCTTTTTTATTCTAGTCATTCTAGTGGACGTGGAATGGTATTTCATTGTGGTTTTGGTGTGCATTTTCTTGTGGCTAATGATTTTGATTGAGCATCTTTTCATGTGGTTATTGTCCCTTTGTAGATCTTCTTGAGAAAATGTGTGTTTAGATCCTCTGCCTGATTTTTAAAGAAATTTTTTAATGTTTGTTTATTTTTGAGACAGAGCTTGAGCCGGAGGAGGGGTAGAGAGAGAGGGAGACACAGAATCTGAAGCACCTTTGCCTGATTTTTAATTGAGTTCTCTTTTTCTTATTGAATTGTAAAAACATTTTTATATATAAAATCTGGGTGCAAGTCTCTTACCATATATATAACTTGGAAATATTTGCTCCCATTCTGTAGGTTATCTTTTCATTTTCTTAATGGTATCATTTGAGCACAAAAGTTTTAAATTTTGATATAGCCCAATTTATCTTTTTTGTTGTTATTTGTGCTTTTGGTTCTGAGAAACCATTGCCTAAGCAAAAGTCATGAAGATTTATTCCTATGTTTTATTCTAAGAATTTTATAGTTTTAACCCTTCTTTTTATTTTTTAAGTTTATTTATTTTGAGTGAGAGAGAGAGAGAGGAGAAGAGAGAATCCCAAGCAGGCTCCATGCTTAGTGCAGAGCCCGACATGGGGCTTGGGGCTCCATCTCATGACTATGAGATCAAGACCTGAGCCAGTATCAAGAGTCGGATGCTTAACCAACTGAACCACCCAGGCAACCCTAGTTTTGCCTCTTACATTTAGGTATATGGTTGATTTTGATTCATTTTTGTGTATGGTGTGAGGAAAGGGGTCCATCTTCATTCTTTGGCTTGTGGAGATCCTGTTGTCCAAGTACCATTTGTTAAAAGATCATTCTTTCCCTCACTGATTGGTTTGGGAACACTTCTCAAAAGTCAGTTGACAAAAAAAAAAAAAAAAAAAAATTAATTGATCATAAATGTAGAGGTTTATTTTTAACTCTCAATCCAGTTCCATTGATCTGTTCTTATGCCAGTACCGTACTGTCTTGATCACTGTAGCTTTGTAGTAATTATTGAAATCAGGAAGTGTGAGTCTTCTAACATTTGTTCTTTTTCATGATCGTTTGGGCTAGTCTGGGTTCCTTCCATAACTGTATGAATTTTAGGATAAACTTAATTTCTGCAACTAAAAAGGCTAGCTGGGATTTTGATAGGGATTGCTTTGAATGATTTGTAGAGTATTGTTACTGTAACAATATTAAGTCTTATGATCCATGAACTAGCTCAGAATTTAGTATTCTTTGTTTCAAGCCATTTACTGATCAGAAAACAAGAGCTCAGAGAAGTGAGGTGACTTGCCCATGGTCCTGTATCTATGAATGACAGAACTGGGACTCAAACTGATTTTCTTTGTGTAGTCTTCTTTCTACCCATCATGTTTTGCTATTTTCCTTGTCAACTACTTAGTCTAATGTAGATAGACAAACAAAGGAAGATCTATGCTATTCAGATGCAGTGAAGAAAGGATCAAAATCATATTGTCATTTTATTCTTAAAATATATATATATTTGCTTTTGTGGAAGCAATAATTTTTTTTTAATTAGGGGAAAGAAGTATGGCAGAGTGTAAAGGTTATTGGTTTAGGGTAGGGGAGTTATAAATTGAGCTTTAGAAGCTTTAGATATCACTGAATACTTGCTTTTGGAATTGATTATCCAAACTTGAATCTCTTGTTTATACAGCTACTTTAATTGAAAATAAAATTGGGGTGACTGGGTGGCTCAGTCAGTTAAGTGTCTGACTTCGACTCAGATCATTATCTCAACGCTCGGTTGGTGGGTTCGAGCCCCACGTTGGGCTCTGTGCTGTCAGCACAGAGCCTGGAGCCTGCTTGGGATTCTGTGTCTCCCTCTCTTCTCTGCCCCTCACCCATTCACACTCTGTCTTTCTCTCTCTCTCTCTCTCAAAAATTAATAAACATTAAAAAAAAATTTTTTTAATAAAAAAACTAAGATGCATAGGATAGCACCCATGAAAAAGTCTACATCTGAAGGGAGTAGCTCTAATTTCACAAATACTATATAATTTTATTTAGCAAAGATAATAGTGCCATTGTTTGATTAAAAAGGAATAATCCTTTCTCATTATAACTTTTGTCTTGTAAAATTCTTTTAATAATATTTCTAGCCTAACATGTATATTGAGATCTCAAATGCTGAAGGAATTATGTTGGATAAGAGAAATATTATTCTGCCTTTTCTTTAGCGGAAGATCCATCCAAAAGTTACGTGAAATTAAGAGACTTTGTGCTTGTGAAGCTCTGTCAAGATTTGCCCTGTTTTTCCCGGGAAAAGTTGATGCAAGGATTCAATGAAGAGATGGCAATAGAGGCACAACAGAAGTTCAAAATAAATAAGGTATTTTTATTCTGTAGAAGGAAAACATTTCAGTTTGGAAGTTTTCTTTCTTTTTTAAGTACAACTTAAACGTTGCAAATGTATTAGAATACATGCGTGGGAAGTAGCAGTGGTTGAGAGTATAGGCTCTGAAGCCAGATTGCCTGGTTCAGATCTGGGTATAGCACTTGTTCTGTGACTTAGGGCAATTTAATTTCCTGATGAATAGAATGGGAAGATGGTTGATTTTATGGCTTATTAAGTGTAACAAGCAGAAAAGAATGGATAGTATGATCTTTTGCTTTTTAAGAAAATATTTCAAATGATAAAATAGTTAATACTTCTGGAGATGGTATTGGTGGGGGGAAGGGCTGGAGTAAAACACTTAACTTTTACTTTATATACATCTGTATATTTGAATTTTAAAGTAGTAAATATCCTAAAATAGGTACAGAAGAAATAATCTGGGAGTTCAGAGGAGGGAGTTTAGTTTCTTATATTTATGTATGCAGGGGAGTCAGAGTTTTTCATGGGAGGGAGATGCATCTGATCTAAGCTTTGAAGAATGGGTAGGATTTGGATGAAGAAGGTATGTGAGATGAAGAGTATTCCAATAAGGACTAGTACGTGATATTGTTGACTTGGGAGATCTCATCTAACTCTCCAATGTAGATTTTCCTTCTGAACTCCAACACTGTATATAAAAAGGTTCCTGATCACTGATCTTTAACAGCTTAATTTGAACTGAAACTTTCCATTTTCTCCTACCTTAAAACACTTTAGTGGCTTCCTAGTTTTAAGATAAATAAGTATTTTAGAAATATTTGGTATGTCCAGACTGTATTAAACCTTTAGAGAATTTATTCAATAGCTCAGCTTTTAAAAGAGAATACAAACACCTTTTTTCCTTTAAGAAAAAGAATTTAAAACTTAGTATGGCACATAGAGCCAGTCATAATGTGGACCCTGCCAACCTTGGTAGACTCATTTTCCTACCACTTCCCTGCAAGCTGTGGCATTATTAAACCTCTTGCTATTTCCCAACTGTGCTACATCTTTCTTCTTTTGAAGTCTGTTTAACTATTCCCTTTGCCCTTGATACCCCCTTTTCTTGTTCCTCCATCTTTGCCTTGCCAGATATTACTCATTTTTCAGGCTCAGCTCAGGTGTCCCTTCCGGAATGTTCAGACATCATCTTCCCAATCTACCTATACTTGACCCCTCCCCTGTCTTCAATAAATATATGTGAAACAACACAAACAGAAAAATTATGGGCTACCAAAAGTAGTTTTGGGCAAACTACTTTTGGTATCAAAAGCTTGATTTTCCTAATATTTCTTTGTTTTTGTCTTCTCCCTGCCCTTTAATTGTCACTGCAGTACAGGGTTCTGACATCTCCCTCTTCACTGTTTATGCTTTCCTAACCAATCACGGTTTTCACTCTTGCCTGTGTACTGATATTGCTTAAATCCTCACTCTTTTAAACTAGAATTTTCTTTAGGTTTATATGTTCTGCTGCCTCCTGACTCTCTCCTAGGCTGTGGAAACTCTATCATCCCACATGCTTCTCCACACCCAGTCTTTCCTCTTTTTCTAGAATCTTTGTTCCTGTAGTATTCTTACTTGTGCTTAGTTCATGCCTTCATCATTTTTGCCTGATTTAATAGCTCAGCTTCCTAATTGGTCTTCCTACCTTTTTTGCTACCATTTCTATGTAGCTGAGAGAATACTTTTCTTAAAACTCATATTTGTGCACTTTGTTCATGCCATTTAAAATCTGTCACCTGCTAGATAAAAGCCCAGTGATAAAAACACAGTGTGTAAGCTTCTATGTAAACACACTTCTGCTGTATCCTCACTTTACTTCTACTCACTGCTTTTCATTCTGTGCTCCAGCAACGTCAGGCTGCTTCAGTCCTGCATGTGTGTTGCATGTGTGCACTTGTATACACACAGTGCCCTCCCTTCTTTCTAGAATGGCATGGTCCCTTCCCTTGAAGATTTAGCTCAGGTTTTGGGGCTCCTGGGTGGCTCAGTCAGATAAGCACTCAACTTTGGCTGTGCTGACAGCTCAGAGCCTGGAGCCTGCTTCAGATTTTGTGTCTCCCCCCTTTCTGCCCCTCCCCCACTCATTCCCTCTCTCTCTCTCTCTCTCTCTCTCTCTCTCTCTCTCCCTCCCTCTCCCCCCCCCCTCCCCCTCTCTCTCTCTCAAAAATAAATAAACATTAAAAAAAAGAAAAAAAAGATTCAGCTCAGGTTTTGTTTCCCCAGGTTTTGTTTCTAGCGTTTATCCCATTCCCAGGCTACACTACCATAATACCCTATGCATATTTCCATCATTAAATTAACCACTCCTCAGTCATTTGTGTTATTCATTAGGCTGCTGCCTCCTTAAAGACAGAAACTATCTTTTATTGTTTTTCGTCTGGTACCTAGCACAATTTCTGGCCCATAGGAGATATTCAGTATATCCTGTGTTCTTTTGGAAAAGTGTCACTATTTTGTGATTTGAAAGTGTTCATGTTTTTTTCTTTTGTTTCATTAAGCAACATGCTAGACGAGTTTATGAAATTCTTCGACTACTGGTAACTGACATGAGTGATGCTGAACAGTACAGAAGCTATAGACTGGACATTAAAAGAAGACTAATTAGCCCATATAAGGTAGGACTTTGTAGAGTCTTAAAGATTGTATTCTTGTCATTGTTTAAAAGTGGAGAAGAGGGGCGCCTGGGTGGCTCAGTCGGTTAGGCGTCCGACTTCGGCTCAGGTCACGATCTCGCGGCATGTGAGTTCGAGCCCCGCGTCGGGCTCTGTGCTGACTGCTCAGAGCCTGGAGCCTGTTTCAGATTCTGTGTCTCCCTCTCTCTATGACCCTCCCCCGTTCATGCTCTGTCTCTCTCTGTCTCAAAAATAAATAAATGTTAAAAAAAAAATAAATTAAAAAATAAATAAATAAAAATAAAAGTGGAGAAGAGAGGCACGTGGCTGGCTCATTTGGTAGAGCATGCAACTTGATCTTGGGGTTGTGAGTTTGAGCCGCACGTTGCAGGTAGAGTTTACTTAAAAATAAATAAATAAGTAAGTAATAAAATAAAAGAAGAAAGTGTAGCAATTGCCATTGTATGGGAGAGTTCAAATCATTTTCCTAAATTATACTTTTACAAAAGTGAATACATTCTTCCAATTAGTTATAAGAAGTCTTGCTGTCATAATTTTCCAGTGTAAGCTATAAATAAATCTCTTTTCATTCACTTAAAAACTAATTCTAAGAATAGTTTATTCATGGTTACTTTTTATTTCATTTGTTTGCCCTCTTTTAAAAATGTGAATGCCCAAACTTTTCCTTAATAAATTATTTTGTTAGTTTTTTCTGAGTCTCTAGTTTCCTAGTTGTCATATATATTATGTTTGCCTTTGCTGCCTTCTTCCTAAATATGCCCTTGGTTGTCATTTTTAACATCTATACTTTACCATAGCTGAAACTGCAACATAATATTGTTTACTTTTTTTTTTTAATAGTCTTTCTTCTTGTTCCCTACCCCCACCCCATATTTTTCATATCCCATATTTTCCTCTAACTCAGAAATTTCCCCTCCTAGATCAGGTTTGTCCTGATCATCATGTAGCCATTATTATGGTAGATATTGTCCATGCCAGCCTCTGTGAATGGGGATTTGCTATGATAGCTGCAGCTGTGCAGTAAGCTGATGGGGAGAATATTTCTTAATTTGTTCTATAAATAATATCTGACATGTGGTTGTTACAGTTGTATACATCATACCTGTAGGCCTGTACAATACAGGAGCTGAGAACATAAATGATAAATCCAAAAGTTTTCTGTCTTATGGACTACTGTCTGCCTATAAATAGGTTGTAATACATTGCACTGTTCTCTCTTCCCCAAAATTATTCAAAGTTGCATTTTATTCTTTGATGTTTATCAATTCAGAAACATCAGACAATTGGTAAAGATGGTGCTTTCCAAAGGTTTTGAGTTTTAAAGTAACATTAGTTTGTCAACTAGAAAAAAAAAATTTAAGTGTTTATTTTTGAGAGAGAAAGAGAGTAGGCACGCAAGTGGGAGAGGGGTGGGGAGGTGGGCAGAGGATCTGAAGTAGGCTTCTCACTGACAGCAGAGAGCCCAATGTAGGGCTCAAACCTGAGAACTGTGAGATTATGACCTGAGCCAAAGTTGGACGCTTAACCAATTGAGGCGCCACTAGAAAATTTATGGGAAATTTGGGCATATAGAACAGTATAAGTAGATGTCATCATGGCAACATCAGAGTATAGGGACACCTCAGAGATACTGCAGGTTCAGTTCCAAACAGCTGCAATAAAGTGAATATTGCAATAAAGCAATCAAGTGAATTTTATGGTTTTCCAGTGCATAAAAAAGTTATGTTTACATTATACTGTATTTTGCCAAGTGTACAATAGCATTATGTTTTTTTTAAACTGTACATACCTTAATTGAAAAACATTTTATTGCTAAAAATGCTAACCATTATCTGAGCTTTCAGTGAGTCATTATCTTTTTGCTGGTAGAGTGTCTTACCTTGATGTTAATGGCTGCTGTCTATGATCAGGGTGCTGGTTGCTGAAGGCTGGGGTTGGTTGTAGCAGTTTCTTAAAGTAAGACAACTGAAGTTTGTCACATCAGTTGATTCTGTCTCTACAGCGTGTGATGCTATTTGATACCATTTTATTACCTACAGTAGAAATTTTTTCAAAATTGGGAGTCAGTACTCTCAAACTTTGCTACTGCTTTATCAACTAATATTCTAAATTCTTTGTTGTCATTTCAATAATCTTCACAGCATCTTTATCAGGAGTAGTTTCCATTTCAAGAAACTACTTGCTTTGCTCATCCATAAGAAGCAACTCCTCGTCTGTTCGAGTTTTATCATGAGAATTGCAGCAATTCAGTCACATTTTCAGACTCACTTCTAATTCTGGTTCTCTTGCTATTTCTTCACTGAAGTCTTAAATCCCTCAAAGTTAATCCATGTGGGGTGGAAGCAGCTTCTTCCACAGTCCTGTTAAGGTTGATATTTTGCCTTTTACCATGAATCACAAGTGTTCTTAACGGCACGTAGAATGGTGAGTCCTTTCCAAAGGTTTTCAGTTTACTTTGCCTAGATCTATCAGAGAAGTCATTATCTATGGCAGCGATAGCCTATGAAAGGTGTTTCTTAAATAATAAGACTTGAAGATCAAAATTACTCCTGAGTTCATGGGCTATAGAATGGATATTGTGTTAGCAGACATGAAAACAACATTAATCTCGCTGTACATCTCCACAGAGCTCTTGGGTAACCAGATGCATTGTCAGTGAGCAGTGATATTTTAAAAGGAATCCTTTTTTCTGAGCAGTAGGTCTCAACAGTGGGCTTAAAATACTCTGTAAAGTGTGTTGCAAACTGATGTGCTGTCATCTAGGCTTTGTTGTTCCCATAGATCTAGCATAGGCAGAGTAAAATTAGCATAATTGTTAAGGGCCCTAGGATATTTGGAATGATCCTTGAGCATTGATTTCAACTTAGTCACCAGCTGCATTAGCCCCTAACAGGGGACTTAACCTATCCTTTGGAGCTTTGAAGCCAAGCATCTCCTCCTCTTTCAATAGAAGCCTGTTTTGGGACTCCTGGCTGGCTAAGTCAGAAGGGAATGTGACGCTTGACCTCTAGGTTGTGGGTTCGAGCCCCATATTGGGTGTAGAGATTAAATAAGTAAACAAATAAATAAATAAATAAATAGACTTTAAAAAAAAGGCTATTTTGTCTGTATTGAAGATCTGTTGTTTAGTATAGCCACTTTCATTAATTATCTTGGCTAGATCTTCTGGGTGACTTGCATAGCCTCTACATCAGCACTTGCTGCTTCAACCTTGCACTTTTATATTATGGAGATGACTTCTTTCCTTAAACCTCATGAACCAACCTTGGCTAGCTTCTGGTTTTTTTGGTTTTTTGTTTTTAATGTTTATTTATTTTTGAGAGAGAGACAGAGCGTGAGCCAGGGAGGGGCAGAGAGAGAGGGAGACACAGAATCCGAAGCAGGCTCCAGACTCTGAGCTGTCAGCACAGAGCCCGACACTGGGCTCGAACTCACAAATCATGAGATCATGACCTAAGCCGAAGCCTGATGTTTAACCGACTGAGCCACGCAGGTGCCCCTCCAGTTTTTCTTCAGCAGCTTCCTCACCTCTCTGGCTTCAGAGAATTGAGGAAAGTTAGGGCCTTGTTTTGGATTAGGTTTTGGCTTAAGGGAATGTTGTGGCTGGTTTAATCTTCTATTGAGACCACTATATCTTTCTTCATATCCGCAATAATGCTGTTTTGGTTTCTTATCATATGTGTGTTCACTGGAGTGGCACTTGCAATTTCCTTCGAGAACTTTGTGTTCACAACTTTGTCTCTTTGGCACAAGAGACTTACTTTTTGGCTTATCTCAGCTTTCAATATGCCTTCTTACTAAGCTTAATCATTTCTAGCTTTGGTTTAAAGTGAGAGATGTGCAGTTCTTCCTTTCACTTGAACACTTGGAGACCACTGTAGGGTTCATTTCACTATTGGTCTAATTTCAGTATTGTTGTGTCTCAAGGAGTAGAAAGGCCCAAGGGGATATACCTGGTCAGTGGTACACTCAGAACATACACAACATGGGCCTCCTGGATGACTTGGTCAGTTGGGTATCTGACTTTGGCACAGGTCATGATCTCACGGTTCATGGGTTCAGACCCCGCATCGGGCTCTTTGCTGTCAGCACAGAGCCCGCTTTGGATCCTCTGTCTCCCTTTCTCCTCTGCCCTTCCCCCTTTCACACACTCTCTCTCAAAATAAATAAACATTAAAAAAAAAAAATACAACGTTAAGTTTACCATCTTATATGGCTCAGTTTGTGGAGCCCCAAAACAATACATCAAAGATCACTGAATATAGATGACCACCACAAATACAATAATAATGTAAAAGTTTGACATATTGTAAGAATTACCAAAATGAGACACAGAGACATGAAATGAACAAATACTGTTAAAGAAATGTTGCCAGTAGACTTGCTTGATGCAGGGTTGCCACAAACCTTCACTTTATAAAAAGAATATCTGCGAAGCACAAAATGAGGTATGTGTGTATTAAAACTATTTTAGTAAAGTAAAATAATTTATTGAATTATGTGTCTCATAATTATTTGATGTTTTACATAGGCAGATGTAGCACATGAGAGATGATGGATTCTAAGTGTAAATAGTCACCAACTCATGCCAAATAGGAATTTCTGTACTTTATAAAAGCAAGTGTTTTTCACCCTTAAAGAATGGTAATGATTTTTTATATTAAGTATCCTCATCTGTCAAACAAGTCATCTATCAGAAAGACAACCGAAAGCGTTATTAAAACTCTTTAGGTTCTCAACACCACTGAGATGAGAGTACCACCATCCTTGCACTAAAGCTCACACAGATTACAAATTCTTCAGATACTTGCTTAAACCATATTTATAGTAATGTACACTTTAATCAGTTCAGTTATCCAGTATTCTGTCCCACTGAGAAAACCAAGAAAGCTTGAGGGTCCCCCTCCCCTCCTTTAGGTTGATAGTCCCAATGTTTGGGATAAGAAACCTACCACAAACTTTAAGAAAGCCTAGAAATGAGTTAAATGTCCTATAGGCATAGAAGAAGTGCTGTTATTTTTTTGTTGATTATGTGTAGATGATTTTCTTCAGCTTGTGATTGCAGTGTGATATTATGTACTTTGCTGTTATTACAGCATTCTTAAATGTCAAATTATATTTAAGAATAAAGTAAAGTTGCTTAATAATATGGTTTAGAGTTTTTCTTTTTTTTTTTTTTTTATCTTTAAATGTATGCCCAATGGGGA
The DNA here is from genome assembly GCF_022837055.1 of Prionailurus viverrinus. Taxonomy (NCBI): domain Eukaryota; kingdom Metazoa; phylum Chordata; class Mammalia; order Carnivora; family Felidae; genus Prionailurus; species Prionailurus viverrinus. The sequence goes on along the minus strand of NC_062568.1, from coordinate 56,428,675 downwards.
AAGTTTGGAGTGTAAAATTTATATGTTTACTTTCAAGTTTTATGAAAAGATTATAATTTTGATTGTCACTAAATTATTACTGAGATATGAAGTAATTTATTGATTGTTAGCAAAGTACACCAATTCTGTGCTGCCTTTATTTGAGGAATCAAGTTTACCTATCAGTCTAATTTTTTTTTAATGTTTTATTTATTTTTTGAGACAGAGCATGAGTGGGGGAGGGGCAGAGAGAGGGAGACACAGAATCCTTGGCAGGCTCCAGGCTCTGAGCTGGTAGCATAGAGTCCGACCCAGGGCTCAAACCCACGAACTGTGAGATCATGACCTGAGCTGGTCAGATACTTAACCAACTGAGTCACCCAGGCACCCCTCAAGTTTACCTATCAGTCTAAACACACTCTCCCCCTAAAAAATTATTTGGATAGCTATTAGAAGTACTTGTGCCTTACTTTAAAAGTTTTAAACACTGATAATTCATTCACATCAGTGCCAAAAGAGGGGAAATAACCTATATTAACTAGAATCTTTTTTTTTTTTTTAAGCATAAAAAGAAACTCCCATCTCTAGTACAGAAATAATTTTCAGGTGTTGAAGAAAAGATACATTTGAACAATTTGGCTAACAAAAGAAAAATTGGTGTACCTGCTTGGTTTTAGCATTAAAGCTTTTTTATATGGTTTCATAGGAGTATTTTAATTCTTAGTTGGTTTGCAAATATAAAATTTCGAATCATTGTTATGTCATTGCATTTAGAATCTAGAAACTCAATTTTGAAGTTTTGTTCTATCTTTTAGAAATTGTGTGATTGTTGACAACTTATTAACACTTGGATGTTAGGCTTCCCTTGCAGAAAATGGAAATACCTCCATAGTTAGGAACTGAACAGAAAGAAATGCAGTACAGTGGTGCATGTTTTAAAAGATGTCTTTTGGCAAGTCTTTGGAATTAATGTGCCTCTACACCATTATTATTTTAAAATTCTTACAAAAGAGCCTTCTCTCTGTACTTCGCATAAGTGCCTGACTAGTTCAGCCAGTGGAAATTAAGGAGCCCTTAGATGTGGTGGCATTTTTGAGATTATACTTGTAACCCCTCTTGGAACCTGTGAAAACTAGACAAGAAGAAAGGATTATTTTCTAGAAATAAATTCATATTCAAGCCAAATGTTAACATAAATAAATTTAAAATAATGCCATCTTCAATTTGTCTTGATTAATTAAAAGTTATGAACTGCCAGGGCACCTGGGTGGCTCAGTTGGTTAAGTATCCAATTTCGTCTCAGGTCATGATCTCATTGTTCGTGAGTTTGCGCCCTACATCAGGTGAGCTTGAGCCCCACTTGCCCTCCACACTCTCTCTCCTTCTCTCTCTCCTGCTCCCTCTGCCCTTCGCTCACTCACGCACTCTCCCTCAAAAATAAATGGGGAACAGCTGGGTGGCTCAGTTGGTTAAGCATCTGACTTCAGCTCAGGTCATGATCTCGCCGTTTGTAAATTCAAGCCCCGTGTCAGACTCTGTGCTGATAGCTCAGAGTCTGGAGCCTGCTTTGGAATCTGTGACTCCCTCTCTCTCTGCCCCTCCCCTGCTCACTCTCTGTCTCTCAAAAAATAAATGTTTAAAAATTTTTTAAAAAGTAAATGACTAAATAAAATAATAAATTATGAACTGCCCTAATCTATGAAGGAATTAAGTTTTTGTTTTTAGAGGGAAAAAATTATTCTGAAGCTTATAGAACATCTATTCCAGTCTTAAGTTCTACCTTTCATTGTTTCATTTGTTCTCCCAATGTGTGTCACTTTGCTGGATAGACATGTTCTGTAAATCAATTTGGGATTTTTATTTCTTTACCCATTCTTTGAATGTTTATTTATTTTTGAGAGAGAGAGAGAGGGAATGCAAGTGGGGGAGGGGCAGAGAGGTGGGAGGACAGAGGATCCAAAGCGGGCTCCACACTACAGCAGAGAGCCCGATGCAGGGCTCAGAATTCACAAACCGTAAGATCATGACCTGAGCCAAAGTCGGACGCTTAACTGACTGAGCTACCCAGGCCCCCCCCCCTTTTTTTTACCCATTCTTTGAAAGATTAACTTATAATACACATAGAGTGGAATATATAGTGTAAGGAGTATTAAGGATAATAAATACCTCAATGTAGTTATTTTTTAAATTGAGCCATACCTTACATGTTCATGTTCATATATAGTTTTTTTTCCATGAAGCTATTTATAGGCATTTTTTTATTCCTATGTATTTTAGAGCTCTTAAATTCATAGATTTCCATCATGCCAATAAAAATTACAATAGAGCTTAATTCTGGCATCCATTTAAAAGAAATAGACAATGAAGAAGTTGAATGTGGTGAGGAGGGGGGAGATAAATTGGAGATACAAGCTCTCAGATTTTAAAACAGCATAATAATTTAAAACAGTATGTTAGGGCGCCTGGGTGGCTCAGTCCTTTGAGTGTCCAACTCTTGATTTTGGTGCAGGTCATGATCTCAGGGTCCTAGGATTGAGCCCCTGTCAGGCTCTACTGGGCATGGATAAATAAATTAATTAATTAAATTACTGGCACATGATTCATTTTATAGGTTATTTAGAACAAAATTTGATAGTCTAGAAATATTTAAGAATTTAATATGAAGGTTCTATTATATATAAGAATCTAATATGATTAGAGGTATCTTCAAGCAGTGGGCATCAATTATGAAATAAATAAACATTATAACTGGTTAGCAATTTCAAAAAATAGCTTCTATTCCTATCACACACCACACTAACTTGCTGGTGAATTACCCTTTAGTTCCTGAACTGCTTTCTTAAGTTAAATACTCTTATATAGTATAGTGAATAACTTTTACAGCAGAAACAAAGCATTTCTCATCCAACATGATTGAGGGAGTAAAAAATACACTGTCCTCCTGGGTCTTAGGAACAATAAATTTGAATTTTCATCAGTTCTCTAGAATATTCAGAGTGTGGTCGGTAGATCAGTAACATTGACATCACTTAGGAGCTTGTTAGAAATGCAGAATCTTGCCCCATCCCACATCTGCTGAGTCAGAATCTGCATTTTTATCAAGGTCCCCAGGTGGTTTGTGTGCACATTAAAGTTTGAGAAGCACTACTTTAGAGGGGGCATCTTACGCTAATGAAGTTAACTTTTTTTATTTCAGATTATAGTAGCAACAACCTTATTTACTAAAGCCCCACCAATTTAGACCCAGTATCAACCTGTTTTTGTAGTGTCAGAAAGGCTTATCTACAAACTTTATTGTTGTTACCTTGCTTTAAAAACATGTGTTTAGGGGCACCTGGGTGGCTCAGTCGGTTGAGCGGCCGACTTCAACTTGGGTCATGATCTTGCGGTCCGTGAGTTCAAAACACTGCATCAGGCTCTGTGCTGACAGCTTGGAGCCTAGAGCCTGCTTCGAATTCTGTGTCTCCCTCTCTCTCTGCCCTTTCCCCATTCACACTCTGTCTCTCTCTTTCAAAAATGAATAAATGTTAAAAATTAAAAAATAAATAAAAATAAAAACGTGTTTAGGGGCGCCTGGGTGGCTCAGTCGGTTGGGCAGCTGACTTAGGCTCAGGTAATGATCTTGTTGTATGTGAGTTGGAGCCCTACGTCGGGCTCTGTGCCGATAGCTCAGAGCCTGGAGCCTGCTTCTGATTCTGTATCCCCCCCCCCCCGCCCCTACCCCACTCATGCCCTGTCTCGCTCTCTCAAAAATAAATGTTAAAAAAATTTTTTTTAATTAAAAAGTGTTTATAGGGACACCTGGCTGGCTCAGTTGGTAGAGCATGTGACTTTTGATCTCAGGGTCATGAAAGTTGAAGCCCCATGCTGGGTGTAGAGCTTACTTTAAACAAACAAACAAACAAACGAATAAATAAATAAAATGTGTGGTTATAAATTTAGCTGTAGTTTGAGCTTTTTAAGTAGTAATCATGACACATTTGCCTAGTATTCCAAAAATATTAGGGTTCTCTTTAAAGGACAGTTATTAGTATTTAGGTTTTTTAAATTTTTTAATTTTATTTTTTTTAGAGAGTTCTCTTGAGCAGGGGAGAGGGGCAGAGGGAGGGTAGGAGAGACAGAGAGAGAGACAGAGAGAGAGAGACTCTTAAGCAGGCTCTACGCTCAGCACAGAGCCCTTTGCAGGGCTTGATCCCACAATCCTGGGATCATGATCTGAGCTGGCATCAAGACTCCAGTATTCTCTGGCTCTGCACTGGCAGCTGGGAGCCTGCTTGGGATTCTGTCTCTGTTCCTCCCGTGCTTGCACATGTGCGTGTGTGCACACTCTCTCTCTCTCAAAATAAATGTTTAAAAAAAAATAGAGGGGGCGCCTGGGTGGCGCAGTTGGTTAAGCGTCCGACTTCAGCCAGGTCACGATCTCGCGGTCCGTGAGTTCGAGCCCCGCGTCGGGCTCTGGGCTGATGGCTCGGAGCCTGGAGCCTGTTTCCGATTCTGTGTCTCCCTCTCTCTCTGCCCCTCCCCTGTTCATGCTCTGTCTCTCTCTGTCCCAAAAATAAATAAAACGTTGAAGAAAAAAAAAAACTTTAAAAAAAAATAGAGTCCAATGCTTAACCAGCTGAGCCACCCAGGCGCCCCAGGGCTGTCTGTATTTTTTTTTTTTTAAATTGTCCAACCAGATTGTTAGGGTTTGCATTCTGGTTTCTCCTACTACCTCTGTGTCAAGTTATTCAACTCCTATATCTTGTTTTTCTTCATCTGTGAATTGTAGAAAATTATCTTACAGAGTTGTTAGAATTACATGAGTTAATACATTTGATTTCTGATTTTTAAAAAAAGTTTATTTCAAGAGAGAGAAAGCACGAGTGAGGAAAGAACAGAGAAAGAGAGAGAGAGGGAGAGAGAATCCCAAGGGGACTCCACACTGTCAGCATGGAGCCCAACACAGGGCTCAAACCCACCAACTGTAGATCATGACCTGAGCCGAAATCAAGTTTGACTGAGCCACCCAGGCACCCCTGATCTTTATGTACATAAAGTTAGCTCTTTATTATGTACTCTAGTAAAAGGGGATTAATGTATTAATCTAGAATAGTTTACCCAAAATGTATGAAAGTTTCATGTATTGCAGTGTTGCCACCTATCCAGGAGTCTTGGAGTCATATTTTTTTTAGTTTTTATTTATTTATTTTGATAAAGCATGAGAGCAAGCAGCAGACAGGCAAGGCAGAGAGAGAGAGAGGGAGGGAGGGAGAGAATCCCAAGCAGGCTCTGTGCTGTCATCGCAGAGCCCAATGCGGCGCTTGATCTTGCGAGCCCTGAGATCATGACCTTAGCCAAGATCGAGAGTAGGACACTTAACCGACTGAGTGACCTAGGGGCCCCTTGGAGTCATTCTTAATTCCCCACATCACCCAATATTTTCTTCCCAAATATGCCCTTTCCCCTCCATCTCTGTTCCTATGACTTGGCCTCTCAAGTGAGAGGCTTTCATCATCTCACTTAAATTTTTGCAGTAGCTGTTAACTTAGTCCTCCAGTCCCATCCTCAGCACTATTAACACAGTACTGTTCAGACACAGCATCTGGCTTAAAGTTGTTACTGGCTCCCGACTGGCTCATCATGATGGGTTTCTTCTCAGTAAAATGGGGAGGGTTTAATAAGATAATGTATGTCTGGATAGTAGAGGTTCAATAAGTGCTAGTTAATAGTGTCTTCTTAAAATGTGACAGTTTTTGGTTTATCTTTCTGAAACTCAAACAGTTTTGGTTAAAATAATATTGGGCCATAAATACATTGTAAGGAAACTTAGAAATTAATTTAGTGGCAGGAAAAAGGCACTTTGGAATTTAAATTAATGTAATGAATTAATGATTGAATAGTGAAATGAAGAATAATAGCACTTAATCTCAATTGTCTTTTTTCAGTTAATGTATTTACTTATTAAAGAAATATTTGAGCATCTATACTGGCCAGTTCTTTATTATGCTTTGGAGAGGGGGCTGTTAGTGACATGTATATTTACCATCAGTTGACACAAATTCCAAGTCTTCTAGTTAACTCCATTTAGAAGGTTCATAATTCAGGGCTAACATTATATATATTTTTAAATATAGTAAAAGAGGATTAATATTTACTATAACATTATGATTTTCTTAACAAAAAAACTATATGGTACAAATTGGCCTATTCGTACTATTATTTCTAACAGTAGAGACTTAAAATTCTAAGAATATAAAGAACTATATCTTCTTTCTTAGTCTAACCAATAATTGTATTTGTTGCTTAGAAAAAGCAGAGAGATCTTGCTAAAATGAGAAAATGTCTCCGACCAGAAGAACTGACAAACCAGATGAACCAAATAGAAATAAGCATGCAACATGAACAGCTGGAAGAAAGCTTTCAGGAACTTGTGGAAGATTACCGACGTGTAATTGAACGCCTCGCTCAAGAGTAAAGGTTATTCTGCTGTGTACAGGAAGTTTGCAAATTTCTGTACATTGTGTTGTGGAAAATCTGATGATGACTTTAATCTTAAAATCTTGTAACATTTACTTACATTAAAAGTTATCTATCTTATCTTTAGTTGAATATTTTCTTTCGGAGAGATTGTATATTTTAAAATACTGTTTAGAGTCTATGAGCGAATATTACATTTTAAAAAATATATAGCTTCTGAAATACCACTGCAATTGCTTCCCTTCTTAACAGTATAATAAATGCATAGTTGTGATATGCTAATGTGTGATGATATGATTCTTAAATACTTAGGGTAAATTTTTTCAGTCTTGTTAAAAAACTTGAGGTTTTCACATCATATGATACCCTCTAGGTCTATTCATGTTGTCACAGATCGCTTTTTGGCTTTTATTATCATTCCTCCCATATTTTGCTTCTAAGATTTTACATCTGGCACCTTTAAAACACATTGAAGGCCTTCCTAGTAATCCTGTTTTTCCTGGGTGATTTCTCCAAATAGGAAACATTCCTAGTAAGATTTGTTTTGTTCCTCCTCTGTTAACTGCTTCCTGGGGGTAGGTTGGGTAAAAGAGAGAAAAGAAACTAGATACAGCCTAAAACCTTGGCATCACATACTAATTGAAGATAATTTAGAAGTTAGCATAAACATAAATAAAATTTTTTAAAAGCATAAATGCTTTATAAAAATGTAAAATAATAAGAAATCAGTTTATAGAAATCAGTTTACACACCATATATTGAAATATATCTTCTGTGAAAATGAGGTGTGTATCTGTTGTGATTTGTTATAAGGTTATGAAGATGTTGAAGTCCAACAGGGAAAAAAAACAAAGTAAATTACTATAGTCTTTATGTTTTTATTAGAGTACAAGTAAATTGCTTGATATAGAATCATTAAAAGTAAAAGCTTGGTGTTTATAACGTGTGCTAGTAAGTGAAATATTGTATAACATAACAAATGGGATGTAAATTGAACTTTACCTTTAAAATCTGATTTGTTCAGTGCTTAAGGCAAAATCCCAACTTGGACAAGTACTATCTTGTCCTTAGATCAGCTTTCCATTAGGAAAGCCTGTCAAACGTAAGAGAAGCGAAGTAACCACTATCCTCTGGGCACAAAATAGCTGTGGCCAGCAGCATACCAACAGCACTAAGCCCATCCCCTTAGAATCGGGGTGTTGCAAAAATTTTAGTCTCATCTCAGAAGCCTGTATATAGATAAAACTGATTGATTTCTGAGTATATACACAATTTGCTATAGATAGAATGAACTAGTTCAGTTAAAATCCTTCCTGAAAATATATGAAAGCAATTTGCTTTTCATCTAAATTTGCAAATTTAAAATTTTTTAATTAAAAATTCAGAATCGAGGGGCACCAGGGTGACTCAGTCAATTAAGCGCCTGACTTTGGCTCAGGTCATGATCTCGCAGTTCTTCAGTTTGAGCCCCACGTCGGGCTCTGTGCTGACAGCTCAGAGCCTGGAGCCTGCTTCAGATTTTGTCTCCCTTTCTCTCTGCCCCTCCCCCACTCGCATGTGCTCTCTCTTTCTCTCAAAAAAATGAATAAACATTAAAAAACATTTCTTTTAATTAAAAGAAATTCACAATCAAGGGGCACCTGGGTGGCTCAGTAGGTTAAATGTCCTACTCTTGATTTTGGCTCAGGTCATGATCTCACAGTTCCTGGGATGGAGCTGTGCTGGGCTCCACGCTGGCAGTACGGAGCCTGCTTGGGATTCTCTCCTTTTCTGTGTCCCTCCCTCACTTGTGCACATTTTCTCTCTCTCTCTCAAAAATAAATTTAAAAAATGAAAAAAATTCACAGTTGATACCTAAAGATGAGCTCTGAGGGGTGGTTGGCGGGGGGGACAGTAAAATCTAAACAAATTATCTTTCAACATACTTTTTTTTTTTTAAGTTTATTTTTGAGAGAAACGAGACAGTGTGAGCAGGGGAGGGGCAGAAAGAGAGAGAGAATCCCAAGCAGGCTCCATGATGTCAGTGCAGAGCCCAATGTGGGGCTTGAACTCATGAAAACTGTGAGATCATGACCCGAACTGAAACCAAGAGTCGGATGCTTAATCGACTGAGCCACCCAGGTGCCCTTCAACATACTTTTTATGTAGAAACCAGAAAAATCCACTGGGATACCAATTTTTTTTTTTAAAGCAATGTTCTGTGATCCATTTATGGATAAAAAATCTGGTTTAGCATTAATCTTTGGGACTTGAAAGGATGTACCTACATTTGGATTTAGAAGAGTGAAAACCTGATAGTTAGATCTGTACCTTGTGTAGTGTAATTAAATACCAGGCTGGGTGTGTAGGACTATGTATGAACCCAACACAGCTACTCTATAGGCCCTAGTGATCACTTTCCACCCTCCAATAGTAGCCTTCACCCCTTTTATCGTCCATACATACATCTACTGTATTTACTTGTTGCCTTTATCTCTTTCACTGATCTTCCCCACACCCCCCATCTCCATCACCCTTAATTTTTTCCCTGTCCTCCAAATTGCATTTTCTGTATATGTAAGAACATGTTTCCTTTCTGACCCTTCAGTTTTTTCATCTGTAAAATGAGGTTATACTAGAACTATCTCTAGGTTCCTGCCCTGTTCTAAGATATGTTTATCCTTTTCATATCTTTTCTTCTCACCCTTACTGCTTCTATACTCAATTGTGAGTGTAGATGTAGTTTATAAAAAATACAACATTTTTGTAAGTCACGCAAAACTCACCGTTTGTATGTGAGTGAGTTTATGTGTGAGAGGAGAAACTATGTCTCTGTCTCCAAATTGCTGGGACCTCAGCAGAACCTTGTCTATTCTGAAAATTTATCTCATCCACTGTCATCCTTGCCTACTAGAAGAAAGAGGACAGCAAAGCACCCTGTATCATTCTCTGTATCAGAGAATGATTAGAATCATAGACCATAGAAGCCAAATGATTTAATTCTTTAAATTCATTCTTAAGCTCTTTTTATTAGAATTTAAAAGTCAGTTTAACAGTATTAAATAGTGATTAAATAATAAAGTACCCATAATTCTTCCTTCTAAATGAAATTATTTACATTTGTATGTTATTTTTGTGTATACATTGAACATGGCAGTATTTTTTAACATTTCCAGTGTTTAAAATGGATCTTCTAACAGATGAACAATATTTCATATTGCTGTACCCATAATGGGTATTTAGGTTTTTTTATTACAACATTCAAATGAACTAATGTCTGTGTATTTATATTTTTGTATCTGTTAAATCATTTCCTTAATATAAATTCCTGGGAAATGCAGTTACTGAATCAAAGGGCAGGAATATCTCTATAGCTTAGCTACATAAACATGCCATATTTTCCATAATGGCTTGTAAATTACTAACATATGAATGTGTGCACTAGTTTTAACAGAATTTCAATGGCATGGGGTGTTGATTTTGTTGTTTCAATAGATATAAAATCTCAAATTTATATTCCTTTTGGTGAATGGCAAGGCTAAGTATTCTTCCATTTTTTTATGAAATTTTTTCCCTGATAAGAATTATCTGTTTGTTTGTTTATGTCTTTTGGGATCTACACTCTCACTTTATAGATGGGTAATAGATCCAGAGGTTCACTTGTGTAAGGTCACATTACAAATTTGTTGGAAAGCCAGGACTATACTCTAGGCTTCTGACTTCATTTCATCTTCCATTAAGTAGGCCACCAAGTCTTAAGCATGCCAGCTCACTAAGTTCTTTATAAGAGGGGCTTTTTTTCATCACCATCTGGTGTCACTTGTGTGATATGCACCCTAGGCACCAAATACCACAACTGCCCCCTTGTTTTTATAACCGTAGAGAAGCATGTATTAGGAAAAGGATGTTTGATTATAATGACTAAATGGTGCTTCGTTTGAAGTATAGCTTGAAGTTCTTCATTTCTTCTCAACATTTTCAACATCTACACCTTTTCTGTATTTCCATATTCTTTTATATCTTTTTATAACACATATTTCATTCTCCTTGGATTATGTGTTATAGTAGGGTTATACAGTGCATTTACTCATTGACTTGGGCTGAGTTGTCATTATGTATATAACAAGTAGTATGCACATAGCACAAAAATGCAAAGGGGCATACAGTGAAAAATCCATCCAGAAACAATCCCTGAATATATACCAGAATATATATATATATATATATATATATATATATATATACACACACACACACACACACACACATATACATATATATATGCATATATATATATAATCAGATGTATGCATATGCATAAATGAGCACATGTATGTATCATATATCATCATATGGTAACCTACATATTCTTTTTTTTTAACTTTTTAAAAATTTTTCAGACAGACACAGAGTGCAACCAGGGGAGAGGCAGAGAGGGAGGGAGATACAGAACCCAAAGCAGGTTCCACGGTCTGAGCTGTCAGCACAGAGCCTGACACGGGGCTTGAATTCACAAGCCGTGAGATCATGCCCCGAGCCGAAGCTGGATGCTTAATCGACTGAGCCACTCAGGTGCTCCCTCTAACTTGTTTTTTAAACTTGATATATCTTGGAGATCATTAAAGCTATCTTGTTTAATGGCTGCATAGTATTCCATTGTATGGGTATACTATAAGTTATTCTACCAATCCCGTTATTTAGGTTGTTTCCAATATTTTCCATTACAAACAGTGCTGTAATGCATAGCCCTGTATATGTGCTGTGTGTGTACATGTGCAAGCATACCTGTACATTGAAGCCCTGGAAATCATGTCCTTTAGTGTGACCTCATTCTTCTAGTGACTATACTACACTTACAAATAAACACAAAATAACATAAGGTTACAGAAACTTGACATTGTACCAATGTGGAATAAACTATGCAGACAGGAGCATACTGGACTTCTCCAACTATCCTCATTCACGGCTAGAAATAGGAATTATTTTAAAGTCACAATGATTTGAATGATTAAGCATATACAGCTGACTTGTTATTCCTCTAGTCTTGCTTAGCTCTTCTCCAACCTTATCCAGAAGAATTGCTCTACAGCAGGGTTTCTCAATCTCAGCACTACTGACAGTTGGGGCCAAACCATTCTTGGTTGTGGGGGGCTGACCTATGCACAGTGAGCCAGTTAACAGCATCCCTGGCTTTCATTAGCACTACCCCCATTAACAACCAAATGTGTCTAGACATTACCACATGTCCTCTGGGGAACAAAATCACCCTTGGTTGAGAACCGCTGCTACACTGCATGAATATTCATCCACGTTAAGCACTATTATTTATTATGTAACATAGACATTGTACAAAATTCAAAATAAGTAAGAGTATTTGGTGAGAAGCTGCCCTCCTTTCTACCTCAGCACCCAATTCACTTCTCTAGAGGCAGTTACATTTACCAGTTCCTCTTATGTCTCTCAGAGTTAATTATCAGTCTGCAAATATCCATAATTTTTTGTTTTAACACAAATGCTGACATACCATATGCAGTACTCAGAGCCTTTTCCAACTAAATTTAGCTCATATTTTTATTAGTACATATTAGAACAATTTAATTCTAAAACCTTGATTCTGAACAGCTGTTTGATATTACATAGTTTGATTTCAGTGTGTGTAAACATTTTTTAATGTTTATTTTTGAAAGACAGAGACAGAGTACAAGTGGGAGAGGGGCAGAGAGAGAGAGAGAGAGACAGACAGACAGACCGACAGAACCTGAAGCAGGTTCCAGGCTCTGAGCTGTGAGCACAGAGCCTGATGTGGGGCTTGAACCCATGCACCAAGCGTGAGATCATGACCTGAGCTGAAGTCAGACACATAACCAACTGAGCCACCGAGGTGCCCCGATTTCAGTGTGTTTAAACCAATCCTATATTAACAGATAGTTTGTTTCCCATCTTCTGCTTTTTTTCTTTAATTTAAGAAATCTAATTCTTACCATAACCAGTAAGGAAATCAAATTAGTAATCAAAATCTCTCAAAAAACAAGAGTCCAGGGCCAGATGGCTTTCCAGGGGAATTCTACCAAACATTTAAGGAAGAGTTAACACCTATTCCCTTGAAGCTGTTCCAAAAAATAGAAATGGAAGGAAAACTTCCAAACTCATTCTATAAAGCCAGCATTACCTTGATTCCAAAACCAGAGACCCTACTAAAAAGGAGAACTATAGACCAATTTCCCTGATGAACACGGATGCAAAAATCCTCAACAAGATATTAGCCAACTGGTTCCAACAATACATTAAAAAAATTATTCACCACGACCAACTGGGATTTATACCTGGGATGCAGGGCTGGTTCAATATCCACAAAACAATTAACGTGATTCATCACATTAATAAAAGAAAGGACAAGAACCATATGATCCTCTCAATAGATGCAGAGAAAGCATTCAACAAAATACAGCATCCTTTCTTGATAAAAACCCTCAAGAAAGTAGGGATAGAAGGATCATACCTCGAGATCATAAAAGCCATATATGAACGACCCAATGCTAGTATCATCCTCAATGGGGAAAAACTGAGAGCTTCCCCCTAAGGTCAGGAACAAGACAGGGATGTCCACTCTCACCACTGTTATTCAACATAGCATTGGAAGTCTTAACCTCTGCAATCAGACAAAGAAATAAAAGGCATCCAAATCAGCCAGGAGGAGATCAAACTTTCACTCTTCACAGATGACATGATACTCTATATGGAAAACCCTGAAGATTCCACCAAAAAACTGCTAGAACTGATTGATGAATTCAGCAAAGTTGTAGGATATAAAATCAACACAAAGAAATCGGTCGCATTCCTATACACCAACAATGAAGCGACAGAAAGAGAAACCAAGGAATCGATCCCATTTACAGTTGCACCAAAAACCATAAAATATCTAGGAATAAATCTAACCAAAGAGGTGAGAAATCTATACACTTAAAACTATAGAAAGCTTATGAAAGAAATTGAAGAAGACACAAAAAAATGGAAAAAGATTCCACGCTCCTGGATAGGAAGAACAAATATTGTTAAGCTGCCAATACTACCCAAAGCAATCTACATATTCAATGCAATCCCTATCAAAATAACACCAGCATTCTTCACAGAGCTAGAACAAATAATCCTAAAATTTGTATGGAACCAGAAAAGACCCCAAATAATCAAAGCAATTTTGGAAAAGAAAACCAAAGCAAGAGGCATCACAATCCCGGACTTCAAGCTATACTACAAAGCTGTAATCATCAAGACAGTATGGTACTGGCACTAGAACAGACACTCAGATCAATGGAACAGAATAGAGAACCCAGAAATGGACCCACAAACATAGGGCCAACTAATCTTCGACAAAGCAGGAAAGAATATCCAATGGAATGAAGACAGTCTCTTCAGCAAGTCGTGCTGGGAAAACTGGACAGCAACATGCGGATGAATGAACCTGGACCACTTTCTTACACCATACACAAAAATGAACTCAAAATGGATGAAAAACCTAAATGTAAGACAGGAAGCCATCAAAATCCTCGAGGAGAAAGCAGGCAAAAACCTCTTTGATCGTGGCCACAGCAACTTCTTACTCAACACGTCTCCAGAGGCAAGGGAAACAAAAGCAAAAATGAACTACTGGGACCTCATCAAAATAAAAAGCTTCTGTACAGCGAAGGAAACAATCAGCAAAACTAAAAGGCCACCGACAGGGGCACCTGGGTGGCTCAGTCGGTTAAGCGTCTGACTTCGGCTTGGGTCATGATCTCAGGGTTCTTGAGTTTGAGCCCCGCACCAGGCTCTGTGCTGACAGCTTAGAGCCTGGTGCCTGCTTCAAATTCTATGTCTCCCTCTCTCTCTGCTCCTCCCCCACTCATGCTCTGTATCTCTCTCTCCTTCAAAAATAAAAATATTATAAAAAAATAATAAAATAAAATAAAATAAAATAAAATAAAAGGCAACCGGTAGAATGGGAGAAGATATTTATTTGCAAATGACATATCAGATAAAGGGTTAGTATCCAAAATCTAAGAACTTATCAAATTCAACACCCAAAAAACAAATAATCCAGTGCAGAAATGGGCAAAAGACATGAATAGACACTTCTCCAAAGAAGACATCCAGATGGCCAACCGACACATGAAAAAATGTTCAACATCACTCATCATCAGGGAAATACAAATCAAAACCACCATGAGATACAACCTTACAACTGTCAGAATGACTAACAACTCAGACAACAATAGATGTTGGCGAGGATGTGGAGAAAGAGGATCTCTTTTGCATTGTTGCTGGGAATGCAAGCTGGTGCAGCGACTCTGGAAAACATTGTGGAGGTTCCTCAAAAAACTAAACATAGAACTACCCTACGACCCAGCAATTGCACTACTAGGTATTTATCCAAGGGAAATAGGTGTGCTGTTTCAAAGGGACACATGCATCCCCATGTTTATAGCAGCACTATCAACAATAGCCAAAGTATGGAAAGAGCCCAAATGTCCATCTATGGATGAATGGATAAAGAAGATGTGGCATATATATACAATGCAGTATTACTCAGCAATCAAAAAGAATGAAATCTTGCCATTTGCAACTATGTGGATGGAACTGGAGGGTATTATGCTAAGTGAAATTAGAGAAAGACAAAAATCATATGACTTCACTCATATGAGAACTTTAAGAGACAAAACAGATGAACATAAGGGAAGGGAAACAAAAATAATATAAAAACAGGGAGGGGGACAAAGCATAAGAGACCCATAAATATGGAGAACAAACAGAGGGTTACCTGATTACTGGAGGAGGTGTGGGAGGGGGGATGGGCTAAATGGGTAAGGGGCATTATGGAATCTACTCCTGAAATCATTGTTGCACTATATGCCAACGAATTTGGATGTAAATTTAAAAAAAAATCGAATTCTTATTTAACATCACAGCTAACATCAAATGTTTATTTAAAAAAAATAATGGCAACTGCTTTGAATAGGGTGAAAATCTGCAGAGAATTTACAATTTTGGGCTGATATGAAACTATTGAGTATCTCATAAAATGGAAATTCTGCAAAAGACCCTACAATAAACATTTCTAGTTTCCATTTTCAGAAGTGCTAAAGACATGTTTTAAATAAATTTAAATAAATTAAAACTGCAACACATACTAAAACAATCAAGGTACATTACTTTCCAGCTTCTCATAAACAGAATTGTACTGACTTTAGGAAATTGTAAGTTCTGCTTTTATCTTCTAGGTTACCCAACTCTTGTTAACTGTACCTTTTATTTTTGCTTCTTAACTATTTTAAGAAATTTTTTTTAATGTTTACTTATTTTTGAGAGACAGAGCACAAATGGGGGAGGGGCAGAGAGAGAGAGGGAGACACAGAATCCAAAGCAGGCTCCAGGATCCAAGCTGTCAGCACAGAGCCCGACGCGAGGCCTGAACCCACAAACCGTGAGATCATGACCTGAGCCAAAGTTGGCGCTGAACCGACGGAGCCACCCAGGCGCCCTGCTTAACTATTTTTGATGTAAGTAGGCCAGTTCATTCTTTTCAGCAATTTATCTTTTTAGACCAACCCCTTTTTATTACGTCTGCTAAACTTCTTGAAACACCTCTCTCCAGATAAAGCCCTGAATTTAAATAATGCCATTTCGCCCTACCCCTGGCTCACTCCTTAAAATTATAGAAATATGCAAAATTGGTTGCTTAATCACACATGTTCATATTAATAAGCATACTGAAATGCTTTCCCAAACCACTACAAGTATACTTAGATTCAATACAAAGATCCCATCTACTGCTCTTAACAAGCAGTGCTGTACTAAATATTCTTGTGTATACCCCATTTTGTACACATGGGAGTCTGTGTGCACAATGGTGATTGAATCACTGAGTAAAGGTGTATGGACATTTTGCATTTTGGTAGGTTCTATACACACTTGAGACAATAAAGAAGTTTGAATATGGACTCTATATTAGATGATACAGGATTTTGTGTGGTTGTGATAATGATATTATGATTGTGTAGGAAAAGGTCTTTATTCCTAGGAGTCACGTAGTGAAGTATTTAGCAGCAGAGTCATGGTGTCTACAGCTTACATGCAAATGGTCCAGAAAAAAAGTATGTGTAGGTGTGATATATGTACTTACATATACACAGGCATATATAGACAATTATATAAACAGAAAAAGAAAGTAAATGTGCCAAATAATTTTAAATTATTGAATCTAGGGAGAAGATACATACAAGTGTTCACTATATGATTCTTCAACCTTTCTGTATTAAGTTTTAAAGATAGGGGTGCCTGCGTGGCTCAGTCAGTTAAGAGTCCAACTCTTGATATTGGCTCAGGTTGTAATCTCCTGGTGGTAGGATTGAGCCCCATGTTAGATTGAGTTTGGGATTCTCTCTCTCCCTCTCTGCCCTTCCCCTGCTTGTGCTCACTCACTCTGAAAATAAATAAATAAGCTTAAAAAGTTTCCAAAATAAAAATTGGGAAAGAAAAGTTATTGCATACATGAAACAAAAACAATACTGTCAGAAGGGAACAATTGGTGAGTAAAAAAGAGCTCTTGGAAATTTAAAATAAACATTGTAATTCAAGCAGTAGAAATGTGGGGCATAAAGTTGAAGATGGTTCCGAGAACATCGAAAGGAGAAAGTATGAGCGAAAAGAAATCCATGTGGGACATCTGATAGGTTATTTTCATTTCAGAGAGGAAAAGAGAACAGAAGAATATTATCAAAGAAAGGCAGAATAAGTCTGCCAAGTTGAAGAAATGAATCTTCAAGTTAGAAGCTCAGTGAAGGTTGAACAAGGTTAAGCCATCAGCACGAACATTTACTGAGCACTTACTATCTGCTAAGCACTTGAATCAGTCCTGTCAATTCTCACAACGACCTTCAGAGGCACATGGTATCCTCCTCAGGTGAGGCCTGGGAAGGTGACTTGGTCCAAGGTCACACTGGAAGTAGGAGAGCTAGGATTTGAGCGCCGTCTAATTCGCCTGGGTTCTTAACCACAACACCTCTTACCTAAAGAGATCTGCATATAGGCTAAATTATTAAATTTCAAAACTCCGAGCATAAAAGAAAGATCCTAAATACTTTCAGAGGGCAAAACACAGGTCATCAGGGGGAGGAGGGGGCCTTTAAATAGCCTTTAGACTTCTCATCAAGCGTGCTTCATGCAAAAAGACAATGGAATAATGTCTTCAAAGTTTAGAGTCTTATACCCAAGTGTGAGGGTAAAATAAAGGTGGTTTGGGAAATCTATGAAACTAGAAGACTTACTTCACACACTTTCTGATGAAGTTATATTAGGTCTATTTTAGCAGCATGAAGGTGAAATCAAAGAGCATGTTAGGTGTGGAGTATAAGAAAGAGTAAAACTAGGGCTGCCTGGGTGGCTCAGTCAGTTAAGTGTCTGACTCTTGATCTGGGCTCAGGTCATCATGTCATGGTTGTGAGATTGAGCCCCACTTTGGGCTCCATGCTGAGCATGGAGCCTGCTTAAGATTCTCTCTCTCTCTCTCTCTCTCTCTCTCTCTCAATCTCTGTCTCTCCCCCTCCCCCTCTCTCTCCCTCTGCTCTCTCATGCATGAGTGCAAGTGCATATGCTCTCTCAAAAAAAAAAAAAAAAAAGTAAAACTAATCTGATTTCAATAAAAAGAAATCCAAGGATGGCAACCGAATAACATACCAAGGAAAGTAACTGTCCATTTTATAATAGGAAATTATGAACTCAAGGAAAAAAATATATAAGAAAGTCAGAGTCCAAACATAATAAACTCTAGTTGGCATGACTCTGAGCAGCAACTACAAACAAATTTGTTGAGTCCAGTCAGACCGGGAAAGTTTAGGACAGACTATCCCTTTTCATTGTAACCCTTGTTATAACAGCATGTTTTTAAAAACTATGTGTTACTTCGGGGCGCCTGGGTGGCTCAGTCAGTTAAGCGTCCGACTTCGGCTCAGGTCGTGATCTCGTGGTCCATGAGTTCGAGCCCCATGTCGGGCTCTGTGCTGACAGCTCGGAGCCTGAAGCCTGTTTCAGATTCTGTGTCTCCCTCTCTCTGACCCTCCCCCATTCATGCTCTGTCTCTTTCTGTCTCAAAAAACTAAATAAACGTTAAAAAAATTAAAAAAAAAACAACTATGTGTTACTTTGATACAAAAATTTATTTAAATAATACAACTATATTGTTCATCAACTGAAGCTCCATATAGTTATCAAATAAAATTATAATATGCATAGATTTTATTTTATTTTATTAAATAAAAAAAATTTTTAATGTTTATTTATTTTTGAGACAGAGGGAGACAGAGCATGAAGGTGGAGGGGCAGAGAGAGAGGGAGACACAGAATCTGAAGCAGGCTCTGAGCTGTCAGCACAGAGCCTGACGCGGGGCTTGAACTCACGGACCATGAGATCATGACCTGAGCCGAAGTTGGATGTTTAACCGACTGAGCCACCCAGGCGCCCCTAAAATGTGTAGATTTTAAAAGTAAGTTTACTTGAAGCAGACAAGTGTCACCTTTAAACAGTGGAATTGTGCTCAGTCTGACTTCCACAAAGCAGAACTCGCCAAAAGAAAAAATAATGAAGAGCTGTCTTTAATAAAAAACAAACAAACAAGCAAAAAGCCCCTAAAACCCACAATACTCAATCCTTTTCTTTGGAAACTGATTCTCAAAGGGATCATAGTTTAGCATGTTCTTTATTTGGCCACCAAAAGCAAACTGCCCCGATCTTTGACACCCTGGCTCTGTGAATCAACAAGCAGACGCTACGTATAAAACCAAAGCTTTGAAATTTTTCATGTTATAATTTTTGGGGCTTTCCATGAACCCTGTGGAAAAATAGAATGCAATAAAAGCGTAATGCTATCTCTTGTGAATATCTGAAGAGTGTAAGATGATACAAGAAGTACCTTATAAATAGCTTGTAAAAAAATTTTTTTAAGAGCTCCAGTGCTATAATGTACACGGGATGGAAAAGGATTGCACCTTCTCTCCTGTGATCTTCCTGGGCCTCACTGTAGAGTTGGAAGGGGAAGAGTTAGAGTTGGATTAGGCGGTCTTTGAAGCTCTTTCCAGTTCTTCAACTGTATTCTCTTTGAACTTAATAAAAGACCAGTTGGAAAATGTGCTTTGGTTAGACTCCCAGTTCACCTGGACAGTTCTTCAGATATTTTATTAATAATTCTGGCAGGTGAATCTGTGCGGAAGTCTTGGGCTGCACAGCGTGTTTGCCTAGCTCTCTGAATCCCCCTTTGTGAAGGCTGTGGGGCCACCACAGTGAGGTCTGTTTGCTGTGTGTTCCTAGAGCAGCTGCTGCTTTTCTTCCTTTATCCTTTATCGAGCAAAAGAAAATGCGGCGATGTTTGTGTGTGCTTCAGAGGAGGAGAATGCTCTCCACACAGGTTATTCTCTGGGCTAAAGTGGACGGGCTGAGTGCAGAGCAGCTAGTTCAATGGGAAGAGAGGTCGAGGCAGCATCTGCCCTCCTGTTTGTTTCGACAGTTTTGGTCTTGAATGTAGAATCGGTTGAGTGAGAGGCAAGCAGAAGTTAAGAAATGCACTACTGCTTGGTTTGTCAGCCAGTTTGGGGAGTGGAGGCGGAGAGTGGGAGGGGAGAAAGGGACATACAGCTAGTTTTCTTTTTCTATGATTAAATCCCTTGTAATTTCATAATCTCCACCTCGGGGATTCTCACTGCGGTGTATTTTGCATAACTGTTAATGGACCAAGGAGTACTGTTTCCTGCTTTTGGTAGGAAATATCAAAATCCCAAATATTTTCAACCTTGTGATATTAATGGTCAGACCTGGTTTCACACCATGCTACAGGACCATATATTTTTGCTCAAACACACTAAACATGAAACAGCAAACAGAACCATAAATCCAGCAAAAGAAGATGCAAAGATGGAAAGATACAGGAAGGGAACCAGGAGTGTACCATCACTTCAGGAGGGAAAGGAAAAAAACCACTAAGTAATCTCACAGAAAATGGAAACAATGAAAAGGAAACAAGTGCAGGGTGAGTGCAAAAGGAAGAGAGAAAGCACAGTAAAGCCATAGGTAATAGTGTGCATTCCTGGGCTTCTACATATGGATTGCCGAGCCTGCTGTCTTTTACTCTATATAGATGTGTGGCTGGTCATGGTAAAAATAGGTTCCTTCCCTTAGAAAGCCCAGTCAATGGTACATGCTTAGGAAAAAAAAAATGGATGAATATACATCAACTTAACACTGACTACCTGGAGAGAGCTTTTCTGGGGGACTTCTTTCTATATTATATATCTGGGTACTTTTAAATGTTTTTAAAGAGCACATATTACATACTTGTGTAAACAGAAAAAAACAAAACATACTTTTTAATTTTTTTTAAGTTTATTTATTTTGAGAGAGAGAGAGAGAGACCCACACAAGCAGGAGCAGGGGAGATGAAGAGAGAGAGTGTGAGTGTGTGTGTGTGTGTGTGTGTGTGTGTGTGCGTGTGCACGCACACGTGCAGGGGAGGGGCAGAGGGAGGGAGGGAGAGAGAGAATCTCAAGCAGGCTCTGTGCTGGCAGAGCCCCTACTTGGGGCTTGATCGCATGAACCATGAGATCATGACTTGAGCTGACAATCAAGAGTCAGCTGTTTAACTGAGTGAGCCACCCAGGCACCCCCAAAATAGACTTTTTTAAAAAAGTTTCAACAAGTATAGGGCTGCTGGGTGGCTCCATCGGTTGAGTGTCTGACTCTTGATTTTGACTCAGGTGTTGATCCCAGAACCTGGGGTCAAGCTCTGTGTCAGGCTCCATGCTGAGTATGGGGCCTACCTAAGATTCTCTCTCTGTCTGTCCCTCTCCATCACTATTGTGCTCTCTCTCTCTCTTAAAAAAAGGGGGGGAGGGCACCTGGGTGGCTCAGTCGGTTGAGCATCCGACTTCAGCTCAGGTCATGATCTCACAGTCCGTGAGTTCGAGCCCCACGTCGGGCTCTGTGCTGACAGCTCAGAGCCTGGAGCCTGTTTCACATTCTGTGTCTCCCTCTCTCTGCCCCTTCCCCGCTCATGTTCAGTCTCTCTCTGTCTCTCAAAAATGAATAAACGTTAAAAAAAAATTAAAAAAAAAACCTTTTAAATTCCAACAAGATCTAGAACATTTTCCTTTCACTTTTATAAACATGGATTAGAGGTGATAAAGGAAGAGTTATATCCCTTTCTCTCACCTTCATCTTTGTAGGAAGTGAAGGATATTAAACAGATTCCAATATTCGCATAATTAGAGTTCAGCATTTTTCTCAGTTCTTGACAGCCAGTGTTACAGAATCTGTGACCGCTCATCCCTGTCGTCGTCCCTATGGGGCTTATAGTCTCAAGGGTATTTGGTCTTTCTTTACGGACCATCTTGTGAGCATGTTAGTCTCAGGTTTCCAATTCTTTTTTTTTTTTTCAAGAGTTTATTTTTAGTTAATCTCTACACCCAGTGTGGGGCTGAAGCTCACAACTCCAAGATCAAGAATTGCATGTTCCACCAATTGACCTAGCCAGGCATCCCTCCAATTAGTTTCTTAAGAACAAAAATAGTATCGTATCTCTTTGGAGCCTAGAGTAGGCATTTAAGTGTTTCTTCATTGGCTGTTTGATTGCTAAATTCTCTTGCCAACCTTTTGCCTTTCTTCCTTACTCTGACTGGAACTCTTCGTTCTCCAGAAGTGTCTAAGCAGCTGCTGCTTTTTCAAAGATTACTAATATAGATGGTAGTTGCTAATGGTACACATCTTTATTTAGATTTCATAGGGGCAAATGCACACTTCTGTTTTAACCCAACTTCCCTCAGAGCCAATTCCAAGAGATGAGATCAGGGAAGCCTTTTTTCTTAAACCTGCACAGTTCCAAAGGCAAATCTAACCAAAACAAGTATTATCAGAAAACTTGGATGCATCAGTGTGTGAGGTCTCAGACCACCCTCATCCTCTTCCCTATAGTCTTCCTATGCCCTCCTTCCCTTGGCTCTTGCCACCATTTCATGCTCCAGCAATGAATCGGCTATTTGGCTGAAGCATCATTTCTGCTTACAATCTCCCATATTATCTTTCAAGCCAAGAGGTTGAACCAAGTTAAAATTAATACTGGCCAGACTGGGCCTGAAAGCAACAACTCCCTAACTCCCTTGGGACAATGTTCTGGTCTTACCCTACAGCTAGGTTAGCCCTGTCTGATCCCATTTTACTCTGCTTACCTTGACAGACTGTTCAGGAAGGTGCAGCAAGCTATTTGCTGAGTCCACTTGGATCAGGCCTATAAGTGGGTATAAATTCCTGAAATTTTCCGAATTTCAGTGTAGGAGGGGTTCAGGTAGGACAATGTTGTTAGAAGGGGGTGGGACTTCAAGTTTCGCTTACATAGGATTTATATGACTGAGAAAACATCATTGGACAAATCAAAAATGAGAGGGACAGAAGAGTCACGTACAAGTAAAGCCCCACTCCCTTGCCCCCTGGCTCCTTCTTAGCACTGCTATAGATCAAAACAGGGCACAAGCGGCAAGGAGAAATCCCTTGATTTTTCACAACTGCCTTAGATATAGCATTAGTTTTCCTCAAAAAAACATGGAGCATCTACACATTTTCTCTGAGGATACCTCTAGAATACTCAGTACATATCCACTGTTGTCTCAAATGATTGCCATAGGAAATGACATTCTACCAGAAAGTTGGTTAAGAGAATGTCTTAGAAACAGTCTGCCTGCACATGTAATCATTTGAAGCTGGACCCTAACTTTACAGGGGTCCAATGAACTGCTGAGACAGGTCCCTGTTGTATGGGCAGACATGTTTATGCAGGACTCCTAGTTCCTGGAAAGAATGTTCATTTGACTTAAAAAATGTAAATAAACAGAAGTATTTCCTCATACTAACATCAGCTGAATCAGAGGGCAAGATTGGAATTATTCTTCTCAAGCCATGGAGTAAAATGCTAAGTAAGAAATGATCCTGAAATCAAAAGACAAGTGTTTCTAATTCAGATGGCAAAATTGAGAAGCAAGGTCAGGAAGGGCAAATGAAGGCATCTCAGGCTCAATGACAGACCTGCCGAAGCTGTGCAGGTCACAGGGCACCAGGTTCCCTCAGTAGGCCATAGAATCTGCTTTGTGCCCAGTAGGAAATACTGCATTATTTCAGTTAGTTTTACAATATGTTCCTATATTCTTCTATAGATATGTAAACATCTTAGTCTTTACTTTATAGTCTATGTTTTTAAGTATCTTGCATTATAGGTAATCCTAATAAGCATTTAAAAAATCTAAACTTGCAAAACAAGTTGCAGGAAGATGTTTTACAAAGCAGAATTTATTTTATTTCATTTTATTTTCATTTGTGGGGGGGCACCAGTGAATGAGGGGCAGAAAGAGAGACAGAGAGAGAGAGAGAAGCAAAGCTCACCCCAAGCGGGGCTTCTGCTTGCCCGAAGCAAGAATCAAACTTACAAACCATGAGATCATGACCTAAGCCAAAGTTGATGCTTAATGGACTGAGCCACCCAGGTGCCCAAGCAAAATTTATTTTTAAAGAGATTTAATCCGTGTTGCGTAATCTCCTAGAACATTTTTAAAATGTGAATTTGAATTACAAATTCAAAACATACATTACAGAAGCCAATATAATTTAAATTTTTATCACAAAGTATATACAACTTTTGAAAAAGGGATATAGTATGTCTATAATAAAATATCATTAAGTAAAAGAAGGAAAAACTGACTTCAAAAATAGGAATATGACAATTTATTTCTGAATTATTTCTTTTATAAAAGAAGATAAAAAGATTTTTTTTTAATTTTTTTTTCAAAAAATTTTTAACGTTTATTTATTTTTGAGACAGAGAGAGACAGAGTATGAATGGGGGAGGGTCAGAGAGAGAGGGAGACACAGAATCTGAAACAGGCTCCAGGCTCTGAGCTGTCAGCACAGAGCCTGATGCGGGGCTTGAACTCACAGACTGCGAGATCATGACCTGAGCCAAAGTCAGACACGTAACCGACTGAACCACCCAGGCGCCCCGAAGATAAAAAGATTTTAAAAGATGCTAATAAGACGTGGACTTAGGAAAAAGTAAAAACCAAGATAAAAGACCTATAAAACAGTAATTAATCACAATTAATAAAATATTTTAATGTTGAAGAATGAATTTTTGGACACAGAAACTGAAAGTATTAAGAACTTCTCCTTTATTATTATTTTTTTCATGTTTATTATTTTTGAGAGAGAGACAGAAAATGAGTGGGGGAGGGGCACAGAGAGAGGGAGACACAGAATCAGAAGGCTCTAGGCTCTGAGCTGTCAGCACAGAGTCCGACCCGGGCCACAAACCCACATACCACAAGATCACGACCTGAGCTAAAGTCAGACACTCAACTGACTGAGCCACCCAGGTGCCCCAGAAGTTATCCTTTATTTCTTGAGCCCTGGTTTTGAGAAACTAAGTACTCAACTTTTTGTTCAAGAATCCCAAGTACAAATATGAATATTGGTGGGAGTTCAAATCAGTAAATGCCACAATGTAATTAACTTTCATTTCACAGGTGGGAAGATGGACAGAACTGGAATAGAGAAGTGAGTCAGTAGTGGTTACTCGTCTAAATGAAAGCATTCTAATGCCCTGAATGCCCAGGATCACAGAATGTTGGAATTGCAAGGGATTTCGGATGTCAGTGGTCTAGCCTTTAATCTTGGTCAGTATGCATTTATGTCATAAATTGATGATTTTGGAGGACACATACTGGCAACGTTTAATCCTTCTAATGTCAGTGCAATATGGTATGGGAGAAGCCAAATCCATTGGTAGGAGGTCAGTGGATGAGCTGTATAACCTGTGCAAGTTCATACCTGCCTCATTTCTAGTGCATCCTAGATACATACCTTCTATGCTGAACTTATTGAGTATATCCTCACTGGATTTCACTATGGTGGTGTCACCTGAGTCCTTTCCTTTTCCCTTTCCATCTAGTTGCAGGGGAACAGAACAGATTTACCATAGTCAAAAACCCTCTCCCTGGAACTGATCTGACTTTGAAAAAGGTGGAGCTTGAAGTAACCTGTGGGAGTCCTTTTCATTCTCGTCCTTGTACATCTTAACTTACCTCAGTGGAAAACATTATTTCTCTTTATTTTTTAAGGTGACCCAAAAGCATCAGAAACTGGGTCTCCAAGAAGTATAGCATGTGTCCTCCAATGAACTGCCCAAATCCATTCTCTTTGAAAGTAAAAATATCAAAACTATGTAGTCATTCAAAAGAATCAGTTTGAACTAAGTGTTTGAGATTTGATGTTTGCAATGAGTGCAAAAAGCAAGTCCTAACAGTAGGTATGTGAGTCCATTTAAAATCTTTTACACATATTTGCCTGTAAAAGGCATGGAATGATGCACTCAGTGGTTGGCTGGAGAGTGGGACTGTGGTGTGCAGAGAGGGTTAGGAAGCAGACTTGGGCTTTTTCCTTTATATATTTCTGAACTGTCTGGATGGTTCACCAGGTGTGTACTTAAATTCTTAAAAAATTAATTAGGAATCATCACACACATTCACCAATCTTTGCTGCATTAAAAGTCCGGGAAACTGTTAAAGTCTTGGTTTAACTGGTTCCATAAAGAGTTCAATTGCTTCAGGTTCTTTGCTGGGCACCAGGCTACCAAGATCAATAATGCCTGGTCCACGACAGGATGGAAATCTGCCCCAAAATGCAGGTAAGAGGAAAAGAGAATTTGGTCAAAAAAATGGGCAAAATGGTCAAAAAAATCAGCACCCTCACTTGTCTCACAATTGGCCTTCTGTAGGCTTCATCTTTTGGCAGAGCCACGGGCAGACGTCATCCTCTCATTCTTAAGAGTCAAATTTAGGATTAAGACTCCAGTTAATACCGCTGAGCGGGAAGCGTCCTTGGGGAAAGAGAAGTCCCCCGAACATACCCACTGGGGTATCCAGAATTGATTTTGCAGCTGCACACAGATTCCTGTCCTGTCTGAAGTCTCTGCTGAGTAACGGACACTCTGGGACAGCAAAGGGGCAGCTGGTGACTTTGAACCGAATTTTACCTTTCAACTCAATCCAGGGAAATTGCCAACAGAGTGGCCGACGATGCAAAGTGCTATGTGGAACGCTAGACTGTGTTGTATTTTTTTCCTCCCAACTTCACGTTTCCATGCACCAAAATGTTGATGCTACAAATATTGGATGCCACGCTTACCTGACAGGCTTCTTCCATCCCACCTGGGCGCTGGGGCTCTGAGCGAGAGCGCGAACCGTGGCTGGAGCCCGCCTCTCGCGGCCGGAGCGGGTTCGGCGGGCCGCGGGTTCCCCTGCTGGCCCCAGTGCGGGGGCCGCTTTGCTGCCGGCGCTCCCGCAGTCAGCCCCCCGCGCGCACGCGCGCTCCCCCTGGGGCGGCCCGGGCGCCTCCAGTCTTCGGCTGGGCTGCGACTGGACAGCTCCGGCGGGCGGGGCGGGGCGGCTAGGGAGTTGCTCCGCGACCACGTGACCGGCACTAACATGGCGGCGCCCAGCGGCGTCCACCTGCTCGTCCGCAGAGGTAAGCACCTGGAGGACAGACCCGCGGGAGGTTACACTGTAGCTCACTCGCTAAGCCCTCGGGTTCACAGGGTTACACACCCGCGCTCAGACATCTCGGCGCACATGTACTTTCAGTTCTACCGATACGCGCAGGCACACAGGCTGACACATTGACACGCCGCAGGAACAGATAGACATGTTTGTTCACTCGTCGCTTGCCTGGACTCCGTCACTGCCTGGCATCTATTCGCCGTCACTCCTTGAGATTTATGAGACACTGTCTGAAGTTTTCTTTCCCCACCTCAGTTGTCTGATTCGCGATAAACCTATGGGAACTCTAAATGTGCCTGGATACCCAGTTGCCAGAAAGAAAACAGTTGGTGTTTGTTGTATCTGTTGGCATGCTGCAACACGTCTTTTGGGAAACTTGAAAATTGTGATTATTCTCGTACAGTGACTTAAAGTTAAGAAGAGGAGAAATTATGTCTGGGTACCTGTTAGTAGGTGTTATCCTTGCGTGCGTGGTGAGATTTTAGTAAACGTGCAAATACTTTTGCAGGTAAATTAGGGAAATCCTTGTTGGATTTGAACTAGTTTCTGAATCTTGGTTAGAAAGAACTAGGAAGTTGTTTCAAGGATTGGGAAAGAGGGGAGCCGACATATTTGGAGGGACTGCATAAGTGTCAGGTCCTGTGAAGTGAACGTTATTTTCACAGTAAATAGCTACCTTATATTAAGTGCTTTTTAAGTACACGATACTGTGTCGGCACCTTACACATGCTAGATACTTTTATTTTTTTTTTCTTCAATGGTTATTTTTAAGAGAGAAGCAGGGGGAGGAGCAGAGAGGGAGACAGAGGATCCGAAGCGGGCTCCTCCCACGAAGGGGAGCTCTTGACCTGAGCTTAAGTCCCACGCTTAACCGACTGAGCCACCAGGGCGCCACTGCTAGATATCTTTTAAAACCTAATGAACTAGTGAGTTAGTGCTCGCTTTGGTAGCACATATACTAAAAGTGGAGGGGCGCCTGGGTGGCTCGATCGGTTAAGCGTCCGACTTCGGCTCAGGTCATGATCTCACGGTCCGTGAGGTCGGGCTCTGTGCTGACTGCTCAGAGCCTGGAGCCTGCTTTGGATTCTGTGTCTCCCTCTCTCTGCCCCTCCCCTGTTCATGCTCTGTCTCTCTCTGTCTCAAAAACAAATAAACGTTAAAAAAAAATTTTTTTTTATAAAAGTGGAATGATACAGGGAAGATTAGCATAGTCACTGCACAAGGATGATATGCAAATTCTTAAAATGTTCCATATTTTTTGGAATTAAAATTTAAAAAATTAATATTTATTTTTTGAGAGAAACAGAGTGTGAGCAGGGGAGGAGCAGAGAGGGAGGGAGACACAGAATCCGAAGCCTCCAGGCTCTGAGCTGTCAGCATAGAGCCCCCCACAGGGCTCCAACTCACAAACCTGAGATCATGACCAGAGCTGAAGTCCGAGGCTTAACTGACTGAGCCACCCAGGTGCCCCTAACATAATTTTGTTTTAAATAAATAAAGGAAAACTTTACTGTGGAAAAAAAAAAAAAAAACAGTGGGTTAGGCATTACTCCCTGTTTGCAGATGAGAAAAGTAAGGCAGTGACTAAGGTCACACAGACTGTGAGGGGCAAAATGGTGTTTGAACATGACCGATTTTTTTTTTTTTTTCAAGTTCATTCCTCTGCACTGCATGGCATGGTCTTTCCATACAAATCAGTATACAACACTCAGATGAGACAGGAAAAGTATGATGAGTGTGTGAAAAGTAAGAGGAAGTTGTTTTTAGAGAGGAAGGAGCTTGGTTGGCAGATAGACCTCAGTATTTCAGTGTTAGTGGAGATGAGCAAGGAGCCACAGGAAGATTTGAAGTGAGAGGTGTAAGCAGAAGGTGATGTAAGCAGTATTTTGGACTAGTTGGATGGAAGAGTGCAAATCAATGGAAGAGTGCAGCCTTGTGAAAAGGGGCCCAATTTACATCTCTTAAGATCTGGGCTCCAGGCCAAGCTCTGTTTACTAATCAAGTTATTTTTCTGTTTCCTCTTTTGACAAGAAATAATGGTGTTTAGACTTTTTTGTTTGCTGCAGGTAATGGTGAAGAGGATCTGGGGAGATAGTCAAGGTGGAGGAGAAACCAAAACACACACACATATATATATACACATATATGTGTGTGTGTATGTATGTAATCCATGCAGATTACAGAAATAACATATTAATCTCTTTTTTTGTCACTTATGATTTTGACAGATGGTGGTTCAATCTTGGAAAAGGCTGCTATAGGGAAACCGGGTCAGGTTATTGGTTCCTATAACCCATCCCATTCTATCCCATAGTGCTGCAACAACTGTAAGAGGGATCTTCTGATTAGAACAAGGAGAGAAAATGTATCATCAGGAAGAGATTTAGTGACTGGGAAAGTTCCCCTTTATGGACTATCCATAATTAGTTTATTTATTTATTTATTTATATGAAATTTATTGACAAATTGGTTTCCATACAACACCCAGTGCTCATCCCAAAAGGTGCCCTCCTCAATACCCATCACCCACCCTCTCCTCCCTCCCACCCCCCATCAACCCTCAGTTTGTTCTCAGTTTTTAACAGTCTCTTATGCTTTGGCTCTCTCGCACTCTAACCTCTTTTTTTTTTTTTTCCTTCCCCTCCCCCATGGGTTCCTGTTAAGTTTCTCAGGATCCACATAAGAGTGAAAACATATGGTATCTGTCTTTCTCTGTATGGCTTATTTCACTTAGCATCACACTCTCCAGTTCCATCCACGTTGCTACAAAAGGCCATATTTCATTTTTTCTCATTGCCACGTAATATTCCATTGTGTATATAAACCACAATTTCTTTATCCATTCATCAGTTGATGGACATTTAGGCTCCTTCCATAATTTGGCTATTGTTGAGAGTACTGCTATAAACATTGGGGTACAAGTGGCCCTATGCATCAGTACTCCTGTATCCCTTGGATAAATTCCTAGCAGTGCTATTGCTGGGTCATAGGGTAGGTCTATTTTTAATTTTCTGAGGAACCTCCACACTGCTTTCCAGAGCGGCATAATTAGTTTAAAATTACAGGCAGGTTGTCATAAGACAACCTGGTACAAACCACCTGCTCCCAACCCCCCAGAGTGGAAAACGAAGGGTAAATTCATGAAGGCTCCTCTCCTCTCTCATCCTCCTTTTCACACACTTAAATTGATGGAAATCAATTCACTACAAGTCTTTCTGTGTCAGGGTTTATCATTAGCATCTCTCCTTCCTGGAAAATAGAAAGAAGACATTTTTTAACCTCTTAAGAAGGACATGAGGTTTTTCTGATGACTCTCCAGCTCACTGTAAACCTCCTCTCAGCATTCCCACTCCTAACTAGATTGTTAATTCTTGTTCAGCAGGAACTATTGTCATATCTGTCTATTTTAACAAACAACTAACTGGGTCAAAGTTATACTCATTAAACTTGCTGAATTGAGAGGCTATTAAGACTTGTTCTCTCCCATGATGGGTTAAGGGATGAGTAGAAACTATGAGTAGTGACATTGGAAAGGAGAAAGGACAGATCAGTCTCTTGGAACCAAGAGGTAAGGTAACAAGAGCCTTTGAGGGATGAAAGTATTCCCTGGTATTAGCACTGGCAGGAAGTCCCAGATCACAGTACATAATCCCTACTCTCAGGCCCCAGGAACTCTTCCTTGCTTAGTCTTTCACTCCCAGTCCCCACTTATTAGAATTCTTGTTTCAGTTCCTGAAGGTACTCCATAAGATCCTTTGTGTGGGAAGGAATGGGGAAGGCAAGTAAGTGGGGGCATACTTTCTCCTTTACACTTTGATGACTTTTATGAGCCAGTCTCTCCTGGCTTGTCTTCTATCAGTCTGATTTTCCCAGACTTTCACTAGTCTCTATCTATTGTTAAGTTTCTAAATATTATTGTTCCCCAGGGTTCTGTCCTAACCCCCTATCCCTGTTTCCTCTCTCTGTTGTCACCAAACAAATTTATCTACCTCAATGACTGTCAAATCTAGATGATTTTTTTTAAACATTAAAAAATTTTTTTTTAAATGTTTATTTATTTTTGAGAGAGAGAGACAGACAGAGTGTGAGCAGAGGAGGGGCAGATAGAGAGAGAGGCACAGAATCCGAAGCAGGTTCCAGGCTCTGAGCTGTTAGCACACAGCCCGAGGCAGGGCTTGAACTCACGAACCACGAGATCATGACCTGAGCCGAAGTCGGACACTTAACCAACTGAGCCACTCAGGTGCCCCAAATCTAGATGATTTTTTAAAAAATGAACAGAGTATCTGCTGGAACTGGACAGCAGGCCTCAATGCCAGCTCTCTGTTGGGCATCTTTTCCTAGATGTCTCATAGGCCTCTTAAACTCAACATGTCCAACATGGAAATGAATATTTGTCTCCACATCTTCTTCCTGTGCCTATAGCCTCTATCTCCATTAATGGTATTACCATCCAGTCAGTATCTAAGTGAAAGCATTTGAGTTCTCTTAGATCCCACCGTTCCTTTTCATTTCTCTGTCCAGTGAGTTAGTAAATCCCATTTGATTGATTGATTGATTGATTGATTGATTGAACACTAGCAGGGAAGGGTCAGAGAGAGAATCTCAAGCAGGCTCCATGCCATGAGTTCAGAGCCTGACATGGGACTCAAACTCACGAACTGCGAAATCATGACCTGAGCCGAGATCGAGTCAGACCCTTAACCGACTGAGCCATGCAGGTGCCTCTTTATTTATTTTTAATTCAAGTATAATTAACATACAATGTTATGTTAGTTTCAGGTGTACAGTATAATGATTCTACAATTCTGTGCATTACTTAGTGCTCATCACTCTAAGCGTACTCTTAATCTCAGTAAGTCCCATTTCTAGGATCCCTCCAGTTTTCTGTATGGTCTCAGTACAAGTCTTTACCATTCTTTGGCTAGGCAGGGGCTTTATAATTGATCTCTACTTCAGTCCATCCTCTTCCCCACAGCCACAGTTATTGCTCTAAAATTCTGATCTGATTATGATGTTTCCCTGCTGAAAAACTTCTGGGAACTCTTCATGGCTGAGATAAAGTCTGAATCCCTTAGCATGGAAAGCCAGCTCCATCACAGTCTGGCCTCACTGTATCTTTTCAGCCTCATTTCCTGTCAGTTCCCTATCCTCATATCTCTGCTAAGGTTTACCACTGTCTGCCTTTTTAATTGTGCTCCTAAAGTGTCCTTTTTCACCTGACGAACCCATTCATCCTTCAAGGCCACACCTAAGTGCCATCTCTCCTTTGAGCTTTGTTTGCTTCTACCCAGCTAGACCAACCCACTCTGCTTATGTAGCACTTGGGGCATAACTTTACCATAACACTTGTCACCTAGCATCAAAGTATATGCCCTCATCTCTAAAAAACATTAGTTTACACCTCTATCTCCCTGCTAGAATGGGAGCTTCTTATAGGCCTATCTTACCTTCTTCATCTATCTCCCCAAAGTTTGGAGCACAGTGTCTGCACATAGTAAGTACTCTGTTTCACAACTGAATGAAAACCCTTCAGAATGCAACCTCCTATAGAAATATTTGTGCACAGGAGTTGTCTGGTAGGCCTGAAGAATAATTATCTCAAAATGTCAGTTTTCTTCACTTAACAGGCCTAGGTGGTGATTTATTTTCTTCCTTCCTTCTTCCTTCTTTTCTTTTTCCTACCTTCCTTCCTTCCTTCCTTCCTTCCTTCCTTCCTTCCTTCCTCTCTTTCTTTTTTATATTTCATCTGTCTCCAAGAATAATTTAAGGCAGTTTTACTTCTGCGTATCTTTTTTGGCAACTCTGAGAATTTCCATTCCAGGTAATTTGAATTGTGAATCACACTTATGATTAGGAAAAAAAAAGAAGCTGAAATGGGGGAAGGGAAGAAATCTAAAAGACAAATGCTTGAAGCTTAAGCAGTATAGCCATGGG
The DNA here is from genome assembly GCF_022837055.1 of Prionailurus viverrinus. Taxonomy (NCBI): domain Eukaryota; kingdom Metazoa; phylum Chordata; class Mammalia; order Carnivora; family Felidae; genus Prionailurus; species Prionailurus viverrinus. Next base: position 56,395,708 of record NC_062568.1, on the reverse strand, counting down.
AGAGGTGAAGGATGGTGATGGAGGTAAACCGTTGCAGCTAAGCACTATCCTGCTGTCCTTCCACAAGCCACGTGGAAGTTGCTGAAGCTGCGAGAGAGCGGGCAGACTGTTGGCGAGTCTGGCATAGACTCTAAGTAAGGCATAGCCGAAGGGTGTGTGAAATAGTTTGGCCTTTCCAGAGGGCTGTGTGGCGATGGCTGTCAAATGTAAGATATACACGCCTTTTACCTAACAATTCTGCTTTTAAGAATTTATCCTAAGAGAACAATAGGTTGAGTATGAAAAGGTGTCTGAACAAGATTGTGTGTTGGTAATATTGGACAGGATCTGAAATGTCCATTGGTAGGAGAAGGGCTACATAAATTGTGGTTTATCCATGCATGCTGCTGCATTTAATGGCTGTATAGCAGCCGTTAAAAAAGATGATGTCAAGGGGCACCTGGGTGGCGCAGTCGGTTAAGCGTCTGACTTCAGCCAGGTCACGATCTCGCGTCCGTCAGTTCGAGCCCCGCGTCAGGCTCTGGGCTGATGGCTCGGAGCCTGGAGCCTGTTTCCGATTCTGTGTCTTCCCCTCTCTCTGCCCCTCCCCCGTTCATGCTCTGTCTCTCTCTGTCCCAAAAATAAATAAAAAACGTTGAAAAACAATTAAAAAAAAAAAAGATGATGTCAATGTACTATAGACATAAAATAGTCACTGACACATTTTTTTAAATGTTTTATTTATTTTTTGAGAGCGAGAGCGTGAGCAGGGGAGGGGCAGAGAGTTGGGGGAACAGGATCTGAAGCAGGCTCTGCACCGATAGGCTGACAACAGCAACCCGGATATGGGGCTCGAACTCACAAACCACGAGATCACAACCTGAGCCAAAGTTGGACGCTCAAGGGACAGAGCCACACAGGTGCCCCGTCATTGACACATGTTGAGGAAAAGAAGGCAGGGTATAGAACAGTGTATCCCACTTATGTAAAAGCATGTATCTTTGCTTTCTTACGTGTAGATATGCACAAAGTGATATCTAGAATAATGTTCACCCAAATGTTCATAATTGTTATTTCTAGATGGTGAGATTAGACTGATTTTCGTGTGTGAATTTTATGTTGAGCATTTTTATTATCCAAATACTATATATCCAAATAGAATATTTATATCATTATTCATTACTATAATTTAAGATGTAATGCTACTAATATTTTATTATTGTTTTGTTTTAGCTTAACAAATGTGAAAAATATTTACAAGTGCCTCTGCTCATTTGTGACTCAAAGGCCATCGATTCTTCCACTGAGAATTCTCTTACCATAGTGGTTTTTCACAAATTTAACCTCCAGGAAGGGGAGGGGCTGTTGTACATCATAAATTAAGTATTTTTTTAAAGATTTTTTTAGTAAAATGTTTTAATGTTTATTTATTTTTGAGAGAGAGAGAGACGGAGACAGAGAGGAAGAGAGACAGAGCATGAATGTGGTAGGGGCAGAGAGAGACAGAGACACAGAATCCGAAGCAGGCTCCAGGCTCTGAGCTGTCAGCACAAAGCCCGATGTGGGGATCAAACTCACGAACTGCAAGATCAAGACCTTAGCTGAAGTTGAATGCTTAACTGACTGAGCCACCCAGGAGCCCCTAAGATTTTTTTTTTAAGTTTATTTATTTATTTTGAGAAAGACAGCAAGTGCAAGTGGGGGAGGGGCAGCGAAAGAAGGAGAGAGAATCCCAGACAGGCTCCGCACTGTCAGTGCATAGCCTGATGCAGGGCGCAAACTCATGAACCATGAGATCACGATCTAAGTAGAAATCAGATGCTTAATAGACTGAGCCACCCAGGCACTCCATGTATTAAGTATAGTACTTTAAACTTCTGTCAACTGACCTGAGATTCTTACTATCTTGTATATCTTCTGTAGGAAAATGTATCTTCAATTTTGCCAAACCAAGTCAGAATTAAGTTTTGGGATGCAGTCTGTGCAATTTGGAAAATGCTAATGTAATAAGGAGTTTCCTGTGAAACTCTGATAACCAGAGAATGAAACGGATTTTCGCTATATGATATTTTTTAATAAATACCTTTCAACCCTATTATAATATGGCTTGTGATATACTCATAGATTAAGGCCTACTTAATAATCAAATCATGGCCCTAAATTCTCTAAAGTCAGACATATCCCTAAAGCCATATAGACCCGTCTGTTTATCCTCTGCTTGAAACAGCTTTCTATTACACAGATAGTTCCTGACTCCCAATGAAATTTTAAAATCTCATGCACGGTGTAGGACACGTAGACCCTCAATGAAGAATACTTGCAGTCATTAAAAAAAAAAGAAAAGTGATGTTGACCTGTATTTGTTGACATGGAATGATGTCCCCAACATCTGTTGTCTGGAAAAAGCAAGTTATAGAACAGTGTAATATAATCCCATTTTGTAAAATAAAACACCAATATCTTCATGTGTCTAAGTATATAACATACAGAGAGAGAAAATGGCTAAATGTTCTAAATATTCAGTTTTTATAAAATGCCCACTTTCCCCAAGTGTTGGAAATCTTTGAAAATGCCGAGTGGATGCCACATACCTTAGGGAATTTGGCAAAGAAGGGAGGGGAATAATATGTATGCAGGGCGTCACTTGAACATCTTATTTTACAGGTAAAACAGCTTTTTCTTGTGGAGAGTCTCTTTTTTAGCTCTTGAATATGGAGAACTTCAAACATACACAAAAGTAGAGAAAGCTGTAAAATAAACTCCCACCTATTCATCACCTAGTTTTAATAATCACCACTTATGGCCACTCTTGTTTTATCTTTACCCCTAGCCACTCTCTCCCCCAAACTGGATTTTTTTGAAACACATCCCAGATATATAATTTCATCCGTAGATGTTTCATCATGTATCTCTAAAAGACAGGGAGCCCTTTTTATTTTCTTCACATATTGTACTTACCAGTTCTAGAATTTTTGATTGGTTCTTTTCTTATAGTTCCCACTTCTCTGTTGAGATTTCCCAGCGGTTCACTCATTATGCCCATCTTTTCCAGTCAGTATTTGAAAATACATTTTTACTAGCCATTTTAAAGTCCTTATCTGTTAATTTTGTCACCTAGGTGATCTCAGGGTCTGTTTCCGTTTTACTGACAGCTTGGTTTTTTGTACTCTCAGCTATTTCTTTTTATTTACAGTTTGTGTTCAATGCAGATCAATAATCTAACACGAGAAGTTACTATGAATCAAAGCATAAATACACAAACACAATATACAGTCTGAAAGATGTAGAGCATTGAGATAGGAAACAAAAGGGGAACATAGTAGCTTGAGATCTGTTGGATAGAATTGTAGCTTCCTGAAGAGGAGAAGAAATTACTTTGGTTATCAAGAGTACTGTGGCCAGATTAGATGTTGGAACATCGAAGCATCAGTGTGGGACCATGCACACAAAAGACCTTAGGGAAGGTCTACTTTTAAAAAGTTTTCTGTGCTTTGAGGCAGTTGTGAAAAGATTGTCTTGCCAGAGTCAAGCCCACTTTAGGTTTAGGATCAGGTTCTAACTTTCTAAATATACTGACTGAGAACAGAAAAGTGTTCCAAATATGGGTATTCTGATTGAGTTTTTAAAACATTTACAGAAAGAGTATAGAGGTCTGTCTGAATTTAAAGAGGCTTACAGTTTTCACTTCCCAAATAACTAGAGTTACAGTTTTGGCTCCTGCGTATAGTTGCCTTTTTTATTTCAAGGTTTGGCAATTGTACCTTCAAAACAGGTAAGTTTTTACATTGTAAAAAGTATTCAGCATATGTAGAAATAAAAAGCATTTTGAGGGGCGCCTGGGTGGCGCAGTCGGTTAAGCGTCCGACTTCAGCCAGGTCACGATCTCACGGTCCGTGAGTTCGAGCCCCGCGTCGGGCTCTGGGCTGATGGCTCGGAGCCTGGAGCCTGTTTCGGATTCTGTGTCTCCCTCTCTCTCTGCCCCTCCCCCGTTCATGCTCTGTCTCTCTCTGTCCCAAAAATAAAAACGTTGAAAAAAAAAAAATTAAAAAAAAAAAAAGCATTTTGAAATTAGTTGAGGTCAATGTACTGATTCTTTGGAATCAGTTTAGCTGAATAAGTCTGATGCTCTTCTTGAATAGGAATGGGTGACAAGCATAAGCAAAATTTATGCATTATGCTTTGATTTGGGGTAGATTCCAATCCATCACTGGCCTGGCACATGTTAATTTCTATATAAAAAGTCAAATGCAATGTCAAACCCAAAGCCTCAGAAAGAAGAGTTCAGTTCTCAAAGAGAACAGTGATAGCTTAACAGTGTAAAACTTTATCCAGAGTACATAAGCATTAAGTTAGTACTGCTGAAACAATGCATTGAGGATTTTCAGTAACACCCAAAAGTTTCTTCTAATGTACAAATAAACAGGATCTTGGAGAGCTTTTTGTATTGCCTGTTTTATAGCCTTAAAAGATTTAATGAACCAAATGAAAAATGAATCTCTGGGGCACCTGGGTGGCTCAGTTGGTTAAGCATCTGACTTCGGCTCAGGTCATGATCTCACAGTTGGTGAGTTCGAGCCCTGTGTCGGGCTCTGTGCTGACAGCTGAAAGCCTGGAGCCTGCTTTGGATTCTGTGTCTCCCTTTCTCTCTACCCCTCCCCCACCCGTGCTGTGTCTCCCTCCCTCCCTCCCTCCCTCCCTCTCTCTCTCTCTTAAAATAAATAAACATTAAAAAAATTTTTAGAAAAAGAAAGAAAAATGAATCTCTGTTCCACATTCTATCCTTTATCTCTAGGTAAGATAAAATTGATTCTCATTTTCAAAGTAGAGTTTTTCGTGTCCAGATGTTTTAAGCCACATGGAAGTAATCATCTCTTTCTTAACTAATCTTGGATGTTGTCCCTTCATCTTGTATATGAAACCCCACTGGACATAATATTGATAGTCATCATCTATTCAAACCCTTTACATGCTCTTCACACCAATAAAATTTGGGATCCTCAACACTTTCTGTGTCAATAAAATAAGGTGTGGAATTAGCAGATTCAATGAAGATCTGTTTTTTCCTCGTCACACTGGATGTCCAGATGCCATTTGAATTGGGTTTAGAAGATGGGGTAGTATGGGTGCTTCTTGACTTGAGTCTCTAAACAGAATAGACGTAGAAAGGAGAATGAGATTATAAGGAGACTAGCTTTTGACTGCAGAGCACCGCCACAGTTGCCTTGATGGTGACATTAGCTGGATTAGGAGCAACTGAGATATTCTGGGAGGAATTACTTGAAAGTGATACAATAATTATTTGATTTGAATAAATCTGTCTGGGTAGGAGCAGTGCTAGAGCATTCGCTCCAGTCTGAGCTTGGCCACCATCACTTTGCCCTTGTCCACTGCATTGTCATTGGTCGTGGCACATCTCACTGGATGCTGGGTGAGTGGAAAACGGCTGGCTCAGGGCGGGCACAGGTGAGGTCTACTTTTTCTTCCTTGATGGTGGGTTACATTTGTCTGCTTCTTTATATGTTATCTAATATGTAATTGTATATGTGACATAATGAATATTACCTTGTACAGATTATGTTGTTTTCTTAAAATATGTTGAGTTTTGTTCTGACAGGAGTTAAATTACTGGCAAGTCTTTTTGATTCTGCCAGACTTGGTTTAATTCTTTGTTAGAGTGAATCTGTTTGTTTTGCCCTAAGAGCTAGAGCGCAGCCCTTACTCTAGCACAGAGATGAGCAAACTTTTTCTGTAGAGGGCTAGGTAGTAGTAAATATCTTACGCTTTTGTGGACTCTATGGTCTCAATTGCAACTATTCAATTCTGCCAATATAGTGCAAAAGCAGCACAGATAGTATGAAACAAATGAGCATAACTATATTCCAATAAAATTTTATTCACAAAAACAGACAGCGAGCCAGGTCTTAATCTGTCCACCCTTGCTCTGCTAATGCATGGTTCTTATTCCTAAGGCATGGTCTTTCTGAGGTCTCAGTGAAAAGGTCTGAGCCTTTTTAGCTCGGTGAGGTCTTTCTACTCTGTTTGGCCTGGGACTCCAACTTTCTCAGCCCTGCAGCCTCTGGAATCCCTGTTCACTCTCAGCCTACAGCAGCCACTGTCTGCTTGACCGTGTACCACTTTTCCAGTACCGTGACACACAGATTCCAGCTGTGTCAGCCACCAGACCTCTGCTGCCTACCTCCCTAACTAAGCAGTGAGGTCCTGTGGTTGGCTCAGGTTCCCCTTCCAAATGCCACAGTTGGAATGGTTTCCTCAGGCAGAACGCTGGGGACAGTCTGGGTTCACTTTGTGTATTTGTTTATCCTCAAGGTTTACCATCTTGCATAGTTTAGTATCAAGTGCCAAAAAAATAGCTCCTTCACATTTTGTCTAGTTAATTTAGTTAAGAGAGGAGGGAATTGTAGTACCTGATATGTGTCAACATGGCCAGAAGAGAAAGTCAGATTTTTTTTTTTTTAATCTGTAGGTTTACTTTCCCACTCCTTGGTCTTTTTTTTATATTGAAATTTATTTGTTTAAGCAACTGGTTAGTACGTCTGCCATATGGAGCTTTCCACATTCTGGATTTTGCTGATTGTATATCCATTGGGGTCATTGAAAATGTTCCTCTATAAACTGGGAGTTAAGATCTCAGGCCTGACCTCATTTAGGTTAGACTTTTTTGGAGACAGGGGCAAAAATACTCCATAGGGTGTTGCCTTTTGTGATGTTAGTGGCCCCTGATGATCATTACTTGGCTCCATTAACTCATTTGTTATTTGTAAAATGGCAATATTTTAATTCAGTCATTCTTGCCTGATTTATTATAGAAAATGTCTACAGAGAGAAACTTTCTCATCAAGTAATTAATTACCCTGATAGACCTCATCCTGGAAAGGAAAGTTAAATGCTTGATTTGTTCTCTTTATTTACCAGTTTTTAAATAGCAAATTTATCCTCCAAAAGCGACCAATGAATTGTTGTTCAGAGTAATGTGGGTTTATTTTTAATTGTGTATCTACTTCTTTAGTTTTATGAAAGTATATGAAAGGATCATGCAGTGTTGAAATATAATCCTGGAGGCGCCTGGGTGGCTCAGTCAGTTAAGCATCCGACTTCGGCTCAGGTCATGATCTCATGGTCCGTGAGTTCGAGCCCCATGTCGGGCTCTGTGCTGACAGCTCAGAGCCTGGAGCCTGTTTCGGATTCTGTGTCTCCCTCTCTCTTTGACCTTCCCCTGTTCATGCTCTGTCTCTCTCTGTCTCAAAAATAAATAAACGTTAAAAAATTAGAAGAAAAAAAGAAATATAATCCTGAAGCAAGATTGCAAGATTGAAGGTAGAAGACCAAAAGCTATTGATAGAAGTAGCATTTTAAAAAATGAATTCAGGGGCGCCTGGGTGGCGCAGTCAGTTAAGCGTCCGACATCAGCCAGGTCACGATCTCGCGGTCCGTGAGTTCGAGCCCCGCGTCAGGCTCTGGGCTGATGGCTCGGAGCCTGGAGCCTGCTTCAGATTCTGTGTCTCCCTCTCTCTCTGACCCTCCCCGTTCATGCTCTGTCTCTGTCTCAAAAATAAATAAACATTAAAAAAAAATTTTTTTTTAAATGAATTCAGGGAATTCTTACTATAATTTCATGTTAAAGTGGAAGCTTATAAAGTAAGAAAGCTTACCTCTGAATATCCCCCAGAGCTTGTTGCAAGCCGAGTCTCATAGTATTAGTCCTTCACATTCTAGCACGAGGGTCAGTTTTGTATCTAGCAAAATGTCAGATCTTGTGCTTACAATAAATATGCTTCTTAATATTGAAAGGGTGATTATATAGAGGATGAAAAGGCAAGTGGGTAAAGATCTGATTTTGAATTTTATCTCTACAACTTATTATCACATGAATAAAAAAAGTAACAATTTTCCACTCGACTTTGCCGTGAACCTAAAACTGCTCAAAAAATTAAGTCTATTTAAAAAATAACTGAACCTCGGGCGCCTGGATGGATCAGTCGGTTAAGCGTACGACTTCGGCTCAGGTCACGATCTCACAGTTCATGGGTTCGAGCCCCACGTCGGGCTCTGTGCTGACAACTCAGAGCCTGGAGCCTGCTTCAGATTTTGTGTCTTCCTCTCTCTCTCTGCCCCTCCCCTGCTCATGATCTGTCTCTCTCTGTGTCTCTCCAAAATGAATAAACATTAAAAAGGTTTTTTTTAAGATAACTTAACCTTTCTGAATTTCACTGTTTTCATCTGTTAAAAAAAAGGAGGGAGTATAAAGTTATCGAAATCAAATGAAAATTAAGTGAGAGGACTTGTGAAGACACCTAGCACAAGAAATGCCCCTTTCCTTTTTGGCAATTATTTTCCAATAAAGCAATCACAAGGCAGCTCAGAATCAGGGGAGTGGACACAGGAGTCCTGCCTAATGGGGTAAGTGTCAATGACAATCTAGGGCTGTTTCTGGAATGCAGTGGGAAGGGAGAAAATGAACTTCCCAAATATATACAAAATTTTATCTATATGAGCAGTTTTCCGAAAGAAAATATGCATGACTTTTCATTAATTTCTTAAAATAAGATGTGATTTGAAAAAAAGAAGCATTTCCCTTAGATTATGAAAATTCTTTGATATTCATCCCATGGAAAAGTGGGGTCTATGTCCCCTCCCCTTGAATCTAGACTGTCTTGTGACTGCTTCAGCCAAAAGAGAATGGGGGAGGTGATGCTATGTGACTTTCAAGGCCGTCATAAAAGGGGATAAAAAGGGATGCAGACTCTACCTTGTTCACTAGAACAGTCATGCTTAGAGCCTAAGTTGTCTTGTAAGAAACCCAACTACCCTGGGGCAATCATGCTGTGAGAAAGCCAAGCCACTTGGGGAGGCTACTTGAAGGTGGTCTGGTCAGGAGTCCTAGTTGTTGAGTCATCCCATCACAGGCACCACACATGTGACTGAATGTGCCTTCAGATGGTTCCAGCCTTGAGCCATTGAGTCATCCTCAGCCTTCAAGTCTTCTTGACATCAAGCAGCCTCACACATTCATTTTTTAAATTTCTGACCCAAATCATGAGCACAATAAAATTATTAGATTTTTTTTACACTGTTAAGTTTTGATTACCTCGTTACACAGCAATAGTAACTGGAACAGATTATAATATTTAATAGCTAGCAGTAACTCAATTTTCAGTAGAAAGCCAATAAAGAACCACTTGGGAGTACATGCAGGCATATGTACATACAAATCTCCACAAATCTTGGAGTATAGGTTCTCACCAGGTATTTTTAACTTACTCATAGCCTCAATGAAATTTATCAATCTGGAGAAATTTTTATCATAAGTGATAATACTTACTATGATGGGTGACATTCCACCTTTACCGGGTTTCCAGGAGACCTGAGCTAGAAAATTAACCAAAGTCAGATTTGTCAATCGAGAAATATTCATTGAGAAAAAGCAAAGTAGCAGTATTACTATTGGGCAGAATAGAATTTAGGGCAAAAAGCATCAAACAGAACAAAGAGGTTCATGCACCTTTTCTCTCTGTACATTCTCACCGTTATCTTAATGATCTCATCAATCCCATGATTCATTAAGCTGTCAACTCCCATAGTTATGCCTCCAGCCAAGACCTTTCTCCTAAATTCTAAGCTCATACATCCAACTGCCTACTGAACATTTCCACTTGGATGTCTAATAGCCATCTCAAAATTATCATGTCCAGAATTCCAAAATTGGATTTATAGTCTCTTCCCTAAAATTTGTTCCATTCCAAAAACTTCCCTACCTTAGCTGATGGTAATTTTGTCCTATCAGTTTCTCAGACCATAAACCTTTGGATGACCCCCCCAGTACCTTTCTTTCTCTCCCTCTCTATCTAATCTGTTTAAGAAATCCAGTTTACAGGGCACCTGGGTGGCTCAGTTGGTTGAGCGACCAACTTCGGTTCAGGTCATGATCTCATGGCTTGTGAGTTTGAGCCCCGCATCGGGGTCTGTGCTGACAGCTCGGAGCCTGGAGCCTGCTTCAGATTCTGTGTCTCCCTCTCTCTCTCTGCCCTTCCCCTACTCATGCTCTGTCTCTCTCTGTCTCAGAAATAAATAAACATTAAAGAAAATTTTTTTAATAAAAAAAAAAAAGAACTCCAGTTTTATCTACCTTTAAGATTTACCCAGAATGCAAACATTTTTGTCTTCCCCCTACTGTCACCATCTTGAGCTGAACCACTACCATATCTTACTTGGATTACTGTAATAATGCACTGCCTTCTTCCTGTTTCTACCCTTGCCCTCCTCAACTTGATTCTCAATGCAACAGCCAGACTGAGCTTTTAAAAAAGCCAGATCGTGTCACTCTTTTGTTTAAAACTTGTTTTACTTGGAGTAAGAGCCAAAGTCCTTATAATGTTCTATATTATACAATATAATAACAGTCTAACACACTGTATGATTTACTTATTTGTCATTTTTGTGGCTGTTAACTATCTCACCCACCAGAATGCAAGTTCCATAAGGAGAAGGAGTTTTGTTTTGTTCCCAACGTATCCCAAGTACCTAGAACAATGCCTGACACATAATAAGCATTCCATAAAGATATTTTGAATGAGTGAATCAAAAGTGATAGTTAATGTTGATACAATAAAGTTATTAATAATGAATCTTTATGAATCAAAAAACATGATAAAATACGTAAAGCAAGAGCTGTTAAAAGCAAAAGGATAAAACCACAATCATAGTGGGAAACTTTAGCATGCCTCTAATTTGGCAATTTCAGTAGACATAATAATAAGGTTACTAAAGTTCAGAATGTTATAATTAGTAAATTTGATTTAATATTAAATTTGATACTTTGAATTAAAGATTGTTTTTACAGATATACAGGATAAAAGTTGATGTAAAACCTCAATAAGTTCTAGAAAGAAAAATTGTATGAACCACATTCTCTGATCACAAAGCAGTAATGTACAAGTTAATGGGGAGAGAGAAGAAATTTGATCCACATGTTGTGGAAACACAAAAGGAACCTAGATAATGAGGAATGTGATGCTAACACTGTAAAGGACTTGGAATCTACATTTCTTGTCCTCTGTGAGTTCATAGTCCTTTAGAGGAATCAGACATATAAGTCAGTTACTGCCACAGAGTAAGATAGATGCACAGATAGAGGTAAACAAATGGTGCATTGGGGTCATCCAGTAGAGACTGAGGAGTCTTCACCTTCACAGAGAAGACTGAGCTCAGTTGTGCTGTGCAAGGAGAGCCCGATCAGATGAAGGAGCCTAGAGACAGAGAAGGCCTCTTGTCCAATGGCAGAGAGAGAGGTGAGAGCCTCTGCAGCCTCTGGAAGCTTTGCTGCTTTAATACAGCAGGCAAAGACGGAGAACCAGGGGTAGCCAGAGGAGACTGGCTGCAAATGGATAAGGAGGGAGGAGGGGAGGGGAGGGGAGGGGGGGTGAGGGGAGGTTGGAGACAGCTACTTTTGGCAGCAGAGTATACAGTATACAGGATTTGGGGTCCACCTGAGACATGGGACAACTGAGACACATGTGTGAGAAGGGGTCAAGATACCAGACTTCTCCCTGAGGACTGGGGGAAATGATAGGTATGCATGTAGATGATTCTTCACATGGGAGAGGGAACAGAAAATTGAAGAAGCTCCTCATCCCCCCAATGACCTCTTTTTTTTTTTTAGTTTATTTATTTATTTTCAGACAGCACGAGTAGGGGGTGGGCAGAGAGAGAGGACAAGAGAGAGTCTCAAGCAGGCTCTGTACTGTCACTGCAGAGCCTGATGTGAGGCTTGAACTCATGAACTATGAGATCATGACCTGAGCTGAAGTCCAACACTTAACTGACTGAGCCACCCAGGTGCCCCTCTCCCAATGACTATTTCTTTCCGTACATTTTTGCAGAGATTGGAGATGAAATGAATTAGGGGATTGGGAAATAGGAGAGGAGACTGATAAGGGATAATAGAAGAATTGCAGTGTTGAGATTCAAGTGAAATTAGAGACAGTGTATTTGTACTAGCCCCATTTATTGCCACTGTGTGATTTTCTCCAAATGGGCATCATCTTGTGTGTGTAAAAGATTGAAGGTAGATAGTGGAATTGACTGGGGTTTTCCAGATGGATGCCCTGGAAAGACCAGGGAGTAAGAGAAGTGAGTGGTTGGCAAGATGGGGCTTGATTTAATGAATTCTAGAGTCTAACCTAGTTTCCTAAGGACGTGGACCCTGTCTATTTTGTTTGTTTCTGGGTCCATTACTATCTGAATAATCTAGGATGTAGAAGTAAAAAGAGAAGAGGCTGATAGTTTGTGGGGGGAGCGGGAAGAGTTGTTCTAAGATGAGAATTAGAAGCAAGGTCAGAGAACAGGTATAGTGGGAATGAAGGGTGAGAGAACTGGAAGGTTTGGGGGTAGTAGTTTCATGATGGAGGTGACTTCTGAATGCGCTCATACAGTTTTTAGTTTAATTGGAGGAAGCAGCCTAATACATATGACAATGCAGACAGTATAAGGGGGCTCTGGGAATAAGAGGCAAGAATGCTAATTTGGAGGGGAGGTGCTCACTTCACAGAAGAAATGACCATTGAATTGGGCCTTGACAGGTGAGTACAGCGGTCAGCAGGGAGCCTGGGAGTGGGGGCAATACTAAGGGGATGATGCAGGGCAGTGATGGGAAAACCTTGTGGATACAGGAAAAGTTAAGACATGGCTAGAGGGCTCTGGAATGGAGACTTTGGCTAGAGCTGAGCCTTTGTGTAGGGAAGTTATAGGAGATGAAGATTAATAATACAGGTGAGGGTCAGGTCGTGGAGAACCCTGAGGGCAAGGTTAGGGTCTACCTTACAGGCAGCAGAGTTTTTTGACAAATAAAGGAAGTGGTGTGTCTTCACATCTACTGCTGGTGCTGTTCTGGAGGTGTTGGAGAGGAAAAGCCATTGCAGTCAGTTGGGAGGTTATAGCGGAAACAGAGTGATGGGGGCCTGAGCAAGTGCAGTGACTACAGGAAGGAAAGGGAGAGATGGATGCAGGAGGGATGATTCAGGGGAGAAATCCACAGGCTCTGGAGGTTGGAAGGGGACTTAAGGAAGGAGAGGAACTGCCAAAGCAGAATAGGAAGGAGTTGGCACAAACCAAGAGGAAACCAAGAGGCTCAGGGGGAAGTTTCTGGATGGCCCAGTAAAGGTCAGTGAATTTGGCCACAGGGAAGTCATGGTGATTTAGACCAAAATTTTAGCAGTGGAAGGAACGGATGAAAAGTAATGGTGGTGGCTGTGGAGACGTATGGAGGTTTTTAGTTCTTTATTTAAATAACAACTTTTATCAAAATATAACTCACAGACCATATAGTTCACCTGTTTAAAGTGCACAGAGTTATGCAGCCATCACCACAGTCAATTTTACATTTTCATCACCCCAAAACCAAACCTCTTACCCATTTGCAGTCTACTCCCCAATGTCTTCCATCCCCTACCGGTCCCAGGCATCCACCAATCTACCTTCTGTCCCTATAGTTTTCCCATTCTGGACCTTGCAGATAAATTGAATCACACAATATGTGATCCTTTGTGACTGGCTTCTTTCACTCAGCGTGATGTTTCCAAGCTTTGTCCATATCGTACCGTGTGTCAGTGCTTCATCCCTTTTTATTACCAAACACTATTCCACTGTATGGACAAGTCACGTTTTGTTTCTCTATTCAGCAATTGTTGGATATTTGGGTTGTTTCCACTTTCTGGCTCTTGTGAATAATGCTGCTGTGGGCATTTGTGTATAAATTGTGTGTGAACGTGTATTATGTTTTGTTCTTGAAATAGAGGCCCTGGCTAGATTTAGAAGCAGAGGGAGGGAAGGAAGCTGATAAGGAGTAAGGACTGCTGGAAATCTGAGAACTCAGGGGGCGTCCTGGACGGAGAGCCGGGCTGTAAGAGGTGAAAAGGAACAGAAAGAGGAGAAGGGGAAAATTCCCCTTAGAAGTAAGGAAAGTGTCTACCTCTGAGACAGAAATGAAGGAAGAATGGGCATTTCTTTTTCTAGGAATGAAAATACTTTTAAAATATATTTTCTTTTTTTATGTTTATTCATTATTCATTTAAAAAAATTTCAGCGTTTATTTATTTTTGAGAGACAGAGAGGGAAAGAGCATGAGCAGGGCAGGGGCAGAGAGAGAGGGAGACACAGAATCTGAAGTGAGCTCCAGGCTCTGAGCTGTCAGCACAGAGCCCGATGCGGGGCTTGAACTCACGAGCTGTGAGATCACAACCTGAGCGGAAGTTGGATGCTTTACCGACTGAGCCACCCAGGTGTCCCTATGTTTATTTTTTTAAAGAGAGTACAAACAGGGGAGGGGCAGAGAAAGAGGAGAACAGAGGACCTGAAGGGGGCTCCTCAGTGACAGCAGCAAGCCCAATGCAGCAAGCCCAAAGGCTTGAACTGATAAACCGTGAGGTCTTGACCTGAACTGAAGGCAGACGCTTAACTGAGTGAGCCACCTAGGAGCCCCTAAAATATATTTTCTGATTATAAAAGTAATGTGAGGAAAGCTGTATAATAATGGCTAAGACCATGGTTCTCAAGTCAGGCTGCTTACTTTGAATCCTGATGCTGCTGCATGCTATTTATGGAACTTTGGACATGTTAGTGAGCCTATCTAAGCTTCAGTTTCTTCATTTTTAAAATCAGGATGAGACAAGTGCCTATCTTACCGGGCTGTTATGAGGATTTAAGAATAATGCCCGTGCAGCTGTGTTAGTCACCTATTGCTGTGTTAACAAATTACCGCAAACAAAAATCGTGTATAATGTCACAGGTTCTGAGGACCAGGAATCTGGGTGTGGCTTAGCTGGCTTAGCAGGCCCTCTCATGAGGTTGCAGGGCTGGACAACCTGTTTCCAAGCTCATTCACGCGGCTCATAACTGGCTTCAGTTATTTGTGAAAACTTCACCTTTTTTGCCACCTATGTCTCTACACATAGGACTGTTTACAACATGGCTGTCTGCTTCTTCTAGAACTGGTGATCTGTGAGAGAGAGAATCCGAGTGCCCATGACAGAATCCACAGTCTTTTATAACCTAATCTCAGAAGTGACTTCCATCACTCCTGCCATATGCTCTTGGTCACATAAAACAGCACAGGGTGGCAGACCAGGGTGTGAATGCCAGGAGGCTGGGTCTCTGGGGACCATCTACAAATGGCTCTTAACACAGTGCATGACACATAATAAGCCCTTGCTATCCATATTGGTAGTATTAAGGTATTATGAAGAGGGCACTCAGGTGGCTCAGTCGGTTGAGCGTTGCCTCCTGATTCTGGCTCAGGTCACGATTTCACAGTTCATGAGATCGAGCCCTGTGTGGGGCTCTACACTGACAGCATGGAGCCTGCTTGGGATTCTCTTTCAGCCCCTCCACCTTGTGCATACACTCTCCCTCAAAATAAATAAACATTAAAAAAAATTTATGAAGATACATAAAGAAGAAAGTAATAGTCACTTATGGTCTGATCATTTTCATAAAAAGAATAAGCATTTCTTTTTCTTTTTCTTTTTTTTAAACATTTTTAGAAAGTGTATTTATTTTTAGTAATCTCTACACCCAACATGAGGCTCAAACCCACAACCCAAGATCAAGAGCCACATGCTCCACTGAGTGAGCCAGCCAGGCGCTCCCCAAAAGCAGGCATTTCTAAAGTGATTTTTTTTCCTCTAAGAAGGGCTGCTAATAATACAACCATAATGTAAAAAAAAAAAAAAAAAATTCCACCACATTCACAAGAAAAAGCTTATTAATGCGGCACCTGGGTAGTTCAGTCGTTTAAGCATCTGACTTCGGCTCAGGTCATGATCTCACAGTTTGTGGGTTCGAGCCCTGCATCAGGCTCTGTGCTGACAGCTCAGAGCCTGGAGCCTGCTTTGGAATCTGTGTCTCCCTCTCTCTCTGCTCCTCCCCTGCTCATGATCTGTCTCTCTCTGTCTCTCAAAAATAAACAAACATTAAAAATTTTTTTTAATAAATAAATAAAAGAAAATGTTTATTAATTACTGAAATATTAACTTAAGAAAATTAACCTTGATATCCTTTTACCTCTTACATATGGAGTCTTTGTGGCTCACTCTTGTTTATCCTTCTGTTAGGCATTGTGATAATTCTGAATTTGGGGCATCATACCCTATCTCTGCCATCAGTAAGACTATGATTTTCCTATAAGATCAAATAAAATTAGGTCAGGGGTGAAAAGAACACCCTTACGATCTCCCTGCCAACTGGCTGATGCTGCTGAAAACCAGTCCTCTAGGAATTGAGATTTCAAAAGACAGCTTCTCTCTGTCGTCTTCTGTCATTTCTCCCCTACTTTGTGCTCTGTGAATAGCAGCTGTTCAGGGCATTGCTGAGCAATCAGAAAAGTGAGTGAGCGACACAGCAGGAGAGGGCTGGGGCTTAGAGAGATGCTGTTCTCTGCTGATACCGTGAGTAAGGGGGAGATATGGCAAACAGCACTGCGATGGCCCGTTGGGAAGCGTGTGAAAGATTATCAATTACCTAGATTAAAAAAAAAGGAAAGCAGAAAGCCCTGGAATGACTCTCAGCAATCACTTTTCAGCAAAGCTAGCTCAGGGGACAAGGAGACTGCACATTAAAGAAAAATCACAGCTGCCAAGGAGAGTCTTACACAGTCGGCTTAGGTGGATCGGTACTTTGTGCTAGCTTCTTTTATAAGGGTCAGATTAATTTTCTGTTACTGTCTTCTACTTTAATGTTATTGCTTTAATCATTAGACTACCACCAATTCCTTCAGGCAATAGGAAGTGATTGAAGATTTAATGAGATTCATATTGCTTATGCTTAAATGTTGATGACTTCCTGCATGCATATTAATCATTCCTGACCTTGATCTTAAATTTCTTCCCAGTACAAATTCTCATCAGGCGTACCTACTAGAGCCCTCAGTGCTCACCAAATAACTGGTTTGTTTCCACAAGCAGATTATCTCTAATGTTCGTTGTGTGTCACATTTTTCAGTACCCTAGCTAAATTTGTCTTCCGGTTCTTACTATGACTATAAATCTGGAAATTTTGTGGGGAGAAAAATCGGCAACCTTTAACAGGGGATTTAGCCTAGTTTAAAAGACTATTCTGTTCAGCAGACCTTGAACATGCCTTAATTGGTTGTCTAGGTCAGTATGGCCAACTGGCAACTCTCAGACCCCATCCAGGCCACAGAGCGTTTCTAGGGGGCTTCTGTGTGTGCACTCCGGCTGTCGAGCAGCAGGACTCGGCCTCTGTCTCCTGCTTTGGTGGCCCCATCCTTTAGTTCAGGCCTACCCCCTCCTGCCATGGAGGCCTGGGAAACCCTGGCTAGCCACCTGGTCCCCTCATGCCCAGCATCCACGCATCTGCACCCCCACCGTTGCCCCAGTTATCTCCTCAGCCACTTCGGCACATTTCCTGACCAACAGTCCTTCCCTGAACTAGGACTCTGGGCGGGAGTTGTTCCCAGCGTGAGAGGAGAGGTGAGAGGGCCAAGAAATCTGAGGGACGATGAAAGTGAGGATGAAGGGATGTGGGAGAAAAAGAGGGAAAGGCTCACTCACATCTCGGAAGTGAGAACTGGAAGGTGAGGAGGTTTGTATACAAAGAGACAGAATATGAGTGGGAAAGAGGTAAAAAGGTAAAACGAGCTTGTGTTTGGTGATGCCACTCGCTGAGATGAGATACAAGAGGTAAATTTGTGTGTGAAAGAGGCCACGTGTGAGAGAATAAGAAGAGAAAATGGGGAGAGCAAAACAGCGGACCGTGCACATCCCTGGGAAACGTGGTCTGACAAAGCATTTCCTTCAGATTTGTGAGTCTATTTTTAACAACAATGAAAAAACGTAGCGTTATAAAAAAAAGTTAAACCACAATTAGATATACCCCTTGGAAGATTACAATACATTGAAACTATTTTAGGATGTCACAAATGTGTAGTCGTTTGATTCAGAAACATAGCCTGCTTGCCGTCATACTCGTTTTTTTTTTTAAATGTGGCTCATCCTAACCAAGAAGTTGGACAGGATCGATTTTTATGACGTAGGTGCTTACCGTTTAAAAAAAAAAAATAGGGGCGCCTGGGTGGCACAGTCGGTTAAGCGTCCGACTTCAGCCAGGTCACGATCTCGCGGTCCGTGAGTTCGAGCCCCGCGTCGGGCTCTGGGCTGATGGCTCAGAGCCTGCAGCCTGTTTCCGATTCTGTGTCTCCCTCTCTCTCTGCCCCTCCCCTGTTCATGCTCTGTCTCTCTCTGTCCCAAAAATAAATAAATGTTGAAAAAAAAATTAAAAAAAATAAGTAGGGTATTTTTTTACATAGAATACAAGTTTTTCATCTTTTTATCTTCTGCATTTAACTGAATAGGTGGGGAGATACTCAGTTTGTAAAGTATATTTTTCTTATTTATTTATTTATTTATGGGGTTTTTTTTGTTTTTGAGGGAAAAAAAAGTGTGAGTCGGGGAGGGGCAGAAAAAGAGGGAAAGACTGAGAATCCCAAGAAGGCTCCATGCCGCCATCAGCACAGAACCCGATACAGGCTCAATCTGTGAGATCATGACTTAGGCTGAAATCAAGAGTCAAATGCTTAACTGACTGAGCCACCCGGGCACCCCTATTTTTCATATTTAATGATCAAAATCTTTATCTTCAAAAAACAACTTTAAAAAATAACCAGAAAATTTCATACCTTTTAACTCAAGTATTTAACTCTACTTCTAGAAATCTATATTCAGAAAATAACCAGGGATGCTGGCAAAGATTTAGTTTCAAGGATGTCAATTATAGTATTGCTTATATTAGCAAAGAACTGAAAACACCCTAAATGTGCAATAAAATAGAGGCATGATTAAGCAAATTATGATAGATCCATAAGATGAGAGGAACTGTGATACAGTCATTAAACTACTTCCACACTGCAGTCAAGTGGCCTTTTAAAAAACACATTGGAGGAGGTGCCTGGGTGGCTCAGTAGGTTAAGTGTCCAGACTCTTGGTTTCAGCTCAAGTCATGATCTCATGATTTGTGAATTGGAGCCCTGCATCAGGCTCTGCACTAACGTTGCGGAACCTGCTTGGGATTTTCTCTCTGCCCCTTCCCCTCCCCTACCAGCACATTTTCTCTCTCTCTCTCTCTCTCTCTCTCTCTCTCACACACACACACACACACACAAAACAAACAAACAAAAAAGAACAAATGCCCTATTAAAAAACAAATTTAAAAATAAGAGCACCCTGGGAGGTGGCTGGGTGGCTCACTTGGTGGAGTGTGCAATTTATATCCCGAGATTGTAAATTCGAGCCCCACGTGGGTGTAGAGATTACTTAAAATAAAATAAAATAAAACCTTTTAAAAAATAAAACAAATAAAAAGCATACTGGATCATTTCATTCCCCCTCATAACTTCTTGGCTTCCCATTTCACCATGAAAACCCTAACCTCTCTTGCCCACTGGCCTGGTCTTACTATCCCAGCTCCCCAGTCCTTCCCCTCCTCTGTCCACTGACCTGCTTTTCAGGTGTTCTGATTCCCTAAACTGTTTCCTCCTTAGGATCTTTGCATATGCTGTTCCCCATGCTGAACTGTTCCCTCACTCTGTCTGCTAATGCCTGCTCATCCTTGAGGTCTTAGCTTGGCCTCCTCTGGGGGTAGCAGAGGTAGCTACCCCCACACTCCACCTTCTAGTATATTCTGTCTATGTGGTGGTCTGCACTTCTTCATAACACATATCACATTTTAGAAGCATATATTCCTTTGTGTGGCTATTCTTTTTTTTTTTTTTTTAATGTGAAATTTATTGTCAGGTTGGTTTCTATACAACACCCAGTGCTCATCCCAAAAGGTGCCCTCCTCAATACCCATCACCCACCCTCCCCTCCCTCCCACCCCCCATCAACCCTCAGTTTGTTCTCAGTTTTTAAGAGTCTCTTATGCTTTTGCTCTCTCCCTCTCTAACCTCTTTTTTTTTTTTCTCCTTCCCCTCCCCCATGGTCTTCTGTTAAGTTTCTCAGGATCCACATAAGAGTGAAAACATATGGTATCTGTCTTTCTCTGTATGACTTATTTCACTTAGCATAACACTCTCCAGTTCCATCCACGTTGCTACAAAAGGCCAGATTTCATTCTTTCTCATTGTCAAGTAGTATTCCATTGTGTATATAAACCACAATTTCTTTATCCATTCATCAGTTGACGAACATTTAGGCTCTTTCCATAATTTGGCTATTGTTGAAAGTGCTGCTATAAACATTGGGGTACAAGTGCCCCTATGCATCAGTACTCCTGTATCCCTTGGATAAACTCCTAGCAGTGCTGTTGCTGGGTCATAGGGTAGGTCTATTTTTAATTTTCTGAGGAACCTCCACACTGTTTTCCAGAGCGGCTGCACCAGTTTGCATTCCCACCAGCAGTGCAAAAGGGTTCCCGTTTCTCCACATCCTCTCCAGCATCTATAGTCTCCTGATTTGTTCATTTTGGCCACTCTGACTGGTGTGAGGTGGTATCTCATTGTGGTTTTGATTTGTATTTCCCTGATGAGGAGTGACGTTGAGCATCTTTTTATGTGCCTGTTGGCCATCTGGATGTCTTCTTTAGAGAAGTGTCTATTCATGATTTCTGCCCATTTCTTCGCTGGATTATTTGTTTTTCAGGTGTGGAGTTTGGTGAGCTCTTTATAGATTTTGGATACTAACCCTTTGTCCTATATGTCATTTGCAAATATCTTTTCCCATTCCATTGGTTGCCTTTTAGTTTTGTTGATTGTTTCCTTTGCTATGCAGAAGCTTTTTATCTTCATGAGGTCCCAATAGTTCATTTTTGCTTTTAATTCCCTTGCCCTTGGGGATGTTGTCAAGTAAGAAATTGCTGCGGCTGAGGTCAGAGAGGTTTTTTCCTGCTTTGTCCTCTAGGGTTTTGATGGTTTCCTGTCTCACATTCAGGTCCTTTATCCATTTTGAGTTTGTTTTTGTGAATGGTGTAAGAAAGTGGTCTAGTTTCATTCTTCTGCATGTCGCTGTCCAGTTCTCCCGGCACCATTTGTTAAAGAGACTGTCTTTTTTCCATTGGATATTCTTTTTTGCTTTGTCAAAGATTAGTTGGCCATACTTTTGTGGGTCTAGTTCTGGGGTTTCTGTTCTATTCCATTGGTCTATGTGTCTGTTTTTGTGCCGTGTGTGGCTGTTCTTTTAATGCCCAGTTCCCTTCTGGACTTTGTCATTTGGGAGAGTTCCTCAAGTTTATTCTCTGTCCCTTCAATTGAGGTTTTACAATTTCTGTTGTAATATTTTTAATCTCTAAGAGAGTCTGCCTTGTTCCCTGAAAAATTTTTTAATAGTTTTGTTGCTGTATTTTTCTTGAGCATATTATTAATAGTTTTCTAGAAATTTTCTTCTAGGGGCGCCTGGGTGGCGCAGTCGGTTAAGCGTCCGACTTCAGCCAGGTCACGATCTCGCGGTCCGTGAGTTCGAGCCCCGCATCGGGCTCTGGGCTGATGGCTCGGAGCCTGGAGCCTGTTTCCGATTCTGTGTCTCCCTCTCTCTCTGCCCCTCCCCCGTTCATGCTCTGTCTCTCTCTGTCCCAAAAATAAATAAATAAATAAAAAGAAAAAAAAAAAGGCATCTGCTTTAAAAAAAAGAAATTTTCTTCTAGGTGTATTCTGTTTCCTCTGAGTTTTCTTTTTTCTTTTTTTTTGTTTTGTTTGTGTGGTATTTATTTTCTACATAAGAGGGCTTCTCATATATCTGGAAATCCGTGGTTGTTTTCTTCTGTATGAGTGGTGGATTTAAAGAGCTGAGTGGGCTCATGAAAGACAAGACTGAGAAACTGTCACAAGATTGTGGAAGACTAAGAAGACTTAATAACTAATCATACTGTGGAATACTGGATTGGATCCTGGAAGAGAAAAAAGGGCATTAGTGTAAAAACTGGTAAAATTCAAATAAGATCTATACTTTAGTTAATTATATATATATAATAACTAGTTACTAACTATCCATATTTTAAGTACTAATGTTAATTTCCTGGTTTTGATGATAAAACTATGGTTATTCAACGTTTTCTTATTTTTGGGACAGAGAGAGACAGAGCATGAACGGGGGAGGGGCAGAGAGAGAGGGAGATACAGAATCGTAAACAGGCTCCAGGCTCTGAGCCATCAGCCCAGAGCCTGACACGGGGCTCGAACTCACGGACCGCGAGATCGTGACCTGGCTGAAGTCAGACGCTTAACCGACTGCGCCACCCAGGCGCCCCAAACTATGGTTATTCAAAATGTGAATATTAAAGTAAGTTGGATGAAGGATGTATAGGAACTCTCTGTACTTTTGTTTCCCTTTATACTATTATCTGTAAGTCTAAAATTACTTCAAAATAAAAAGTAAAAACAAGGCAAACTGAGTGGAAGCTCTGAGAAAGTGGTTGGGGAGGTAGGTTGCTATGGGTCAGCTCTGAGCTATGGAGTGATCTGGTTGGCCATTATCCTGGGGAATCAGTATCAAGAGTCAGTATCCTTAGGTAATTTTTCCTAGGATATTCAGAATCCCCAGAGCAAGTTCTGCTCATCTCCTGCCTGAAAGGTGAAGGCCTGGCTGCCAACATTCTAGAAGCTAAGTGGGAGGGCTGGATGGTGAGGAGTGGGTGTCAGCACCCAAGTATGTCATTGTTGATTTAATCCCCTATATTCATTATAGCACCCCCCTCCCCCAACTGTTCCTGGTGCTCTCCAGCCAGAGACCTTCTATTTTACTCTCTCCTGAGAATAATTCGTATGCCAAAATGGGGGAGGGTGGGAGGGGATGGTCATTCCACTTTGTAGAGTAGAATATGAGATCTGGGGACTAAGCTGTGTCTAAATTTAAAAAGCTTTTTAGCTTCCATATTTCCTTCCTTATTTTAGCTCTGCTCCACCCTTATATCTAGAGAAACCTATTACCACCAGTTGACTCCTAGGAATTCTTACGGCTCTCCACCTCCTGAACAGGATTCAGTTTTCTTGCTTCCATTTCATCATCTACCTCCTATCATCTGCGTTTCAGTTTCCATTCTTCTTCCCCCACCATTGTTTGCTCTCCTGTTCTCTCTGGTCTTATAGGTTCATGCTTAATCTACAAGAGAAGCAGTAAAAGTAGGTGATGCGTGTTCAATTCACCATCTTTATTGACTTCTTTAATGAATTTTGGTGCATGTTGGCCAGAAATATTGCCCCAATATTTGTCACATTTTGTTTAATTTTACTTCAGGTTCATAATCTCTTTTGTAGCGTTAACCTTTATCTAACTTTCCATCCTTTTCTTTTACCCGGTGACAAGTTTCAGACTTGTTGAATGGTTCTCAGGGTCTTACCTAACCTCTGGAATGATGAAAGCTAAGGGGTCTCAAGTTTTTCTTCAAATCTTTTTATTTTTCTGTAAAACTGATTTACCCATGAATCACATTTTATCCATATTCATAATTCTCTTTTTCTTTACTTTCTTTTGCCCTAATACTTCATATCTGGTCATTTCAGTGATCAGGAATCTATCAAGAACTTACTGTGCATGGGGCTTCATTGATGAAGAAGACCTAGTCCTCGCTTTCAGGGAGCTTACAATGTAGTGGAGGGTATAGACAGGTATGAGAGTATTGGTATTACATGTGTTAAGAGCTGTGAAGAAGTAAGCACAGTGTCTGTGAAGCAGAGTGGCAAGGCTCCTACCCCAGTCTTAGGGGATCAAAGCAGACTTGTTAGAGAAGATGATATTTAAGAGAAGACCTGAAAGATAAATGATAGTGAAGTGAAAGAGTATTCAAGGTAGAGGAACAGTATGTACAAAGTCCTAAAAGGGAAACAGCCTATTATGTCAGAAGTAGATGAGATTCAGGGTGCCTGGGTGGCTCAGTCAGTTGAGCGCTGACTTCGGCTCAGGTTATGAACTTCTGATTCTTGAGTTTGAGCCCCGCATCAGTCTCTGTGCTGACAGCTTGGAGCCTGGAGCCTATTTCAGATTCTGTGTCTCCCTTTCTCTCTTTCTCTGCTCCCCTCCCCCTCTCATGCTCTGTCTCTCTCTCTCTTAAAAATACAATAAACATTTTTAAAAATTAAAAAAGATGGGGCGCCTGGGTGGCGCAGTCGGTTAGGCGTCCGACTTCAGCCAGGTCACGATCTTGCGGTCCGTGAGTTCGAGCCCCGCGTCGGGCTCTGGGCTGATGGCTCAGAGCCTGGAGCCTGTTTCCGATTCTGTGTCTCCCTCTCTCTCTGCCCCTCCCCCGTTCATGCTCTGTCTCTCTCTGTCCCAAAAAATAAATAAACGTTGAAAAAAAAAATTAAAAAAGAAAGAAGTAGATGAGAGTCTTGGTACAAGGGTCAGGTTTTTATTTAAAAATTTTTTTTAATGTTTATTTATTTTTGGGAGAGAGACAGAGCGTGAGTGGGAGAAGGGGCAGAGAGAGAAAGAGGGAGACACAGAATTTGAAGCAGACTACAGGCTCTGAGCTGTCAACACAGAGCCTGACTCAAGGCTCGAACCCACAAACTACAAGATCATGACCTGAGCTGAAGTTGGACACTTAACCAACCGAGCCACCCAGGAGCCCCAAGGGTCAGGTTTTAAGTGATGAGACATAAGAGGTAATCAGATCCAGATCATAAGAAGTTTGTAAAGTACATTAATGTGATAGACTGCAAAAGACTACAAATTCTGACCCTTACTGTATGTATATTGTTTGTAGCATGACTTTGAAGACCTTCCCATCAAAAGGTCATCTCTTGTTTCTCTATCCTTTGAATCTGGGCTTGGCCATGTAACTTCTTTGGCCAATGGGATGATGTAAGCAGAGGCTTAAAAAGCACTTGTATATTGGAGCTTACTTTCTGCTGCTCCTGGGAACCATCTGGCCACCACATATGAATGACCCCAAGCTGGCCTGTTGGATGATGAGAGACACATGGTTGAGTCCTCATTGTTTCCCAGCTAATGTTGAGCCAACCTTCAGACATGGGAATGAGTCCATCTCCATCTCAGCATAGCCTGTAGCTGACTACCACAGAGACCAGCTGAGCTTGCTCAGGCCAGAAGAACTGCCCAGCCACCCCAGAGTCATGAGAAATTTTTAAAAAGTTTGTTGTGTTGAGACACTCACTGAATTTTGGGGTGACTTTGACAAAGCAAAAGCTAACCAATTCAAATAAGATGTTAAGATTTTATCAATAAGGGCAGTTGGGAAGTCGAGTGAGAAATCATAAGGGAGTGACATGTTCAAATTTGTATGGTATAAAGATCCCACTGGCTTCAGGGAGGAGAATGATTTGCAGGATGATGACTCTGAAAACTGAGAGAACAGTAGGGAAGCAGTTGCAACTATTTTGGGTAAAAGATGACAGTGGCCTGGACCAGGGTAGTGGGGGTGGAGAGAAGTGAATAGTTTTAGTAGATATTTGTGTGGTAGACTTCACAAATTGGTTATCGATTGGATTGGGGGATGGTGGTGATGGGAAAGGATTAGTTTTGGGTGACCCCCTGATTTCCAGCTTCAGGTTTGGGCAGTTGAGTGGATTACGGTGCCATTCATTTGGAACAATGGAGTAGGGACTAGGTTTGGAAGAGAATATGATCAGTCCAACTTGGGTAATGTTGAGTGTGAAGTGCCTGGAGACAGCCAAGTAGAGATTCTAGTAAGCAGAGGAGATGAACAGATAAGGAGAGTTCTAGGGAGGGATCTTGGTTAGACATACAGCTTTGGAAGTCATGAACATGTGGTGACAGTATAAGCTCCCTAGGAGAAGGTGTTGGTTTGGCAAGAAGAGAAATGAGAATGGAACCCTGAGGAAAACTGATCTGTAAGGTGTGATCAGGGAAGGGAAGCCTGCAAAAGAGGATGAGGAGTAGCTAGAGAAATAGGAAGTCTTTAGAGTTAATTTCTTTTTAGTGAATACTTTAGATAAAGTATCACCAGATATTGAGGTGAGTTTCCAGATTCAATATGGTTGACTTCTCAGAAAAAAAATCCTGCCTTTTCAGATGCTCTCTGGACACCCTCACATAAGGTCTTGTTGCTTCTTAACATTCAGTAAATCCAAAGCCAAACTCAGTCTTCCCCAGAGCCGAACCAACTCATCCTCTTGTGCTCCCTCTTTCTGTTTTTGGAACCACTGTCCTCAGAGTCATTTTTGACTCCTTTCTCCTGATCTATATGTAATTAATCAGTTGTCAAGTTATGTGAAGTATACCTCTGCGGCTCTTACATCCATCCCGTTTCTTACATTCCCTAAATTACCACAGAGGTTTAATCCCTCACTGCTTCTTACCCATCCTCTTGTAAGAGCCTCCTAATTGTACCATATCCTGATTCCCCATTCCAATCCTTGTTACCCTTTTAATTTCCCTAAGGAGTCATATTGGTATTCCCCTACTCAAAAACCTTAATAAGTTGCTGAATTAAATCTAAACCCTTTACCCTAAGCACTTTAAACCTTTCAGAGTATGGCCTTTTTTTTTTTTTAAGCTTATGTTTGTTTTTAGAGAAAGAGTAAGTGGAGGAGAGCAGCAGAGGGAAAGAAAGAGAGAATCCCAAGCAGGTGTCATGCTCAGCTCAGACCCAATGTAGGGCTTGATCCCATGACACTGGGTTCATGACCTGAGCAGAAATCAAGAGGCGCTCAACCAACTGAGCCACCCAGACACCCCTGGTCTTATTTACTTTTCGAAATAAGTATATTCAATACTTCAGCAAAAACCAGACCACTCAACCCTTAATGTACCCTGAGCTTTCATAACTCTGTACTTTTGTTCACACTCTGCCTTCAGCCTAGTGATGCTAGTTCCTTCCTTTTTGTTTTTGTCAAAATAATGTCTATATATCAAGGACGATGTTAGGCACCACCTTCTTTATAGAGCCTCTCTTGATCTTCCCTGATACTTGTGATCTTGTCTGTCTGCCTCCCTTCCTCCCTCCCCTCCTTTTTTCCTACCAATATTGGAACCCCACCAGTTGGAGTTAAGTTGCAGAAAACTGAGGTCATTCAAGCTATTTCAACTAGAAATGCCTTTAGCGTAGGAACTGGGTATTCCTAATTGTTGGCGGGTTAAAGAAACAACCTATAGGTTGAGCCTGCAGGAACAACATAGGGAACAGCTCCTCTGAACTGGCCTACAAAGGGAGTAGGTGGGACTAGCCTACCAGGGTGGCTAAGCTGCCACCACTTCCAGCTGCTTCTCAATACTCACAAACCTAGTATGGGACACCAGAATGCTGCTCAGAAAAACCTAATGCTTCCACAGCCGTGCTCACCAGCTGAAAAAAGAATAGCACATCGCTTCTCGGCCTTTTGGCTAAGATCAAGTGTAAAAAAGAATAGCAGAAGCAATAGGAATGAGGCCTTCACCACACTCCCCCCTTCAGATATCCCATGAGTGCATCTAATTGGTAGAGCAATATCCAGATGTAGAACCTCTGTCTAGAAGAGTTTGGGAAATGTCGTTTTTAGCGATCTAGTCTCTGCAGTACCGGAGACAGCTTAGGAAAAGTTGGGGATGGATGCTGAGTCCATCTTTTCTTCTATAGTCACTTACTGTGAAGCATGAACTGTTATATTTGTAATGGTTTTCACACTAACCTTGGCATGCTACTGGATTATCAAGACTGCTAGGGCAGGAATTGTGTATGAGTAATTCATAACTGCCTCTCTCCCTCCCCAGTAAATATATAAGAAGGTAAAAACTAAATAACTATTTGCTAAATGAGTGAAATTTGGTTATCTTGCCAAGAGTAGCATTAATACTTGGATATAAGGGAGAACTTTTTACTACTAACCTAAGAGAAGATAAGGTTAGTAATTAGAAGGGAGTATAAAAAAACTCCAGGGGAAAATTTGGGTTTTTTATGTAAAAAATAGAAATTTAATTGAGAATTTCACTACTCTTGTTGTGATGAGCACCAGATGATGTATGGAAGTGTTGAATCACTACACTATACACCTGAAACTAATATTACACTGTGTTAAATGGAATTTAAATAAAAACTTAAGGAAATAAAAGAGAATCTCACTATAAATAACTCCTTCTTCCCAACATTGTAGAGAGCCTGTAAATGGTCCTCGTGTCATTGAATATGAGGAAGTGTCCTTTGGGGGAGATGCAGTTGCCATTGAACACAGTGTTTGGAATGAGAAGATTCAGGATAGTGGGTAGAATTGAGACCTGTAAATTTGTGTCTGCTTATTAAGAACAGAGGCAGATGACCTACTATGATGATTAAGATACAAAAGTAGAAAAGCAAAAATGTTATTATAAAATACATGCATCTGGGAAGTAGAGGACCTTTCATGCCATAGATGGCAAGGTGATCAACTTGACTTCATGGCTATTGACACATTTATGAGAAAGTAGGGATTCCAACAATGAATTGCAGTCAGAATTTGAAGGGTAACTTATTATATTAAGATACAACAAATAAGACAAATTGTACTAAAAGTTTTTCCTTTATCTAAAAAGCTTACTTAAGAGACACTTGTATGTGGGGCGTCTGGGTGGCTCAGTCGGTTAAGCGTCTGACTTCAGCTCAGGTCATGATCTCACATTCTGTGAGTTTGAGCCCTGCATCGGGCTGTGTGCTGACAGCTCAGAGCCTGGAGCCTGCTTCGGATTCTGTGTCTCCCTCTCCCTTTGCTCTTCCCCTGCTCACACTCTGTTTCTCTCTCTCTTTCTCAAAAATAAACATTTTAAAAAAAGAAAAGAGAGAGACACTTGCATGTGGTGCAGAGGTAGCAAACAGGAGACTGTATGAGGAGTGGTAACTTTAGCTGGTTGTAACTTACCACGTGACCTTAGTTGTCTCCTAGTTGGCAGCCTGTGGCTTTAGCTACCACTCCTTTCTAATCTGCTTATCTATCTATCTATCTATCTATCTATCTATCTATCATCTATGATATATTCATTCCCCAAAGCTAACTATCCTCTGGAGCTAGAGATCAGGCAATGCCAGTGGTTCTGAACTTCAGTGTGTATTAGAATCCCTGGAGGGCTTGTTGAAAGGTAGCTGAATTCTACCCAACTCCCCAAATTTGTACTTCTGATGAGTTCCCAGGTGATGCTAATGCTAGTCTGAGGAAGCACACTTTGAGAACCACTGCAATGTCAACATGTCAAAAGTGGACTCATCATCTTAGCCCCAAAAGTCTGCTTCTCTTCCTCTTTTCCCTCTCTGGGTTAATAACTCCAGCACTCACCCAGGGTTCTAGGCCAGAAACCGGCATTAGGGAGGAGAAAAGGGGGAAAGCAGTTTCTAGACTTCTCCATCTTACTCATTTCACAGTGACTTACCAATCAGGGCCACATCCCTTGTCCCCTTCTGTACCGCA
Organism: Prionailurus viverrinus; assembly: GCF_022837055.1. Lineage (NCBI taxonomy): Eukaryota > Metazoa > Chordata > Mammalia > Carnivora > Felidae > Prionailurus > Prionailurus viverrinus. The sequence goes on along the minus strand of NC_062568.1, from coordinate 56,366,382 downwards.
AGAGCCTTTTCATTTATTTCCTTGCCTCTAATCTGCCCCTAGCCCCAACCCACCCCAATTAATCCATTCTCCAGATATTTCTTTTTTTTTTTATCTTTTTTTTTTTTTTAAGTTTATTTATTTTGAGAGAGAGAGCATGAGCAGAGGAGGGACAGAGAGAGAGGGAGAGAGAATCCCAAGCAGGCTCTGTGCTGTCAGCACAGAGCCCCATGTGGGGCTCGAACTCACGAACCATGAGATCATGACCTAACTAAGCTATACTTTAAAAGGTAGAATTTAAGGTGCCTCGTTAGCGCAGTAGGTAGCGCCTCAGTCTCATAAAAGGTAGAATTTAAGGGGCCCCTGGGTGGCTCAGTTGGTTAAGCATCCAACTCTTGGTTTCAGCTCAGGTCATGATCTCGTGGTTCATGGGATTGAGCCCCATGTCAGGCTCTGTGCTGACAGCACGGAGCCTGCTTGGGATTCTCTCTCTCCCTCTCTCTCTGCCCCTCTCCTGTTCACTCTCTCTCTCAAAGTAAATAAATAAGTTTAAAAAGAAAATAAAAGTCATAATTTAACTTGTACCTAATCAGAAGAGAGCTAAAGATTTGCAAATTTCAAGTCTGGTTTCCCTTTATAAAATAGATAATAACTGGCTTTCACATTATCTCATTGGGAGAGAAATAATTTAGGGAATTTCTTCCAAGGAGCCCTAAGTAAATTATGTGATATAAATTTTTTACTACTGTAAAGAAAAAGGGGGGAGGTGTATACCTGGGTGGCTCAGTTTGTTGAGAGTCTGACTTCAGCTTGGGTCATAGTCTCGCCATAAGTGAGTTTGAGCCCCACATCGGGCTTGCTGCTGTCGGCCCAGAGCCTGCTTCAGATCCTCTGTCCCCTTCTCTCTGTCCTTCCCTGCTGGCGCTGTCTCTCTCTCTCTCTCTCTCTCTCTCTCTCTCTCTCAAAAATAAATAAACAATTAAAAAGAAAGAAAGAAAGAAAAAGGAAAAAGGAATTAAGCCATAAACCAGTAAAAAGAAGTTTGTGTTTTATACTAATTTACAAGACTGATTTATTTTTACTATTTTTTTAAAAAAATTTGTTAACGTTTTTTATTTATTTTTGAGACAGAGAGAGACAGAGCATGAACGGGGGAGGGGCAGAGAGAGAGGGAGACACAGAATCGAAGCAGGCTCCAGGCTCTGAGCCATCAGCCCAGAGCCCGACGCGGGGCTCGAACTCAAGGACCGCGAGATCGTGACCTGGCTGAAGTCGGACGCCTAACCGACTGCGCCACCCAGGCGCCCCTATTTTTACTATTTTTGAAAAAACCTTTATTTGAACACCTCTTTTCTTATCTTCCTCCTTCCCCATTTTAATTTTCTGTTTGTTTGGGTTTTCATATTTAGATAAATAGTATTGGTCCTTGCAGGATTATAGGAAAGCCTCAACACATAGATGAAGAAGCATAGGACTTTAGCTTTACTTACTTACCTCTCTGGAGTGCTCAGAAGTAAGAGAAACAGGCTGGTTCTGTGGGGAAAATCTCTTATCCATCTTTACTTTCAAATAACTTAATCAAAAGATCTAATGTTTCACTGCAAACGGTCTTAAAAGTCAAATTAATGTCACCTGCAGAGTTAGCTAAAAAAGTGATGAGTATTGTTTCGCACAGCAGTTCAAACTATTTGCAGAGTCCTACCACAATGGAAGACTTTTCTTGCACTCCCCAAATACTAGAACTGTGTGGTAATTCTGATGACTGTCAGTTCCTGTGGGGTGTTTACACAAAGGTACTTTTAAATGAAGAGTCATTTTTAGAGCAATTAGAAAAGAGGCTAGACAGAATAGCTGGCGCAGGGGCCTGGCAGGTCGGGGTTAAGGTTTATTGACAGGACAGGGTCAGGCCTCTGCTCCGCCACCATTGCCCCTCATACCTGCCCTCCGGATACAGCCAAGACCTCAGCCGGCCTTGGCTCCCTGCCATAGGCCGAACCCCTTGTGCAGAATGTAGACAAGGGAAAGAAGAAAGGAGGAAGAGGAGGGGAAGTTCTGCTGAAACATTACAGTTTGGTATTAAAATGCAAGTTTGGAAGTATTTGTGTATATTTTTCTGGCCCAGATGTTGTGTCACATTGGGGAGGAGAAATTTTAAAACATACAAAGGATTGTCTGTTCTTTTCAGCTTTGTAGTTTGCAGTTGTTGCCTCCTGAAGAAAGAAATTGCCCGGCCAAAGTAGTCTTTTAATTTCATTTTTCAGTTTTGAGTTACAGGTTCCTGGCAAGCTCCCTGACCACTACTGTTACCTGGTGGCGCCTATATTTCATCAAATTTAGACGCGCAGACTACCTGGATCCAGGCCCAGATGAACTGTTGTGACTGATAAACATGATCCCGCCCTCCCCCATGAGCGCTCCTGCTTTTCCCTTTAAGGGAATCTAAGCCGCTGAGTCCCTGGGTCCCCAAGGGAGCTAAAGAAAAATGTGTTCCGGTATTCCGGTATTTGAGTTCGCTCTGTGGTTTTCTGTGCTGCGTCTCTCCCTGCCCAGAGGCTGGTGAACATCCCAACAGTGCCCCACTTCTCCAGTGTTGGTAATTAATGCAGGGAAGATTTTTGTTTTTAATAAAAACAAGCAGAGACATCTATCAGTACCCACAGTCAAGGCAGAATTTGTTTGACATCTTATGATTGCTGCTTACAAAAAAGAGTGACAGCAGTTATTAAACAAATAAGAAAAAAGATGCTGTTTACTGGTAGATTTAAGATATCCTAAGAATATTCTTACAACATTACTGCCTTTGCTTGCATAAGTAGAAAATTGTAGAATGAACAGAATCATTAATTTTTGAAATCTGGGTTGTATTAGATTTAGAATAATAATAAAAATTCTAATATTAAGCAAATATATTATTTTTAGCTGTGCCATATACCAGGGGCTTTTCCTTTCATTAGACCATATTTCAAACATTTGTTTTTATGATTGCAGGGGTAGTATTAGCATTCAATGTAATTAAACTTAATTGCATTTCCTATGTGAATTATTTTTAGTCTCTTTTTCAAATGCATTTATGATCTTTTTTGCTATACTAACTATTCGTGTAGATTTGCCTTGATAAAAGGCCACGGAAAAATTGTCTGTTTGCTTGGAAACAGTCAGAAGTCACAAATTTGATTTTCATTTAATTTAGAAGTTTTGAAGTGAAATTTTGGAATACAGTCAAGTAGGAAAAGCATGAAACCATTCAGGGTCTGAGGTTTTGGTTCTCATGTCATGTTCATGTGATCTAAGAAAAATGATTAATCTCTCTCTGGCCTAAGTTATCCTATCTGGGAAGTGTTATAATAGTTTTAGTCCCTAGCCTAACCAGATGATGTAGAAGCATCAGATCACATGTTTCCACAGGTACTAGATGGGGGGTGGGTGGGGCAGGGGTTGCTGGGAAGGAAGGGGAAGGAACTTCTTAGGGTGTTATTAGTAGTCTATATCTTGATAGATATTTGGTTACACAGGTGTATGCATTTGTCAGAACTCATCAAATGATATGCTTAAGATTTGTGTATGTCATAGTATGTAAATTTTACCTCAGAATACAAAAACAAAAGGACTTTTAAATACATATTGAGGGTTGGTTAATAACATGCATGTTGAGGTATGGGGGAAGGGGTTACTGATCTTTGAAACTTACTTTGAAATACACTTCTCCATGCCAAAGAAAAAATGAATGATGGGATGTTTAGAAGTGTGATAAAGAGCAAATATAGTGAAATGTTAATTGTAGAATGTACGTCGTACGATTGTTTACCATAAAATTCTTTGAACATTTTTGTATGTTTGAAAATTTTCATAAAATGTTGGGGGGAGGGAATGAAGGCCCTGGGTTTTGTTCATTAGAGGGTCTGTGTACCTCCATTAAAAAAAAATGTTTATTTATTTATTTTGAGAGAGAGAGAGAGAAAGAGAGAGGAGGAGGGCCAGAGAGAGAGGGAGAGAGAGAGAATCCCAAGCAGGCTCCTCACTGTCAGTGCAGAGTCTGACTGGGGGGCTTGAACTCATAAACCATGAGATCATGACCTGAACCAAAATCAAGAGTCAGACGCTTAACCGGTTGAGCTACCCAGGTGCCCCTGTGCACCTCCATTTTTAATTCTAATCCCCACCCCCATTCAGAATCAAACCACTTGGATTAATACCAGAAGGAGGGAGGGGTGTGAATGTAGCCATTTAATAGAAAAATGTGCCCACATCATACTTTCTCCAGTTACCTTTTGAAAGGCCATTACCAAGCATGGAAGCCAAGGGTGTCCTTACAAACAAGAAGAGCTCTTAGAAATCCAAACCATGCGGCACAACCATTGACCTCTCTGGGCAGATAAGAATTGGCCTCCAGAACCATAACCACGGGGAAGGGCATGGCCTCCTGACACATAATCTTCACCAATGGCAAGCAGGTGACTCCCGTGCTATATACCTTATACTAAGGCCCTATCAGATGAAAATGGACTTTCAATTTCAGCCAAATCCCAGTGATTTGGCCAAGAACACCTTGACTTTTATCAGAATGCCAGACTATCTCTTACATCCTGATAGAGCCCTCTATTTAAAAAGATCTTATATGGGCCTCCTGCAATACTTATGTTGTGTGTGTATGTGCTTTATTCTTGAATGGTCAAAAGGGCAAATTGGTTCTGGTGGGATTGGAACTCAACTTTTAAAAGCTAATGATAATATGTTTTTAAATGAGGCCGTGCTGCTCAGTTGGTGTTTGAATGGTAGACTGGAAAGTCAAGATAGGAAAGGCTCAAGGATCTCAATTCTTTCAGAGTCTCAAAGTGAATTCTGGCCAATTAATTTATCTCTCTTCTTTGATTTCCTCACTTGGAAAGTGAAAAATGAAGTCTGACACAAAATGCCCAGTCAATGATTCTCAAATTCTAGTGGTTATAAGAATCATTTATGTAGGAAGTTTCAGTGTGTGTAAAAATCATTTAGTTTTTAAAAATGAGATTCCAGCTTCCATACCTGGGTTTTCTCAATCAGTATGTCTGGGACAGAGCTCAGAAATCTGCATTTTAGTAAATACACAGTGTGATATTAACGTGGTTATTGGACCACATGAGAATTGGTGTAGATGCATTTTGATAGGTCTTATGTTAACTGATAGAATCGTGTGTGTGTGTGTGTGTGTGTGTGTGTGTGTGTGTGTGTGTGTGTATTCTTTTTTTTAAGCTTTTTCTTAGGGAATTTTTTTAATGTTTATTTATTTTTGAGACAGAGACAGAGTACAAGCAAGGGAGGGGCAGAGAGTGAGGGAGACACAAAATCTGAAGCAGGCTCCAGGCTCTAAGTTGTCTACACAGAGCCTGATGTGGGTCTTGAGCCCACAAACCATGAGATCATGACCTGAGCTGAAGTCAGATGCTTAACCAGCTGAGCCACCCAGGCACCTCTCTTGGGGAAAATCTTAAACATACGCTGAAGTAGAGAGAACAGTGTAATGAACTTCCATGGACCCATCACCCAACTTCAACAATTCTGGTTCATTTCTATGTTCATCTACTCCTCCTCCACAGATTATTTTGGGAAGTAAATCTTAGATATATGATTACATTAATAAATATTCTAGTAGGCAACTCTAAAATATTAAAATATAAGTACTCTAGAAAGATGTCATTATTAAATCTTATAAAATTTGAGAGTAATTCTTTAGTATCAAATATGTCAGTGGCTACATTTCCTTGATTGTCTCTCTCTCTCTGTCTCTCTCTCTTTTTTTTTACACAATTGATTTGTTGAAATCAAGAAGCAAACACAATCCACACACTGCATTTGATTGATGTGTCTCTTTAATCTTTTAATCTATAGGTTCCCCTTCCCTCTTTTTTCCCCCATGTGATTTATTTGTTGAAGAAACCAGGTCATTTGTTCTGTAGATTTTCTCAGTCTAGATTTTCTGATTGGCTCCCCATGATGTCATTTACCATTTTTCTTTCCCCTGTATTTCCTGTAAACTCCATCACTTCATCCTGAAGCTTGACCAGATTAAAGTTCAATTTGGGGGCAAGAATACATCATAGGTAGTGTCATATGCTTCCATCATGAGACACATGTCTGGTTCTCTCTCTCTCTCTCTCTCTCTCTTCTAAAATTTATTTATTTGAGTATCTCTACACCCAATATGGGGCTCGAACTCATGACCCCAAGATCAAGAATTGTATGCTCTTCTGACTAAGCCAGCTGGGTGCTCCTGGGTCTTTCTTTCTTTGTCATGTTAGTGACTGTTGTTGAGATCCGTTATTTCCTAGGGATAGCCCCATATTTTAACTTAGTAAGTAGTTCATAGAAGAACCTTCTCCCTCTCATCGTGGAGTTTTCTTTTTTTTTTTCTTTTTTTAAAATGTTTATTTATTTTTGTGTGAGAGAGAGACAGAGTGTGAGCAGGGGAGGGGCAGAGAGAGAAGGAGACACAGAATCCAAAGTAGGTTCCAGGCTTTGAGCTCTGAGCACAGAGCCCAATGCAGGACTTGGGCCCATGAACCACAAGATCGTGACCTGAGCTGAAGTTGGATGCTTAACTGACTGAGCCACCCAGGTGCCCCGGAGTTTTCACTTTCTAAGTTAGGCTTTTAAAGCATTCACAGTGAATCCATAGCTACCTACTAACACTGTTGGCACCCAGAGCAGAAAGGCTTTCTTGCGTTCACATCTTAGTCTTATTTTCACAATATAGTAATCTTTAAAATTTGTCCTGGTGCCTCCAACATTTATTTCATTAAGATATTTCATTATCTCGGGGCGCCTGGGTGGCGCAGTCGGTTAAGCGTCCGACTTCAGCCAGGTCACGATCTTGCGGTCCGTAAGTTCGAGCCCCGCGTCAGGCTCTGGGCTGATGGCTCAGAGCCTGGAGCCTGTTTCCGATTCTGTGTCTCCCTCTCTCTCTGCCCCTCCCCCGTTCATGCTCTGTCTCTCTCTGTCCCAAAAATAAACGTTGAAAAAAAAATTAAAAAAAAAAAGATATTTCATTATCTTAATGAAGGGATGGCCACACAATTGAACAGAAGGCTTGGGGCCCTGTGGTGAAACCATAGTTGCTGGCAGGGTGACCTGGTATAAGTACAAGTGAGTCGGAGCCACTGATTCTGTACCTCCATCCCATTCTGAGGCAGAGGAGATGAGTTTTTAATACTTGCATTTATTTTGTCCTGAAAGCAAGCATGAGGTTTCTGGATTGGGGCAGTTTTACTCATAGCAGAACCACATTAGTTCCTTACAGCCCAGTTTTCCTTCAGAGCAGTGTGAAGATGTCTAGAAGAATGAAGTTAGATATGCCAAGATCATTCCAGGGTTCATTCCTTCATTCAACAATTGCATACTGATTGCCGACTCTATGCCTGGCACTGAGCCAGCACTAGGCTAGATGATAAATACTAGAGAACTCCCAGCCAGCACTGGGCTAGATGATAAATACTAGAGAACTCCCAGCCTGAAACATAAAACCACATATCTGTAAGTCTAGAGTTAGTCATCAGATGTCATCTGGTACTTACAGATAATGTATGTGTGTGTGTGTGTGTGTATAATATATGTGTACTTGATTTTATATATATGTAATTTTGTACACAGATACATATATATTTGTGTGTTATTTGATTGTTCCCTTCTTACACTATACTTTTGAAAAAATCAGTTTCTTCATTTTTAATTTATCTACAAATGTCATTTGCTGGGAAGTTTGCATGAAGTTTTCTCATCCCCAGCTTTTTGGGTAGCAGATGAATTAGCTGTGTTTTATATCTACTGTGGTGTTTGCTTATGTGGATAGTTCTTTTGACAAGTTTCTTTGACAAGAAAGTGAAATCCAAATTATAAAAGTGAGACTCTGGGGGGCACCTGGATGGCTCAGTCAGTTAAGCATCTGACTTCAGCTCAGGTCATGATCTCATGGTTCGTGAGTTGGAGCCCCACGTCAGGCTCCCTGCTGTCAGCACAGAGCCCACTTCAGATTCTTTGTCCCCCGCTCTCTGCCCCTCCCCCACTTGTACTCTCATAAATAAATAAATATTTTCTAAAAATGAGACTCAGAAGAAGAAACTCCAAGCGCAAAGTACTAAAGATTTTACCAGGCTGAGGAGACCTAAAGAAAGAGACGGACAGACCCCAACAGCTGCTGCAGCAGGAGGTGGAGTATAGACCTCTTGGAGTTGGTGTTCTGGTAGGGGAGACAACCAGATACAATTAGGCAAACCCTGTGACTCCAAAATGGGGAAAGTGCTTTGAGGGAAATGAAGTTAAGAAGGAATGAGTAACCGAGGAGACCACTTTAAAGACAGTGGTCTAGAAGGCCTCTTTGCTGAAGTGACATTTGAGCTGAGGCCTGCAGGATGTGAAAGAACAAATGCAAAAATGAGAAGAGACTTTGTGCATCTGAGAAGCAGAAAGGGGGTCCCCACAGCGAGTGACAGGGAGTGTGAGGAGGCCAGAGAAGTAGGGGCCAGACCATGTGGGGCCTCATAGACTCTGAGAAGGTGGAATTATATTCTTTTTTTCTTTTTTTTAAGATTTCATTTTTAAGTAATCTCTACACCCAACGTGGGTCTTGAATTCACAACCCTGAGATCAAGAGTCCTATGCTCCACTGACTGAGCCAGCCAGGTGTCCCTGGAATTATGTTCTAAAAGTAGTTGATGAACATTGAGGATTTTTTTTTATGTTTATTTATTTTTGAGAGACAGAGAGAGAGAGAGAGAGAGAGAGAGAGAGAGAGAGAGACCGAGCACGAGCAGGGGAGGGGCAGAGAGAAAGGGAGACACAGAATCTGAAGCAGGCTGCAGGCTCTGAGCTGTCAGCATAGAGCCTGATGCGGGGCTCAAACTTATGAACCTCGAGATCACGACCTAAGCCAAAGTTGAGTGCCCAACCGACTGAGCCACCCAGGCACCCCTATTTACTTCTTGTACTCTGTGCTTTCTCACTTTGATCACATTGAAATAGAAAAGTAAAAGATTAGATACCATTTATCATTATACTTTTTAAAATAATTTTTTTAATGTTTATTTATTTTTGAGGGAGAGAAAGAGACAGTGTGCAAGCAGGGGAGGGGCAGAGAGAGAGGGAGACACAGAATTGAAGCAGGCTCCAGGCTCTGAGCTGTCAGCACAGACCCTGATGCGGGGCTTGAACACATGAACCATGAGATCATGACCTGAGCCGAAGTCAGACGCTCAACTGAGCCCCCCAGCAGCCCCACATTGAGGATTTTAAGCAGGGAAATTAGTAATTTGAACTATAAAAACTCCAACATCGTTTAGTTCTTGCCCATTTGTAAAATCTAAGGACAAACCTCAATAGGAGAAACTGTCTATATTACAGTAAAGCAAAGATGGGGATTATATTTTCTGGTTTTAGAATCCGCCATAGTGTGGACATTTATGGCAAACATTTTCCAAAATAGTAGGTGAATGAGAAAACTATAGCCCTCAAAAATAACCTCCTCAAATTCATGAACCCCAACTTTGTTTATTTTTAAGTCCACATTAAAAAAAACAACAACAGGGGTGCCTGGGTGGCGTAGTCGGTTAAGCGTCTGACTTCAGCCAGGTCACGATCTCGCAGTCCGTGAGTTCGAGCCCTGCATCAGGCTCTGGGCTGATGGCTCAGAGCCTGGAGCCTGTTTCCGATTCTGTGTCTCCCTCTTTCTCTGCCCCTCGCCCGTTCATGCTCTGTCTCTCTCTGTCCCAAAAATAAATAAACGTTGAAAAAAAAATTAAAAATAAAAACAACAACAACAACATATCGCAGAGGTGGAAACGAGCTAAAGGAGGCAAGAAGTGAGGGGATCCAGAGATGTGTAACAAAACATTGCTATCTCATTATAGGAAGCATATCCCGGAAAAAAAACCCTGTCTGCATTCTTAACCCGTGAACTCTGACCCCAGCCTTCAGCATTGAGAAGTGTCTTTCCCAGTTCAAATCCTTGATATGCTTCTGGTTTTGTAATAAAGTTGTGAGCAATAGTAATGCACTCATTAACCTGTCTGCCTTTTATCTTAAATTGGAGACACTGGAGTAATATTAATTAGCAAGTAATATTCTGTTTCTTAATAAAATCTTTCATTTAATTTTCTCCTGCATTTGGTAATGAAGACATAGGGGCGCCTGGCTGGCTCAGCAGAGCATGCAACTCTTGATCTCGGAGTAGGGAGTTTGAGCCCCATGCTGGGTGTAGAGATTACTTTTTTTTTTTTTTTTTAATTTTTTTTTCAACGTTTTTTATTTATTTTTGGGACAGAGAGAGACAGAGCAAGAATGGGGGAGGGGCAGAGAGAGAGGGAGACACAGAATCGGAAACAGGCTCCAGGCTCCGAGCCATCAGCCCAGAGCCTGACGCGGGGCTCGAACTCACGGACCGACCTGGCTGAAGTCGGACGCTTAACCGACTGCGCCACCCAGGCGCCCCGAGATTACTTTTAAAAAGTAAAATCTTTAGGGGCGCCTGGGTGGTGCAGTCAGTTGGGCATCTGACTTCAGCTCAGGTCATGATCTCACAGTTTGTGGGTTTGAGCCCCACATCGGGCTCTGTGCTGACAGCTCAGAGCCTGGAGCCTGCTTTGGATTCTGTGTCTCCCTCTCTCTCTCTGCCCCTCCCTTGCTCATGCTTTGTCTCTCTCTATCTCAAAAATAAATAAACATTTAAAAAATAAATAAATAAAAAGTAAAACCTTAGAAAAAATAAAAATAAAAACATAGAAATAAAAATATATTTAGCTTCCACAAATATTTAATTGTATGTGATCCATTTGTTAAAAGATGTCTTAATTCCATGATTAATTGTATACCCACCTATATGAGTATATGTATGTATATATACGTCAAAAAATCTCCCTGTTGCTTAGTTTTAAGTTGTTTTTTTTCTAATTTTTTTTTTCTGATTAGTTTGAGGGAGAGAGAGAGAGAGCGAGAGAGCGAGAGAGCGAGAGAGCGAGAACACTTGCATGAACCAGGGAGGGGCAGAGAGAGAGGAGAGAGAATCCCAAGCAGGCTCAGTGCCATCAGCACACAGCCCAATTCCGGGCTCTATCTCATGAACCAAACCTTGAGATCATGACCTGAGCTGAAATCAAGAATTAGGTGCTTAACCGAATGAGCCACTCAGGCGCCCCTCAAGAAATTCTTTTGAGAAGTAAATACTGAATGACAATTTAGAAATATCTTATTTTGGGGCTTCTGGGTGACTCAGTTGGTTAAGCATCCGACTTCAGCTCAGGTCATGATCTTACAGCTCGTGAGTTCGAGCCCCTGCATCAGGCTCTGTGCTGACAGCTCAGAGCCTGAAGCCTGCATCGGGTTCTGTGTCTCCCTCGCTCTCTCCCCCTCCCCCACTCACACTCTGTCTTTTTCTGTCTCTCAAAAATAAATAAACATTAAAAAAATTTTTTTATCTTAAGGGCTTATCATTTTCAAAAGTTTGTAATCTAGAAATAGTTCACTGGAAGAGGAGACTAAGATATTTATAGTCATCTCCTCCTTCCCCCAGAGCTTCATATATATGAAACAGATTATTAACAAAGGCGTCACTAAAATCAGTGGAAGAGTCCACTGGCCCCAAAATATCTCTCCTCCACACTGTTTGGAACCTAAAATTTCAAACTATTAGAATCTGGGTTAAGGAATTTTCCCCATAAACCCTTAGTTTAATAGGAGTTCTCATTCCTGAGCTTTGCTAAGATTTGATTATAAGGAATAAGTTGGAATGTTTCTAATAGTTTTGGTGAGGAGGCAGAGGGGAGAGTGAGGATTCTTGGTGGGAGGCAGGAGAGACATTACCTACCAAGAGGACTTTAGGCTGTGGGAGAGGCAAAGCCCCTGCTTCATAATTAGGATATGTCTGCTTAGGCAGAAGCCATATGTAAAACTGATAGTACTGTACTCATTGTCTGGGTTGTAGAATGGATATGATAAGATAAACTACATCATTCGCGAACACTTCTGTCTCTTGTTGAGCATAATGCCAGTGTGTGTGCAGAATAACTTGGCACCTTCACTGCCTCCACAGTCTGGAAGTAGAGTCCAGAAAACAGTCTAGTTGAATTCTCAGATGGGTTTTTGGCAAGAACACAAGGTGGCTTTATACAGTTTGTCTCCGATGTTTTTCACTGAGTGTCTGAAAGAAAAGGGAGGATTTGTGGACTCGATTAAAACAAGGAAGTAACCCAGTGACTTAAAGAGGCGAGTTGTGGAATTTGAATCCTAAAATAAAAGCCCTCCCTCGTTGACTTTTCAGCCATGGGAATAACCAGTTGCTTCATTGTGTGTTTTGTCAAAGTGCCTCAGCCATTTGGCCGGCCTGATGGTTACCTGCTGCCTCTTTTTCTAGCCTTTGTGTCCTTTGTTGTTGCCCGGCTGGTCACACATGTGTACCGGGGCCCTAGGGCACCAAGCATGCCCTCAGGGAGCTAAGTGCTGCCAGATGTGGGGAGCAAGGGTTGATTCACATGGCCATAATTTCCAATAGCTAATTTTACCTGTTTTCTTTCGGTTTTGGGTTTCTTTCCTAAAGAAAAATCCATTTGGAGTTGGGTTTTACCTCCCTTTAAATTGCAGTCTTGTCTTATTAACACTAATCTTCCAGCCCCACCCACCCCCAAAATGAAAGTGTGAGAAGGATGGAGAAGATATGTGATATTAAGTCTGGGTGATTAATGTTTTTACTTCATGATAAAAAATAAGTAAAATGTTTTTGTTTTACTGGACTCTGACTTCAAAGTGAAGTTTCATTAACTCAGTCTTTCTCATATACAAATCATTTACACTGAAATAGGTAATATTTTAGATCAGGATGTTTTAGGTGGAAATTTTATCTAATCTCTGATTAAGATATCGGTTGTTCAAAGCTGTAGGTTTTTAACTAGCTAATTCTGAAAACTGGATAAGTAGAGGGAAAGAATCCAGCCTTTAGCTTGATTTCATATATAAATTGAACCTCAGGTTGATCAAATACTTTGATGAAAGAAAGGTTTATAGAGAGGTATGCCAGCCAAGGAATGAAGAAGGACTGATAAAATACCCCCGGTTGGCCAACCCCTGATGAATTAATGGATCAAGGCACTGACTGTCAATGACTGCTAACATCACAAGAGAGAGAAGTGGTCAGAGCACAGCACCGCCCATTAAATATTCTTGCCAAAAAAACTGAGCTTGAATCAAAATGGGTATCTAGGCTTCATATCAGTCTATAGGAAATATAAGGGACAGGGAAACATGTTAAATGAGATATAACTACTGAATATAACTAGTGAGATATAACTAGTGAGATATAACTAGTGAATTATGAGATATAACTGAGATATAACTAGTGAATTCCAGAATGTGGGAGATGCTACGGCCAAATAAATACATTTCTTTAATAAATCACATGGAAGGAAAAAAAAGGAGAAAAATTGATTAAAACACAAAAAAGACATGTCAGTCAAATGCAAAGTGTAGACCTTATTTGGATCCTATTTTAACAAGCCATTTGTTAGATCTTTAAAAATTGTACACACAGGGCACCTGGGTGGCTCAGTCGGTTGAGCGTCCGACTTCAGCTCAGGTCATGATCTCACGGTTTGTGAGTTCAAGCCCCGCGTCGGGCTCTGTGCTGTCAGCTCGGAGCCTGGAGACTGCCTCAGATTCTCTGTCTCCCTCTCTCTCTGCCTTTCCCCTGCTCGCGCTCTCTCTCTCTCTCTCTCTCTCTCTCTCTCTCTCTCTCTCAAAAATCAATAAAAAACATTTAAAAAATGTTTTTAATCAAATAACACCAACCTACACAGAACATTGTTATCTTATTTTGCCTCCCTAGATTTCTTCCCAAAATTCCTTACAAGAACCTCTAATATGGGGTGCCTGGGGGGCTCAGTCAGTTGAGCATCCGACTCCAGCTCAGGTCATGATCTCACAGTTTGTGAGTTCGAGCCCCGCGTTGGGCTCTGTGCTGACAGCGCAGAGCCTGGAGCCGGCTTCGGATTCTGTGTCTCCCTCTCTCTGTTCCTCTCCCACTCGCACTCTGTCTCTCTCTCTCTCAAACATAAATAAAGATTAAAAAAATAAATAAATAAAAATTATGCACACATATATATGTAAAATTGTCATATCTAGGCCAGAAGGAGACTATCTGAAGACTGTCCAAATATTTGATGATATTAAGAAGTTACTGTTAATTTTTTAGGTGTGATAAGATTATATTGTTAAATCATTAAAGAGAGTTTTCATCTTTAGATACACATACTGAAATATTTACACATGAAATGATACCATGTCTGGGATTGGCTTCCAAATAACTTAGTAGGAAGGGAGGACGGTTATAGATGAAGTGAGGTCAGCATGAGTGGGTAATTGTTAAAGCTGGATAATGGGTATATGGGAGTTTGTTACAGTAGTGTCTACTTTTGTGTATGTTTGAAATTTTCTGTAAATAAGAAAACAACTTTTGCGATCTTGGGCAAATCCCTTAAGCAACTTGAGTCTCAGGGGTTTCTGCCTATAAAATAAGTATAAGAATATCTTCCCAGTTTACCTTACGTAGGTTGTTGGACCAAATTAAATATGTATAAAGTTACTTATAAATTGCTACAACATGTCAGCTGTGTTATTATTGTTGTTATATACAGCTTGTGAAAAGATAGTTTTCCTACTAAGAAAATTTGGTAGCTTTTTCTGCTTCAGCAAGCAGTATAGCTGTCCCATGTGCATTATATCAATTAGAAAACTCTGGAATAGGAATGCAGTTACGTGGTCATCAGGGTGTTTATTAACCAGTTTGTAATAATAGAATAATTACAAGAATTCATTTGAAAATTTTTCAAATATAAATTTCTCAAAGCCTAGTCAATTAAATGCAATATAGACAACAATGCTATTAATTTTTTCACTATGTAGTAAGAATGTTTCTAATTTTTTATTTTCCTTGATTAAAAAAATTTTTTTAATGTTTATTTTTGAGAGAGAGAGAGAGAGAAAGGGGGGAGGGGCACAGAGAGGGGGAGACACAAAAACCGAGGCAGGCTCCAGGCTCCAAGCTGTCAGCACAGAGCCAGACACAGGGCTCGAACTCATGAACCATGAGGTCATGACCTGAGCTGAAGTCCAGCGCTTAACCGACTAGAGTCACCCAGGTGCCCCTTTATTTTCCTTGATGAAAAAATTGCTTGAATTTCATGTATTAATAAATATTACAAATTACTTGTGTTATAATATATAGAAACCTAATTGTTACAATGCTTTCTCTCCTTTTATTTGTTTTGTTTGTTT
Source organism: Prionailurus viverrinus (assembly GCF_022837055.1). NCBI lineage: Eukaryota > Metazoa > Chordata > Mammalia > Carnivora > Felidae > Prionailurus > Prionailurus viverrinus. Next base: position 56,351,118 of record NC_062568.1, on the reverse strand, counting down.
TCTAGTTCTTTTTTCCTTCCTTCCTTCCTTCCTTCCTTCCTTCCTTTTTCCTTCTTTCTTTCCTTCCTTCCCTCCTTCTTTTCCCGCCTTCTCCCCTCCTGTCCTTCTAACACTTTATTGTGAATTATTGTGCATTATATTGTGAATTATAATGCATAGGGAGAAACGTGTAAAACAAATGTACAATTTAATAAATGGTTACAAAGCAAACACCTATATAACCACCGTACCAGTTAAAAAAAAATTTTTTTTTGAACATTGCCTGCACCCCAGAAGAGCTCTGCATACCTTTCCCAGCTCAATCTCTTCCAGCTCTTAGGTAATCACACCCTTGACTTTAATAGTATTCACTTCCTTGCTGTTGTTTATAGTTTTACCCCCATGAGTAATTCCTTAATAGTATGATTGAATTTTGCCTATTTTTGAACTTTATATAAGTAGAATCATACAAGTAGGTATTCTTGTTTTGTGTGTCTGACTTCTTTTATTATATATATATATATATATATATATATATATATATATAATGTTAACTTTTTTTGAGAGAGAGGGAGAAAGAGAGAGCATGTGCACTAGGAGGGGAGGAGCAGGGAGAGGGAGAGAGAGAGAATCCCAAGCAGGCTCCACACAGCATGGAGCCCAACTCACTACTGTGAGATCATGACCTGAGCCAAAATCCAGAGATGGATGCTTAACTGACTGAGCCACCCAGGCACCCCAGCTTACTTTATATTTTAAAGATCCATCGATACTACTGTCTTACTATAACTGTAGTTCATTAATTTTGGTTGCTATATAATCTTTCATTTTATGAATTCATCATAATTTATCCATTCTATTGTTGATGGACATTTGAATTATTTCCACTTTTTCCTGTTGCAAACATTCTTGTGTATGTCTTTTGGTGTATCTCTGTATGCATTTCTGTTGTGTATATACCTAGGCATGAGCCCGTGACTTCATATTGACTATTTTCCAAAGCGGTCATATCAATCAACACTCTCTGCAGTAGAATATGAATGTTTTTGTTGTTCCACACCCTCATTGGTAGTTGCATTGACTTTTAAAATGCTTTCTTTTAGAGGTACCAGCGTGGCTCAGTTGACTAAACATCTGACTTCATCTCAGGTCATGATCTCACAGTCATGGGTTCAAGCTCCACAGTAGGCTCTGTGCTGACAGCTCAGAGTCTGGAGCCCGCTTCAGATTCTGTGTCTCCCTCTCTGTCTCTGCCCCTCCTCTGCTAGCATTCTCTGTGTCTCAAAAATGAATAAAAATGTTTAAAAAATATAAAAATAAATAAAATGCTTTCTTTTAAGTATTATTAAACATTATTATAAATGTATAAATAATATAAAATATTATTAAATATTAAAACAACATAGGTAAAGTAAATTTATTGTTTATTACCCGTATGTTCTTGTAATTTAAACATCTGGATTTTATTTGAGGAGTGCATATGTGAGGCAGGGGTGAATAGAAGTATTTCAGAGGTACATAAACTCTTTCTGGTTATTAATGTCCACTTGCTAAATTATGTCTTCCTACTAACCTAACTACTACTCTGAAGACCAGGAAAAAAATAATACCGCTTTAAAAAAGGAGAGAGAGATGCCTGGCTGGCTTAGTCAGTAGAGCATGTGAATCTTGATCTAAGGGTCATGAGTTCAAGCCCCACATTGGGCTTGAGAGCTTATTTAAAACAAAAAAATGGAGAGAACATTTTTGTAACTTTTCATTCGTGGTGATATCGAATCTATATTGAGTGATAATTGCTTGATTGCTATGTGCCAGGCACCATGCTAATAAGTACTTAATACATGTGAACTTACTTAATCCTTATAACAATTTTTCCCATGAAAAACTGAGGCACAGAGTGGTCAAGTAACTTGCTGAAAGTTGACAATTGGTTAATCTTAGAGCCAGAACTGAAGTTAGTCCAGTTTCGCTAGCTCTAATTTGTGAACAGTTACTAATTAGACCTCCTGCCCATATTGGTGAACTTTGGGTAGAGTGACAGTAATCCTCCGGAGCCACCATATTTCCTCTCAGGTGGCTGAATTAGGGCTTGAGATGTTTACTCTGGTACTAAGGGTTAGGTAAGAGGGGTTGCTTGAACTTCAGAACAGACTTATTTCCTTTCACTTGCTCCAGAAGTTGGAAGAAGCTGAAGCCATATGAGTTCTGGGGCAGGTACTGGTTTTATCGGAGTGAATGAGACTTGGCCTCCTCCTCTCTTCTCTAGTGTTTTCAGGGGGCACTCAGCCTTCATTCCCCTTGGGGCTTGAGAGGAAGATGTTGAGAATGGGAGATAGGAGGCCATAGAGGAAATTTTTTCAGTTTCCCTAATTGTCCAATAATGTGCAACACATTCTTCTGTAGAAAAGCTACATTGTAAACATCAGAAACCTTCCCAGACTGGCTCAGGAAACCTATAATGTAGCTAAAATAGTAGGTGTTTGCAGCTGAATTGTTTCTAGTTTTTTGTTTTCATTGCAAATGTGTAGGACTTCAGTTATAGGCAAATGGGCTAGCCTGAGAATTTAGCTACATTATTTATGTAGGAAAATAAACAGCTTTCCAAACAGCTAAGACCACATATTTATCTGGGTATAGAAAAACTGCTTCAAGAAAACTGTATAATAAGCACTTTTTATAATAAAGTGAAAACCATGTCTAATAAGATAGGGAATCATTTTCTATGGACACACTGTCACTGGGACCAAATTTTGATTAGCTAAGATAGTTTAAAAAATTCTATCAATACAGGGGCACCTGGGTGTTTCAGTTGGTTGAGCATCCAACTCTTGATTTCAATTCAGGTCATGATCTCACGGTTCATGGGTTCAACCCCTGAGTCAAGCTCCGTGCTGGTAGCGCAGAGCCTACTTGGGATTCTCTCTCTCTCTCCTCCTCTCTTTCTGCCCCTCCCCCATCCGTGCTCGCACATGCTTTCTCTCTCTCAAAATAAATAAACTTTAATAAAAAGTATAGCGATGCAAAAAAATCATCTGCTTTTCATTTGTCATACATGGACTTTTATTTACCAGCCTACCTAAAACCTTGAGACATATTCAGGTAGCTTCCTGAATGACTTGGAGATCTTCAGACTTGCGTGGCAAAAGGAATGATTATTAATAATCTGCTTCAGGCTACAAGCTAGAATAATTCAAAAGGAAATGTGCATTACTAATACAGCAGAGCCCATAAATTCTCAGTGTCAGTTTGCCACTTGTGGCTGAAAATTGCAGTCAGGCTGGTTGGCTAGAGGCAAAAAGACTAGAGTTACATAATATTTATGAGGTCTGGAGTTAGCAGTCACCAAAACCAAATATTGTTAATCTTTCAGATTACTCAGTGAAGTCAGCATCATCTAGTCGTGACAGTGGAGTTGAGAGTAGATTTGGTAATGATGAAACATTAGTTATAAGTATAAATTCTGTCCATGTCAGTCCACTGCTACCCCCCTTTACAGGATATATAGCTTTCTTGTTTTGTATATTATCTCCAAAATAACTACCTGAGGGACCCCACACCATTGGGCAAAAATCTACTTGCTGCCTAAGGTTTTATGAGGCAAAGGTGGGAACAAAACTTCCCTCACTCTGCAGTATTTCTCTAAAATTTCCCATGTTGAACTTCCATGAGGACTTCTTGCCTCTCTGTACATCATCACGATGGCCACGCCCCAAACACTTTTCTGATCCCAGCCAGCATGTTACATCACACTGTGCTCAGAAACAATGAAGTGTCCAGCCCTGTGCTCTTCTTCTGTGCTCGAGTGTACTCTTAGGAGTCTGACTTGCATAGTATGTGAGCGGCTGAAGGTCTGGACCCTTGAATCACTCCCCAGCAGCACATGTGGTTTGTGAAGTGCAAATGAGACATGTGTGGATAACTGGACGGTTCCACCATCAAGAAGCACTAGTCCCAGAGCAGTTCCTGGCTTACAGCCCAGGAGCAAGTGCAGGTCAGTGCTCATTGTAAATGCTTGTTTTTTCACGTATACACAGCATCTAGATTTAAAATAACCCTTCCATTTCCCATACTTCTTAGAGTTCTTTAGGAAAGATACATTTTTTTTTAGTGCTGGATGAGATACTTCTTAAACTTTTTATTGAAAATTTTAAATATAGGGAAAAGCACACAATAAACTTCATGCTCTTACCTGTAGATCAGATATTTTTAATGGGAAAAAACTAGTCATATTTTTTTCTGTCATCTGTATAGCATAATGATTTTCCAAACTTGTAGGTGGAGTAGGAAGTAGTGTTCTGAAACTCATGAAGGAAAATGCATCAGGAGAACATTTGCTTTATAAGGAAGCAATAGACGATTCCCTGCTTCTTGCCCCTCTTCTACAACTCTAAGACACTTTGCTCTTCTCAGAGGGACGTCAAACTAAATACAAGAGGATCCTAGTAACTAGAGCTAAACAGAATCCTTGTTCAGAAGGCTGGCAGATTAGCCTTTTTTTTTTTTTATGTTTATTTTTTTTAGAGAGAGAGTATGAGCAGGGGAGGGAGAGAGAGAATCCCAAGCAGGCTCCATGCTGTCAGCACAGAGCCCAATGCAGGCCTCGAATTCATGAACTGAGAGATCATGACCTGAGAAGAAATCAAGAGAAGAAATCACTTATCCAGCTGAGCCACCCAGGTGTGCCTGGCAGATTAGTTTTAAATTTATTTTTATTTAAAGTTCCTGGCCTCTTTCACTGTTGCAAGACCAGGGGAAGGTTTGTAATTGTGCTGTTTGCTTGATGCATTCAGGTATTTGCATGCTTGTGGGCACAGTTATAGTTATGGAAGGGCTGGCTGAATCGAGATAAGAACCCAGCACTAAAAAGATTTATGGTCACTCCAGCATAACCCAGACGTGTAATTCAAAATAAAGCAAGACTAAGCTATAAAATGAGATAAGTAATATGGACAATATATATATAAATAATATAGATACGTAGATTTATTTAAATCTTAAAAAACTCTCCCCCCCCCCTTCCCTCCCTGCCATGATTAGGTCATTGTTTTTGGGGGAAATATTTTAAATATTTTAAATATCAAACCCTTCCAAAAAAAGTCTATCTTTTTTTTTTTTTTTGATGTTTTTACTTTACTGGCACTTTTAGCACTTGTTAGCCTACCCAGTCCAGCACTTCATATTTGGGAAGAGGGAGGGTATTTGGGGAGGAGAGACAGAGTAAGAAATGTGAATGGACAATAATGGAAATAAAAGTCTAGTTAACCCGTCAGCCTAACTCACTTCTTTCCAATAAAATTAGGGTATGAGTCTGTATGTATGACTTTTTTAAATGTTAAGGAACATAAAAATATGACACTGGAGTATGTCAGTTGTTTTAACTTAACTCTTTAAACTTTTTTTAAATGTTTATTTATTCCTGAGAGAGAGAGAGAGACAGAGATAGAGTGTGAGCAGGAGAGGGGCAGAGAGAGAGGGAGACAGAGAATCCGAAGCAGGCTCCAGACTCTGAGCTGACAGCACAGAGCCTGACATGGGGCTCGAACTCACGAACTGCGAGATGATGACCTGAGCTGAAGTTGGTTGCTTAACCAACTGAACCACCCAGGTGCCCCTAAATTTAACTTTTTAAAGAAAAATAAGTTTAATTATTACACAAAAAGAAATTGCTGTCTTATGTTTATGCAGAAAGTTTGAAAAAAATCCATTTATAATAGCATTTATAATCCATTTATAATAGCCTAGGAATAAACAAATAATAACAAATGTACAGGACTTGTATGAAAAAAAAAACCATTAGACATCTACTGAGGGATGTTTAAAAAGTCTGTGGTACTTGGGGCGCCTGGGTGGCTCAGTCGGTGGGCGGCCGACTATGGCTGGAACCTGCTTCCGATTCTGTGTCTCCCTCTCTCTGCCCCTTCCTGCTTGCTCTCTCTCTCTCTCTCTCTCTCTCTCTCTCTGTCTCTCTCTCCAAAAAATAATAAACATTTTTTAAAAAGTCTATAGTACCTATGAAGACATCTCTCTTTTTTTTTTTTTAACATTTTAACGTTTATTTTTGAAAGAGAGACAGAGACACCGTGAGTGGAGGAGGGGTGGAGAGAAAGGGAGACACAGAATCTGAAACAGGCTCCAGGCTGTGAGCTGTCAGCACAGAGCCCGATGCGGGGCTCGAACCCACGAACCGGGAGATCCTGACCTAAGCTGAAGTTGGATGCTCAACCGAGACACCCAGGCACCCCCAGACATCTCTTAAATAAGACAACTAAGTATTTTAAAGAGTCAGATTCTCCCTAGATTAATCCATAAATTCAATGTAAGTCCAATTATGTGGCCAAAAACACTTTAAACAAGGTTGAAATGCAAATGGAAAACAATAATTTGAAACAATACAGTGCACAAATGTTTCATCTTTCTAATTCACAGAGCACTCTTAAAAATCAGTCAAGTAAAAAACAACTCAAGAGGCCTAAATAAGATTTCACAAAGGAACATAGATACATAAAGAGATCTTAATAGTATCTGAGGAAAAACAAGTAAAAGCAAGATATCATTTTTTGTTTATCAGATTGACAAAGATTTTAACAATAATATTGGTGATGATGTAGGGAGATAGGCACCACTGAGAATGTAACTTGCTATTACATGGAAAGCAGTTTTGCAAATGGCAGAATTTTGCATATTTCTTAACCTATGAATTCTGCTTCTGGGAACTTAAGCTAAAAAGAATAATTGGTCAAATGTGCAACTGTATTTGTAAAAAGCATATTATGCAAGACAAAAACAAAAACAAAAAACAAACAAAAAGAACTTACCTAAATGCTCATCACTGGTTAAAAAAAGTGCTATGTTACCCATCGATTTGAAGGAATACTATGAAACGAATAAAACAACCCAAGAGGCCTAAAAAGAATTGTGTAGCTCTGTATTTGTTGTTAAAGATGGATATCTTCCATATATTGTAGAGAGACGTTAATTGCTTTCAAAAAAGCAGCTTAACAAAACTACGTGTACAAACTGAATATTTATAAAATATGATACATTAATATGAAATGTAATAGCAATATATTAATGAATACTTAGAGAAATGTTCTAAAGTGTGTTTGCAGCGGTCATCTCAGGAAGCTTTTTACTGTTCCTAACTTTTACTGTTTATGCTGTTTTAATATTATAAAAATAATTAATACCACACGCATACCATTTTCATAGTAAGAAAAACAAAACAAAAAATAACAAGAAAAACAAAACATGGGCTTTCCATGGACTATGGCTCATTCTGTGTGGTTTCAGGAGAGGACAGAGCACATCCACTCAAGAGGATGACCTTTGAGAAGTGGGTTTGGAATGAAAAAATTAATGCTAGACACTGTCTTCTTCACAGCTGCTGAAGACCCACTAAAGAGCTTCCATTGGGAAGATTGTATGTCACGTCCATACTTGTTATTAGAAAGCACTTGGTCATAAGGAACAAAGTAGGATGATTGTCCGGAATAGTATTCTGGCACACTGAATAGCCACATAGACCAAATCATCCCTCGGTCAGACCCAGTGTAAAGGTCAGTCATGACAATGAAAGGCAAAGGGGCTGTGGAGTTGTTGTTGGTGAGCTCACACCTATTATTTCCATGTTCCTTACCAGGTCCTTTTGACTCAGGGCTGGAACAAAATGATTTGCAGCTATTTCTAAAAACTGGTTCTGCTTTTTCTTTTTCTCCTCTCCACTTCCTAGGAGCCATCAGCAGGTAAAGACAGGATTATTGTCCATAGTGAGGGCAGTGTCCTCATTTGTGTTGTGGTATATTTTTATAGACACCATACACCTGACACTATCCTTAAGCCCAGTCTCATTTGCGGCTGGGCTCCCCAAATTTTATTCTTCTCAAATGAAAAAGTTTTCATAGATTTCTATCTAATGCTTTAAAAAAAAAAATTACAGTTTGGTATCTCAGAAATCTGTCCCTGTGGGTGTTCACTTGGATTCTGAAAATGGAGCTAGGTCTTGAAGTGGTTTCTGAATAAATAATGAAACATGTGTTTAAAGTCTGTAACTCTTCCTTCTGCTTAACCACATCCTAGATAACCCGCCAATGGTAAGTGTCATTTGTGTGAATAGATTCTCTAGTTTTAGTTTTCAAGGCCCTTTTTCTTATTCTAGCTGTCCGAATGATTAATGTGACTAGGAAAATACTGTTGACCCATTTAAATCATGTCAAACAACATCCAGTGCTCATCTACATAATGAAATACACACTGAACATTACATCTTGAGTGTGGGAGCCAGTGAACTACAAAATAATGTTTTACTCATGTAGCTTATAAAATAAAATATAAGACATTATGACTAACTATAGCATTAAATATTAAACTATTCAAATGGTAACTGTCAGCGAAAATCACCTGTAAACTGAAACAGCTAATAGCATTTCTGCTTTTATAGTTAATTAGAGGAAGTGGGGGTGGTTGCATGCAACAGTGTGAGTTTAAGAAAAGTCTTTATGTCAAAGCACGTTTTAATATTATTTGACTCTTATGAGATTTGTTGTGTATAGTTGAGTTTTTTCAATTGTTAATCAGTGGTTGTGAAAATAACAGTTTGCTGAAAAATTAAAAAAATTGTTTGACATTTTTATCATGGTTTCATTAAATTGGTCCCTGAATAATTTTAAAAGCAGCGAATTTATAGTTGAAACTATTTTGATCAATGATCAGATAACAAAGATAAGCTTTGACTGCTTTTACAATATTTAAACTTTGTAAGGACATCATTTGCACAGTGTTTAAATAAATGCAAATTTTAAAGGCACTGAATTTAGGCTATTAGGTTTCCATGGTTACACCTTTCCAAGTTATTTTGTGTACTGTGTAAATAGGTCTGTGAGTCACTGATAATTATTTGTTTTTTTGTTTGTTTGGTTAGTAATTCTGTGTGTAGCTGAATTTAATACAGTTCACATGGCTTGCTTTGGTTTATGTATATTTTGGTGTTTGTGATTGACAGTGATTGAGCATTTCTTATGGAGTGCTTGCCTTTTTTGTCATAAATGATGTATGTTGGTGGTGCTTGAAATGTAAATAAGTTCTTCCTGTATCACTGTTTAATAAACAGGAATTTTTATGCAAAGAAGACTTCTTGGTACAATAAACAATAAGGTTTGGTGAGCTCTAGAATGTTTCTATTAAATAGTTGCACACTGAAACAAATATATTGAAAACCTTACAAACTTTAAGTGATTGAGTTTACCAAGGACAATGTAACAATTTATGGATAAACACAATATGGACTGAACACTGTTTAGTAACAGAATAAAAAATAGCATCTTCTGTCACTCTTAAAATTGTTTGTAATAGTGAGCTTTATAGGGAATGTCTTCAATGCCAAGTAGAATCTTTCTAAAACATGATTTCTCCTATCTCACCTTTTGCACAGATATCAAAACTATTCTGTATACTAATGTGTTTGGAATGATATGATTCTTGAGAAAAACTGGGGTCTTTTATGCCTCTGAATGGAAAAAGAGATTTTCCTTAGACTTCACCATTAGCCATCAGGATTCTAGAAAGGAAGGCCTCACCAAGAATTCTCAGAAAAATGTCAAAATTAGGCTGTGCATAATTCATCCTAGTGAGTCTGACTCTTCTCTCAATACACTACAGTCATGAGATGCTATCCGGTTTGTAAAGTATTAATACATCTGCAGCCCCCATTGATGGTCAGGATGGTCCTATAATGAAGGCAGGAGAGGCCCTGTGCTCTGGATAGCGTGGTTTTTAAGTAGCAGCTCTGAGACCCAATCTAGGATCTTATGAATACTTTGTGAGTGGCCAAAGCACATTTTGAAATTCGGGCTGGTTTCTACCTACTGATTAGTCCATTTTACAGTGCCCTCCTTCCACCATACAACCTATGATCACAATTGCAATTTATCAAGTGCTTACCTTGTGTCCCTTTCCATACCTCATGTCGTACAATTATCAAAGCAGCCCTGTGAAGAGGGTATTACTGTTCCTGTTACCGGATGAGGAAACTAAGGCTTAGAGTGTTTCACTAACTTGTCCAACTGAACCAACTATTGCTCAAAGAAGGAAAACCAATTTAAGCAAGAACTCAAATAAATATAATGCCACGTGCATTCACAAACAAAATATAAATTTTTTTTAAGTTTATTTACTTATTTTGAGAGAGACAAAGACAGCACGAGTGGGGGAGGGGCAGAGAAAGAGGCAGCTAGAATCCCAAGTAGGCTCCACACTGTCAGCATGGAGCCTGACATGGGGCTTGAACTCACGAAACCGTGAGATCATGACTTGAGCCGAAACCAAGAGTCAGATGCTTAACCAGCTGAGCCAACCATGCACCCCTAGAAAAATTTTTTAAGTTTATTTATTTTGGGAGAGAGAGACAGAGTGAGAGCAGGAGAAGGACAGAAAGAGAGAATCCCAAAGAGGCTCCTCACTGTCAGTGCAGAGCCCAACACAGGGCTTGAACTCACAAAATGTGAGATCATGATTTAAGCCAAAATCGAGTTGGATGCTTAACAACTAAGCTACCCAGGTGTCCCTCAAATGTTTAAGTTCCATAGTATTTACTTCTTTTTACCTCCAAATTGGCTGTGTTTTATTTAGGCATGTTAGGGTTGTTTTTCTTTTTCTAACATTCCACTAAATGTTCAATACACCTCACATTAGACAATAAACATGTTTCAAATATTGTATACATCAGATGTTTTGGTATTGTGGTTATATTGAAGATGTTAGTCTAAAACTGAGATGATGAGGGCACCTGGGTGGCTCAGTCGGTTGAATGTCCAACTCTTGATTTTGGCTCAAGTCATGATCTCATGAATTTGTGGGTTTGAGCCCTGCGTCAGGCTCCTCACTGTCAGAACGGAGCCCTCTTAGGATTCTCCCTCTCTCCCTCTCTCTCTCTGACCCTCCCCCCTCATGTCCTCTCTCTCTCTCTCAAAATAAATAAACTTAAAAAAAAAATAAAAATGAGATGAAATAAATAAGTAAAAATGAGATCATGAATTTGTCATTCCACCAAATGTGAATAATCTTGGTCAGCTACGGTTTTCAAGTAATACTGTTTTCAGATTGAAAAGCAGCCTGCTTAATACAGATAGAATACATGTTTTGTTAGGGGTGATGTGATAGTTTTAATTTTTTTTTTTTTTAATTTTTTTTTTCAACGTTTATTTATTTTTGGGACAGAGAGAGACAGAGCATGAACGGGGGAGGGGCAGAGAGAGAGGCAGACACAGAATCGGAAACAGGCTCCAGGCTCTGAGCCATCAGCCCAGAGCCTGACGCGGGGCTCGAACTCCCGGACCGCGAGATCGTGACCTGGTTGAAGTCGGACGCTTAACCGACTGCGCCACCCAGGCGCCCCGATAGTTTTAATTTTTAATCTTAATCTTCAGTGCAAAAATAATGGTCTTATAGTTGAGCATTCGTTAAACAAAAAAAAAGACAAGGAAGAGTTTGTAAGTAGGCTTCTGTGGGACTCCTTTTAAGCCTGTACCATTTTAATGCATTGCACTTTTTGCATTCATGCCTAAAGCTGTGGAGTGATTATTCACATGGTTAACTAAGTCTGTACGGTTTAATTGAATATAGAACTATTTGTGGCAGCATAACTACATCAGTCCAAACTTTTTCTTTTAGTAAAGAGGTTACTGTTTATTTTCTCTTTATTTTTCTTGTGAAAATAACCCCTTGGTGAGTAATCTTGGCTTCTATTGTTTAAATCTATATAATCTCAACTGCAGAAGGTTAGAAATATATTGTTTTCCTGGACCTTTAGCTTCCTCATTTTGGGTTGTGATTATTGACCTACCTACATACCTATCACTCCTGTTGCCTGGTTACAGAGCAGAAACAAAACTCCCGAAATTGTCAAAATACCATGGTAGAATTTATATTTAAATGTTTTCTTTTTATTTCATGCCTTTCACTTGGAATTGTACAGTGAAACATTCTCAGAAAAATATTATGATGTAAAAAAAAAAATTTTTTTTTTTTTTTTGGTGTTGATAATGCAGTTTTGGTCGAAGCTCTGAGCTATTTTATACCAGTTGTTTGCATAAATAACTTTAAATGGTTCATAAAAAGATAGAAAAATGCACCCAAAAATATAACTAGAGCATGTTGCATATAGAATTCAGTTGACACTATTGTAAGATGAGGACTAAAATTACACTCTTTTCAAATGCTTTAATACAATTGAAAATTTTTCATGATAAAGTTGTGCCTTTGATCACAAACTGTAACTCCCAACGTCTTCTATTAAAGGGTATTGTTATCCAAATAAGTAATATTTTGAGTAGTGTTTTATATGACAGTAGTATTTATAAAGTCTTTTTTTAATTAAAGAAGGACTTTCTTACTATATCATTTTTTAAAACTCATGATATTTTTATATGAACTTTCTCTAAAGTTGAATTCCATGTGTGATTTCTGTGAAATTGCTCTTTCTGATTCTTATTTATGTGCTTTAATACAGAATTTTTCTATGTTCCTCTTCTGTAACCAAATTGTGTGGTAACAGGAATGCTTCTTTTGAGAAATTTTGGAAGGTGGAAGTTTGCCAGATGTTCTGCACTAACCTACCTAGAAGAGTTACATTCTCTGGGTATCAGGAGTGTGTGAATTTCTTTCTTCTTCCTTTGATGAAATGAACATTTGCTTTTGGTTCGTTTTGGTGTTGTACTTCTACTCTCATCAGAGTTTGCCTTTTATTCTGTATTTAAACGATATCACGGCATCCAGAAAATCTGGCAAAGAAAATGATATTTTGATGACATTTTCCACAGGGCTCAACTAGAATGAATTATTACATTTTAACCACAGCCCTAATAAACAGCTCCTTTATTTCCCCTGGAAAGACACAATATTTCTTTGTCCAAGAAGTTGCCTGAGTATATGTATTGTTGAAGTGCTAAAAAGCTGCTTTTCTCTAAACTTTAGCTGAGAGACAATGGGATTTTCTAAGCATATACTATTGCAGTGTGACTCAATATTGTATGATTCTAAAAATGAATTTAGATTTAAATTTTGAAGTAAACATTTTTTACCCTAAATGGAGAAAATTCACACAACAGCCCTATTTCCTTCTATACATTAGTCATTTCCACGTAACTTCCACTTATCCACCAAATGATCTTTCAGTTTTAGATTTTGAGTTCTTACTCTAATCTTTGACTCCCCTCCCCCACCTGTGGTTGGGCCAGCCCAAAGGAATTTTTTTCTAGGCCCACAAATATAAGTCTACTCTATTAACTAGGTTTTGTTTATTGATAATGTGTTTGCAGACTAGGTTGGGGGTGTGTTTGTCTCCCAAGAAGAGGGGAATGCTTTTCGTTTCAGTCACATATTCCTGGGTGTTGGTGGTATATACATTAATGAATAATCACATATCATCCAGTTGGCTTTTGTAAAGAAGAAAATGCAGTGTTTTCCCAAACCCATTTCTGAGCTTGTCATTGTCGTTATACTCTATCATTTGCTATTGCTGAATTTTTTAAAAGGAGGAGGGAGGTAGCATGGAGCCAACTTCCTGATGGAGCCTTGGGGAAGGTCATGTTTTGCTGTGACCTGGGCATCATTCTTGAATGTTGTTATTATTGGAGGAGGGTGCCCTCAGGCCACCGCCCTTCCTTTCCCCAGAAGTGCTCTCTCACTGTGGCTGACTTTCTAGCTCATCTTCTCTAGAATCAGGACTCCTGGGCTTTGGCTTATGGCTTGAGGGTGAGTTCTGACATCCATAGGCTAGTACCTGTGAAGGCTACTATTTCTCCTTCCTTTGCTTACTTTTATTGGTAGTAGTGGCCCAGTTCTGTTTTCATCTGACAGGATGCAGCCTCCTAACAATCGCAAATTTAGAGCTTTAAAGCAACCAGGACAAATGTTTATGTGTCAGCATAAAGTGATTTGTGATTTTTTTTTCACTTAAAATAGTTTACACATTTCTTTTTAATTCGTGTGAAATCTCTGTTACTGCGTTAGTAGTCTTAGCTATAACATACTTCAAGGACACACTATTGGATGTTAAGTAGAATCTTTATTTCAGACAAGTATCTATGCCAGTGTATTTTAGACTTGACTTTGTGCTTTATTTTGAACATTAAAGTAAATAATCTGTTTTCCAACACCTGCATAATTGGGCCTGCATCCTCTTTAGAAATGTTGTTTAATAAACACTGTTGCTTTATCATCCAGAGGCTATTGCCAAATGCCGTTAATCAGGCAAAAGAAAAGGAAAAAACAAGTTTTGGGGTTTTTTTTACAGTTTTGTAAAACAGATCCACACTTCTTCTCATGGTGACATCTTAGCTTGAAATCCAGGAAGCAGTGGTGTATGGTGTCCATATCCATGATTTCCTGAATTGGAGAAAAAGTGTGGAAAGCATCTGGGGAAAAGGAGGCTCTTTACCAGCTTGTTTCCTGTAAGCTCAATTGGAAGACCTTGTCTGTGCAAATAGATTTCAAAATAGAGCCTGCCCTTTGACTGTCTCCATAATTACATGGCTCACTCTGTATTTTATTTGGCAGCCAGAACAGTTAACCCCTGGAAGGAAGGGGCTGATGGCATGGCCAGCTTGGCTCCCCAGACGTGTCCATGGGAATGAATAAACCACTGTTTGGGGAAGCCCATAGCAAAAAACACAGCAGAACAGTCTTCAACTGAATTGAAACTTTTAAAAAACAAGTTTAATAGTGTTTATTATGATTGGTTTAGAAAGTTACTTTGTCCTTATTGTGTAAACTGTAGAGAGGTATTAATTGTTTAAAAAAAATTGGGAGTTGGGGGAGTTCCTGTTGCTTTGATGTAATCAACATCTGTCAACAGAATGAATTTGCTTTTGTTTAGTTTCAAGGGCCCTTGTCCTTTAGCTTTGCCCAATCAGTATCTGCTTCAGCCTGGGGCATTCCCCTAGCTGATTTTTTTTTTTTTTCTTCAACAAATGCACAGGTTATTTCTTGTGAAATGTGAGCTTCTTGTCTGCTTTATAGTCTCCTTGAAATGGGAAGGAACCTTCAATCTTTCTCATTTACTTTTGAAACATGTACATCTTAGTACTAGATTATGAAAATCAATGTGAGTTATATCAAGTGATGCAGACTATTTAATTTTCCTTTCACAACATCTGTGCAAGTTATCAAACCTATCAAGCAGACAGTCAGTGCTTTAGGTCAAGAAATATAAGGCATGGATGCATTTGCAGTGTTCCCTTTTGGACTTGAAGCACACAGTGCTATAAAAGCCTGTGCTCCTACTCTAGGTAATTGGTTGGAGTTCATGAAGTGTGATCTTTCTGTGACTCTAAATCAGCACCTCGAAAATGTATTTCTGTGGTACAGTCCCTTTCGAGCCTACTGTAGGAAGCAATATTTCTAAACAGTTAAAAATATCTCAGTTTGCTGTCACAATGTTACTTTTTTTTGTAAGTCATTGTATTATTTAAGCAAATCGTTTGGTTAAAAATTAAAATTATCAATGATTGTAAAAGCCATATTTGAAAATGAATTAGCAAAACATTGTTTTCTCTCTTAGTAATCATAAATCATTTAAATCTGGCAGGCATTCCCCCCTTCATCCAAAATAATTGCCTCCATTTGTAAAATCAATTAGATGTTGATATGCTATAAATAATAGTTTTGTTACTAGACTTTGGCATTTGATCATTATGAAAAAATATATTCAGTAAGACATTTTACAGAGTGTCTTTTAAATTACATATTATCTCTGGTTGACATTGTTAACTCATGTAAAGTAGTACAGGCTACTTTATTGTGTTGTTTTCTAGCCAGATACTTAATACCTCTGAAATGTAACATGACGGAGGATTGATGGCTGGCTGCAGGGTGAAAGTGCTTCCCTGGAAACATACAATGAAAAATATAGGTGTTGGTAGCCCACACTTGAGTACAAATAAATATACTTTGTTCAGTTTTACAGCTGCTTAAAATAATAAGCATTTTAAATGTCTTTTTGAAAGTTCATTCAGGCCTCTTCCCTAAAAATACTTGTTGGCCAGAAGAAAACTCACATTTTCAAGGATAAAATCGGCTTAATTAAGGGTCATTAGTAGAGGTGCACAGAAAAACCCAGGGCTCAGTGGGTGAAATGGAAGCATTTCATTATGTGGTATAGAATGCATGAGCAGATAACAATTAAAATGGACCCTGAGTAAGAGGCCAGTAAATATAGGGCATGTTGCATGCAGCAACATTAGTTATTTAAAATGAATTCCTCCCTCCATCATACTTGAATTCTGTAATCCCACCTTTCAGACTTCATCTGTAAAGGGAAATAAAATGGAGTTTTTAGAAATTGATGCTATTACCAAATATGAAAATATTTAAAACCATAACTTAGATTTCCATTGCAAATACAAATTTAAAACAGGAAGAATGTGCTGCACTACCCAGAGGACATATACCAATTTCAAAAGACACTCAGGCTGCACAGTGTGCTCCTCCATGGAGTGACAGAAGCAGTTGCCTGTAATTTTCGACATTCAGCTGAAACTAGACGCTGATAGAATTTTTGTGACACTGAAAATAATTCTTACTATTACCTTTGATAACAGTAAATATTCTGGTATTTATAACAAATAACGTATAGATGTACTGCCTGAGGGAACCCTATATAGAGTTTCTGTTACATAATCAACAGTAACAACACTCACTATGATCATTCTTTTAAGATCAAATTAGTCCAAAGCGGCTCCTTGCTGATCTGGGGCTCTCCTCTCCTGAGGTTTCTGATGATTTTCAGTTTGTGTCTCCTTAACCCAGATTGGTCAGCTTGTCCCTTGCAATAATTAGTACGCACCTGAACCTTGTTTCCTGAAAATAGCTTTAACGAAAGGGGGTGTGCGATGCGTCCTAGGTAAATGGTGGTGCCCCAGAGACAGAGAGGCCAGTCCTGTGACTGATGGAAACCTGGCTGGTGTCCCTGCCTGTGATGATGGATGTTGTGCATCAAATTAGCTGTAACATTGACGGTAGCAAGTTGGAAAGTTAGGTGCAGTTGTGATAAGGTATCAGCAGTGCTCTTATTTATTTGTTTCTTTGTTTACTTGAGATATAATTAACATAATATTTGTATTGTACTAATTTCCAGTGTACAAAGCAGGGCTTTTACAAAGAAGAGAAATACAAAGGAAACTCAGCAAACCTTTTCTAGAATAGTATGTAGCAGTAACTATAGTTTGGTTATCCTTCGACCCTGAATATAATTGGTACTGGAGATTTTAATTTTACTCACTCTGCATTTAGAAAATTTGTTAACTACTATTTATTAGTTATAATATGATAAACAAAATAGAGGATTTTGCCCCACCTATTTTTTGCCACATTAATTGGAGGACCATTATCTTCTAAAGGCATGTATTTCTTAAGCCCATTTCTTCATTTCACCTGTGAAAACAGTAGATTTTTTTTCTAGTTTGTAATGAATAGTTAGTGAAATAAACACGGTATGGTACCTTATTATCCTGTTACCTTGTGACAGCATTTATAGGGTGTCTTTTATCAGATTGAAAGAAAAGATTTTGCTTCAAATAAAAAAGTATCATATGAAAGTGGAATTTCTGAGTAGAGTGCAGAACCATAATTGTCAACAGATTGGATATGTTCAGGCTGTGTTCCCAGTGTTTAAGTCATGTGTGGGTGTGCCTGCATCTTTTCGGCAGTGAGCCTATCATTTGGCAGGACAGGTACATTGGCAACACTGTTCATTCTAAAAGTCAATGTCTCAAAAGCCTCAGCCAGATATCCAAGTAGAGGCCTGGTGACTTCGTGCCTCAAGTTTAAGTACATAAAAAAGATTCCCCCTGTAATGACTGTGTACTTGAACTTGATAATGCTGATAAAGATGATCTCTCTATCATGTAATCAGCTGCATTGAAAAAAATCTTCATACGTCCTAAAATTGATCGGCGTCTACATCATCCCATTGCCTGGGATGTAGCATGACAATCAGATGCTGCTGAATGAAGGCACAAATGTCAGAGCTAAAGGAGACCTCAAAGATCATAAAGTACAACTCCCTCATTTTCTTAAGCCTTTCTGTATCAGTGGGCAGCGTCTGAAGTGCTCAGCATAGAGCTTGGCACCAGGAAGCCCTCAACCAATGTTCACTATTATTGTTACTACTTGAGGTCACATAGTTAGGTTTTGGCGGGACCAGGAGCAGAACCATAGTTCCAAGGTGCCATCCGCTGCTCACCCTGGCCCATTTTTCATCATGCATATCACCATCTTATGTAATCTAATGTATTTGTTGGTTTACTTGTTGTCTGTGTTCCGCCACAGAATATAAGCTCCATGAGAGCGGGGACTTTGTCACCTGGTTCAGTCTGCATCCAGAGCATGGCATATAGGAGGAGCTCAGTAAGTAGTTGTTGAATAAAATAATAAATAAATTTAGAGGCCTGCAGGTAAACATGTTGCAGATTTGAGAAGGGAAAGGAAAAAAAAATTAACGCTTATGGAATACCTGCTTTTTAAGATGATTTACATACGTATGTTAGCTCATGCTCACAACAGCCTAGTGTAGAGGAAAGCACTGTTCTTCCCATGTAATGGTGAAGAATGTGGGGCACAGAAGTTCTGGTAACTCAGATCTGTCTGACTTCAAAGCTCCTGCTATTTTCACTACTACAATGCCTCCCAATTAGGTCAGATCTAAGAATTTTCGTGAAAAGTACCTTCATTCTAAATGTTGGATGGTCCCATGTTTATTTTTTCATAATTTTTCAAAAAAACTTTCCTTTAAATCTAATCCCTGAGGAAAAAAAGAAAAGCATGCTATCTACTAGAGCCCCTGCACACTATAGAAAGGCATCTAGGAGTGGCAGACACAGTCCTTGGTTTGGTGGCAGGGGATGTGGAGCCTTAGGCCCCCCATTGACCACTAGAGGTGTGAGTCTTAGTTCCTCATCTGTAAGATGGTGCCATCAACAGCCGCCTGCCTACCAGACAGAATTGGTAAGGAAAAGATCGTGTATGTAGAGCACCTAGCACTGAACTTCATTAAAGAAAGTGGCCATTAAATGTTAACCACATTATTATTGTTACTAATTCCATTAGTGTTACCAGAACAGCAATCATAACGCATACTTTCCTCCAAAGGGAAATACTTACAACCTTGTGTCTTGTCTGTGATCCTATCTAGGGATGCAGTTAGGGAGCCTGGAGTCATCGGTTGATTCCACCTAAGCCTTTGCTTTAGCTGGGATCCAGATTTTCTGTTCCATATCCTTAGACTGCCAGCCAACTTCTGTCAGCCACCTCACCGAAGCCTGTGTTTGGTCAACAAAGGGAGCAGGGCTTGAGAGAGTGGATGGATTAGGTCAACCCAAAACCACTTTTGGAAAAATAACCTAATGGTAGTACCTTTTAATAGTTTTGTAATGCCTTTATGTTTTCTGGATGTTTTTCGTGTGTATGAGAAAAATAATATATTTTGGGGAGGCAACTTGACCTGCTTTCTCACAGCTTTGGGACTTACTACATGTCCCTGGGGAAGTTACTTACCTTTGGGTGCCTCAGTATCTTCAACTGTGAAATGGAGCAATAACAGGTCACAATGCATAGCGTTCTCATTAAGATTCAGGAGCTAACATATGTAAAGTGCCTAGTACAGTAATTGACCCATAGTAAGTGCTCAGTATTAGAAGCTATAATGGAGCACATATTTTCTTTCTCATTTTACTTTTTAAGCGTTCTTGAAGGAAATACCATTTATTAGAATGCAAAGTGTTTTCACATACTTTTTCACATATTCTAATTAATTCTCACCTGAGACTCAAAAGAAGAAACTTGATCAGGGCCAAACAGCTACTGAGTGATAGAGCCTAAGTGAAAGTCCAGCTTCTGCTTTCCAACCATCTGCTTTTCCTAGGAAAATGCCCTGCCCCCATATACCAGTTGACAGTCCTAGAGCTGGTGGTGGTGTCTTCTGGAAATGTACAAGCTTCAGGGAATATGTACCTGCCTCTATTTAAAAGAACTTTTGATATTTAAAAGAAGTGGTATTGCTGCATTTTGTCTAGTATTTGGAATTGTTTAAAATAACACCAAAACGATTCTAGAAATTTGATTCAACACAATGACATTCAACTTTATGGAAGAACGTAATTGAGTGAAACTTAGGACACTGAATCACTGACCACTGGGGTTTGTTTGTGTCCGTGCCGTTTTCCAGTTCACTTGGAGATCTTGACTTTGGAGGCCAGTACTCACCAGCAGTTCACGTTTCTATTATGTTTCACAGCTGAAATGTTACTCTAGGCCAGTAATTCTCATACTTTAATGGGCAGGAGAATCACCCTGAGGGCTCATGAAGGCACAGATTGCTGGCCTCATGCCAAAGTTTGAGTCAGTAAATTGAGAAGGGGTCTGATATTTTGCATTTTTTCCCATGTGGTGTTGATATGCTGGTCTAGGTACCACATTTTGAGAAGCAGTGCTCTGGACCAGAAGTTGATGAACTTCTGTAAATGACCAGATAGTAATTATTTTGGGCTTTGTGGGTCATACAGTCTCTGTCACAAGTACTCAACTCTGCCACCGTGGCTCAAAGCAGCCATAGATAATTATAAGCTGTGTTCCAATAAACCTTTATTTATGGGCATTGAAATCTGAATTTCATATGATTTCACATATTAAAAAATATTATTTTCTTATTTCTTTTTAACCATTTAGAAACATAAAAAATCACTTTTAGGTTATGGGCTGTACAAAAACAGGCAGCAGGCCAGATTTGGCCTTCGGGCTATCGTTTGCTGATCCCTGATGTGCAATTGTGACATGTTGGGGAATTTTCAAACTATTGTTTTAATTATAAAAGTAATGCAAGTAGATGGCTTAAAAAGTGGATGGTTAGAAGTATAGAAGAAGATAAAATGAATCAGGAAGTCTTCCTCCCCACCCCCAGCCCCGATCACATGCCCCGCAAATAACCACTATTGATGAGTATCAATTTTCAGAAATTTTATAGGCATATACAAACTTGTATAAATGTATAAATTATTTTTACATCAATGGGTTTTTTATACATATTGTTCAG
Organism: Prionailurus viverrinus; assembly: GCF_022837055.1. Classification (NCBI taxonomy): domain Eukaryota; kingdom Metazoa; phylum Chordata; class Mammalia; order Carnivora; family Felidae; genus Prionailurus; species Prionailurus viverrinus. Next base: position 56,330,060 of record NC_062568.1, on the reverse strand, counting down.
CATGTGTTTTTTTCCTGACAACGGATGGTGGCTTCTTTACATATCAACACATAAAAATGATTAAGCTTCTTCTCCAATAGCTTCATAGTTTTCTCTTGCGTAGATATACCATAAAGATTTCCCCAGTCCCCCATTGAGGGGAATTTGTGTTATTTCCCTTTTTTTCTACTACAAAGTGAGGGTCCATCTTCGTATATCCATTATTGCATAATACCTGCAAGGTAAGGTCCTAGGAGATGAACTGCTGAGTCAAAGGATATGTGCATTTAAAATTTTTGATAGATGTTTCTAAATTCCTGTTGTGGGTACTTTCGGATCCTGTGTTCATTTTGTTTCAGGGTTACACCCTACACTTCTGCTATTTAGTCTTTATCTGACTTGAGCATTCATCATAGTGAATTTTGGTATAATGCCTCCCTGCACGTGAACTTAACACAGAGTAGTAATCCTATCAAGGGCAAAAAGTGCAGCTGGCAATTTGTCCATGATTCTTGAAAGGAAAACAGCTTTAAAGAATATAAAGCCACCCAAACAGTGCCCTGAATCTAAGGTCATCCGCACATTTGCTGCATAAGGTACCACAACAGAAATTGTTCTTTTTGCAGACCTGGTACTTAGCAGATGCTTCTATATGTTCGTTTCCCGTTAGAGTGGAGTTTTCCATTGTCAAACATTTATGTAAACATAGTATTAGCTAATAAATATGCTGTGCTATTATTGTACTAGAACTCAGAATACCACTGCTTTCCTTTCTATTTGGGGCTTTTCCTTTTTTGAGCCAGTGAAGGATTAGGATAATGATTTAATAGACAACAAAGCAGCATCTTAACATGTAGCACTATGTTAGGTTTTTTTTAACTTAAAATATGCCTATTTCTGCTCATAGGTTATCATAGAATTCTGTCTTCACCACTCAATCATATCTACTTACACAAGCAGTCAAGCAGTCAACAAAGAAGAAATTTCTTTTTCCGGAGACAAAGAGATATTTCACACAGTATAGTTTTGCCGGCCGCAGCTTCTCCAGCCCACCCAGTGCCTGAGGTACTGTATTGCCTATGATCTGCTGCTCTTTCCAGCCAAGATAAAGGTTAACTGCAGAAGCGATCAAATGTGTTTGCGCCTTTCATTTCTGAGCCTTTTGAATCCTAATTTTTAAAGTTGGTTTATGATTTAAAATTGTGATTTGAGAAGTTGTAACATCTGCAGTTCTATCACGTTAATTTTTTTTAACTAAACCTCTCATCTTACAGCTGCTTAGATTATTCAGAATTAGTTTCTACCATGGAATTTTCTATATTAAATTTCTAACATGAAGGTAAAATTACGTGTCTATAGTTTCTTAACTTTTTCAGAGAAATAAAAAAATTGGCTGTCAAATTGGGATCATTCAGGAGAGATTACTTGAAGCCAATACACTAGGTGTTTTTTTCTAAAGCCTGCCCTTATACTTTCCATAGGATTAGTGCTGCTGTTTTTGAATCCTCTCTTAGAATAATTAAATAAAACCTCTTGCCTCAGAGCATTCTTGATTTTTTTTTTCAGAGATTACAATTCTGTGGAAAGAATCTATTTTCGAAATGCAGTATAAAGGAGGTGTGTGGGTCATGTAGGAAGAATGAGAACAGCTGAAAGAAGTATAGATTTCTCACAAAAATCACCTGCCTTCCCCCCTTTATGCATTTTTTTTTTAGCAGTAAACCCACATTAAGTATATTATACTCCCTGAAAGTGAGTGGCCCTTTTTTGTGGAAAGGGGCCAGTGAGACAGGCTACCAGAGCCCAGAAGTATATTCCTGGTATTTCCTTAGTGGGAAAGAAAAGGAAATGTCCAGAGAGATGAATGTATTGTTTTAGAAGTGTCAGTGACAACCCAGTAGCCCTTCTGCCTGTAATTGTAACCTGGCCACATCACAAAGCAGAGTGGAGACGAGAGCACAGTCTGCGGGGGAGACCGGGCGAGCTTTGGGCCCTGGTGGCAAAGCTGTAGGAGCAGGTGCTCATCCAGAGCTCAGCTGTGGTGCTGCGAGCAGTGGCATTACCTGTGTCAGGAAGGGCCCTCTGAACACAGGAATCAGTGACAGTGCTAAGCCCTGTGTGATACGCTTCACGAAGAGCAGACCCCTAACCTCAGCCCTTCCACAGTTGCTGTGATGTCAATTGAAATAGCGTTATCTCCCTCAGCTTCCTGTTCCCAACTGCCGTGTACCCTTCCTGGGTACTGTTCAACAATGCTTATGTGGCACTTTCCATAAATAGATTGTAAAGACCTGAGCAAAACCTTGGGACTGAAAGAAGCTCTGTGTGTAAAATTGTATTTATTTTCTGAATGCTGCCCACAGGTTTAAGTAAGCAGTGGAGAATGTTCTGCAAGGGCGATCAGAGTTGAATGTTTTGAGTTTGGGGGGGGTTTCTTTGTTTGTTTTTGACAAGTGATGGAAATGTTCTAGGTATTCCTTATGCACTTAAAAAAAAAGAAAGAAAGAAAAAGAAAAGAAAGCTGTTTGGTTTTGTTCTCTATTCCCTTCTTAGTTTGGGTACAGTTGCGAAGTGTAAGAAAAGTGTCTACGTAATAGGCTTCAGAAGACTTGACAGTCAGCCTTTTACATACGTTCATTCGGAGAGGGTGTTGTGAGCTATCCTTTGCATAAATTTTATCTTTGTGTTACGAAGATGAAAGTGCTCTTAATTAGCCATTGGGCAATTTGGAAGCTTGGTGCTATTTTTTTCATCAATGGCAATAATGCTTCTTACGGGCTTGGGAGGAGGAAGAAAAGAAAACCACTGTTTGTTTTGACCAGAAGTCTACTTCAGACCAGTTTGACTCAAAGCACAGTAAGGTTAACAGACCATCCAGAAGCAGCACTAACAGGCAACGTTAAGTTCAAAAGGGCAGGGGAAGGAACTGGGGGCAGCCTGGAGGGTCTGTTGTGCTGGCTTCGGAGGTCGGTGCTCCGGCAGGAAGGGCAGAGCTCCATGAAGCAGGAGGCTGTGTCCGAAAAAATGATCCCATTGTCGTGTGCTGGGTTCTGATCTTCATTTTCAATCCTTTTTCCTCAAGCACATAAAGAAGCCAGACTATGTGACGACAGGCATTGTACCCGACTGGGGAGACAGCATAGAAGTTAAGAATGAAGATCAGATTCAAGGGCTTCGTCAGGCTTGTCAGCTGGCCCGTCATGTCCTCCTCCTGGCTGGGAAGAGTTTAAAGGTGGCGTCTCACCAAGCCTCAGAAGGGCTTACAGAAGGGGCAACAAACCCTCCTCTTTCCCTTCTTTCCATTTAACTCTTCTTTTGTATACATCTAATTTGTTAAAAACCAAGTAAAGCCTGGGATGGGGGAAAGGGATTTTATTATTTTATGTGTTTTTTTTAAGAGGTAACTTAAAATCCAAATTCAGTTTTAAGTATCAGGATTCCAGAGATACTTTGGGCCCAGTCAGCCTGTCCAACTTGATCCAGGGCAGACAGCTCTGACTTCTGCCTCCTTATTCCTGCCTGTAGTTTCTGCTTTTATTCCCCACATTATTTCTGTGTGCCTGAAGAGTTGTTCTGCCTCATCCTTTGTTTCCTGTTTTCTTGCATTAGCTCTGCAAAGAAAGATTAGAGCAGATAACACAAAGCTATAGGTAATATAAAAATGTAACAACTATGGACAACTATCTTACTACAAGATTTAGTTCTTCCAGAATAATCTGAGAAACACCCTGCTTTATAGGAATCCTTAAATATATATATATATATATATATATATATATATATATATATATATAGGCCTGTAGTTCCCAAAAGGTGGGCAGAATTTAAGAAGTGAGTCTCAGGAATGAAATCACTTAGGGTATCATTTGTGTAATAAAGTTGTTATAGCAACATAACTAAGCTTAATGTGAATATCAAATAACACAAAGCAATATTACAGAAATAGTTAATTTTTAATAAAAGATTTTGTTTTAGAATTTTATGACTTACGAGTTTATGGAGATATCTTCATGTACTCATAAAACTCAATTTTATTTTTGTTTTTTTTAGTTTGAGAGAGGATTTTTTTTAGTTTGAGTTTGAGAAAAAAATACTCTCCAAAGTATTTTTTTAAAACAATGGATTTATTCAGGTATGAAAGAAATCAAGATTTGTGAAAACCAAATTTCTACGATAGGTATCAGACTGAATTTTTAAAATAATGATCCATAATCTCCCCACCATTGCTGCAAAGCTCATGTAAGATTTCTCTTAGATAAGAAGGTGTGGGATGACCTACTTTTCAAGCTTTGTCATCTAAACTGAAGATACTTTTGAGAATGTATTTATATGCTTCAGCTAGCCTGAGGCACTAACCATTGAAGAAGAGGAAGGAATTGCCCAGGAAGCTTTGTGAAGTGTTCAGGCCCAAAGGAGTCATGTCATTGAATGACTCACGGATAATTTAAAGGATTTTAGAGTTTAAAGTCTCCATTTCCTAATAGCCCATAACACCATCCTATGCCCAAACAGTTGTCCAAAAGGCACAATTAAAAATTTAATGTTAATCACCATTAATTAAACTGTTGTATCACAAGTTTATCACAGTAAATTTATATAATCTCATCAGAAAGTACTGTAGCTGTAGACATAGTCAATGAGTGCAGGAAATGACTTCAACGGTTGCTGCACAATTTCTTTATTTAATATTTTAGGTTGACATGACAACTGAAGAGATAGATGCTCTTGTCCATCAGGAAATCATCAGTCATGATGCTTATCCCTCACCTCTAGGCTACGGAGGTTTTCCAAAATCTGTTTGTACCTCTGTAAACAACGTGCTATGTCATGGTATTCCTGACAGGTATTCATTGCTTAATAACATATTGTTCCTTCGGAAACTAAAACATGAAACTAAGATCTATAACATTTGTTGAAAGATACTAGTTTAATTGAAACCCACCTGTAAACTTTTGAAGCTGATTATGGTAAAACAAAAATTTTGAAGTATTTTGCCTCAACGGGACATAATTTAATGTTTGTTAAAGCAGTGTGTAATCCACACAAGTCATGGTTCATGAAATATTTCTTTTACCTTCTTAAGTTTTAACCATATAAATGGTAAAAATCCAAATGTAGGCAAATATAGATTATCAACTGTTGTTTTGGGTCTTTGCAAAATTAAGGAAACTAATAAGTACATTTTTTTAAAGACTGTTTTAAAGATTTTTAAACAATGGCAGTATGTTCCTATTATGTATGTCTTATAAAATTTGATGTGACTAATGTAACTTAAAGATTAGATATAGTTATTCCATTTATTCCTCTTCCACTCCAAATTATCGTTGTGACTCACTGGGTGTGTGATAGTCTTAGGTATTTATTTTTACATTCCTTTTATTGAGATCTGTCTATCACCATTTTTATTCTGTTTATGTTTCAGTCGACCTCTTCAGGATGGAGATATTATCAACATTGATGTCACGGTGAGTAAATAATATAAAAAAATAGTCTTTGATCAACTTCAGAATTGCTGGTAGCAACAGGAAGAATTGTGGATTGAAAATGTGAACTGCACCAAGGGAAGTGCTGTTTACTTCCAGACCCAGACGCAAGCAGCTGGTTTCCTTTTTTGTCTTTAACTCTGTGTTTATTCCAAGTAAACCCAGGCCTGACTTGAATTTAGGGCTGGAATCAGATGCACTGAGATCAATGTTGGCCTAAGTGAAATGTCAACCCAATCCTGCTATGTGTCATGTTTTTGAGAAGGTGTAATTGTTATTGATCCACTGTGTAGTTAATGCAGAGCACCACAGCACTGGGCAGCTGCTGAAGCTAGATATGTATGAGATGAGCTAACGCGAAGAAAGCCAGCATTTTTCCTTCACTCTGCCAAGATTGATCTTCCTCTTCCTGCTGATTTTGAGTGGGGCCTGTCATTATCTTACTCTGTCATTAGGGGCTACATTGGCCTGTGTGTGTCAGTCTATTTGGACAGCAACTCTTTTGCTAGCAGTGTTCCTTAGATTTATTAAAATCCCTGAAGGTAACGTCGTGTTCCATTTCTGGTATAGAGGGTGTAGAGAGCCTTGAACTTGGAACATACAAACAGAGTGGTTTTCTCACTGACCCTAAGTTTTTACCAAATGGTTAACAGCCTTTCTTTTAAATAACAACCCAAAGTGATTTCACATGGAAACTTAGAATTGTACAAGCTCTAACCTTTACTAATTCCCTCAGCCTCTCACTATTCTCAGACTTGGATGATTTGTGCCTTGGCAGTTCATTTTACTAAAAAATTTTGTAGTGGTTCCTTTGGATTATGTAGATTAGAGATAAATTCTATACATCTGATGATTCATAAATTATTTTTAAATGAATAAATAAAATTTAATCATCTGATGAGAACTTGTTGAGACAGACAACATTCAAGGAGTATAGCTTCTATTAATAAGGAAATATTTTTAATAATAGTTATTTGTCTATCCAGACCATGAAGACAGGTAAGCGTGGGAATGAGGTAGAAATTGGCATCCAACCGCTGGGTTTGGTCAAATTTTTAGTTGTTTAAATTAACTCACTCTTGTCTTCCTATCAGTTTGTATGATAATATAGTCAGGGATTCTTTTATTGCTGATACTTTTTCATATATCATTTTGTCCTACTTAGAATACTTGAACATTTGCTCCACATAGATTCAGTTGGTTTATCTTTCCAACTCAGAATCCTGTAGAGGGAGATATTTTATGAAGTATACCTGAAATAAAGTATTTTTCATGATATACTTTTCTTTTGAATTGTAACTGATTTAGGGGTTTTACATTTATCATCTCACCTAATCACCCCCTAATAAAATATTGCTGCTTTGAATGAAACCAGCACACTCTTTGCTGCTGCTTCCAGTTCATCCAAGGAGAATATTCCATGCCTTTTCTGTTTTCCTGAAGACTTTTAATAAACAATTCCAATTTTAACATTCAAATATTTCACAGTTGCAAAACTAATAAAGCAAAGTGAAATATTTCAGGTGTCTAGAAATATGGAGGAGTCAGGAAGCATACAGGTAGGTATCCTAACAAATTATATTTCTTTTTCTTTACCCTTCCCCACAAATTATATTTCTTATGAGATCTTTTATTAAGTGAAAGACTCCATTATTAGATCCTTATACTTTATTAGAAAATACTCATTGTGTGTTTTATAATTGTTTACATGTAGTATATACATCACAGGAAAACAGGCATCTTTCCCCCTTGAAAGGTGAATGTTAAAAAATAGACAATGAGATATCCAGAGTAGTTGCTCAATAAATATTTGTTTAATAAATGAAGTACAAAACAAGAATACTTTGTGAACACAAATCCTAATTATAGATAACTGCCACAGACTTTCAAAAGTATCGTTATTTCCATATATATTGAGTTTTCTAAGTAGTCATTTTGAAAGCTAGCCAAAAGAATTATACAAAGGCAAATAAAGATTTTAAAAAATATTTTTACTTAAATAACAGTTATAAAACACTGAGTTATACATTAAAATTTTTTTTTAATGTTTAGTTTTGAGAGAGAGAAACACAGAGTGCAAGCAGGGGAGGGGCAGAGAGAGAGGGAGCACAGACTCTGAGGTAGGCTCCAGCCTCTGAGCTGTCAGCACAGAGTCCGATGCAGGCTGATGCAGGGCTCGAACTCACGAACCGCGAGACCATGACCTGAGCCAAAGTCAGAGGCTTGATGGACTGAGCCACCCAGGTGCCCCTATGCATTTTGTAAAGTGATTATTACTCTTGTATTGGCAACTGTTATATATTTGTGTATAAAATCAAACTTGTACTTTCTTGGATTGCAAATGGGAATAAATGTATAAAATTCTATTGCAAGGAGTTAAGGTCATTTGACATAGTAGAGAAAACATTTGATTAGAAGCCAATAACCCATCATATTAATCTGGATCTACCTCTGTATTCCACCACTAACCTGAGACAAGTTACTTGTGTATGCCTCAGTTTTCTAACTTAGAAACCGAAGACATAGTAAAGACTTTTCCTGCTTCCCTTACAGAGGATAGTATTTTTTTAATGCAGAATAGTATACAGATTTAAGATATTAAATCAGTATTAAAACAGTCAGGAAGCTCAGATAAACATCTTTTTATAAGTTTCTGCATTCTACTTCATGAGAAAGAGAAATGTGAAAAATAATTACATAGGTCAAATTTATGCAAAATAGCAAATGCCATGCTATGTCTAAGGATCAGCTTTCAACCAGTCTCCTCTACCTTCTCTGTTTATTATAGTGTTTGTTATTATTGATTTTTATAACAAATCTGGTATTTTTCAAGATCCTATGGGGCCTTCTGAATCATTGACAACTGATAAAATTGTTTTTTCTGTAATTTTATCCTGAAGTCTATTTTGTTATCGTTTAATCCTTTAAAACCCATGTATAGTGTTTTCTGTTAACATTCTGCTATCTGGAACATTTGATTAAGGTTTCACTTCCAGATAGGACTTTTCCATAGCATATTTCATTCTCATATCAAGCCACTTCAATTCTTAGAACTAAATTCTCCTATGTCTAATACTGACAAGTCTATTTTATTTCTTCTTATCTATCACTTCCAAGTATAGAAATGGTAAATAAAAGATCATATATCTCCATGACACTGAAGAAACTTCTCACTATGTTAAATACTTCTGGGTTCTTTAGACCTATTATGGTAATTATGGGTCAGTGTCTTTGGTCAGTAAATTATGCATATGTAGTTTTGTCTTCTCAGAAACAAAATGAGGTATCAAAACATTTTAATAGCATTGCTAATCATAATGCTATTGAAATAGCCCTACCATTACATATTTATTTTTAAATTTTGTAATATTGTTGTATGGCTTCTTTTTTTAAAACTTCTGTGAGGCTTTAGCATGTCCCTTTTTTTTTTTTTTTTTTTTTTTTTTTTTTTTTTTTTTTTTGGTAGGGAAGCTTAAGAGTAATTCTGGAAGGGTGAAATATATGAATCTACTAAATGCATAGATGAGCACAATATATACTTTAATGAGTACATTTACAAACAAGAACATATTTTAAAATGTTTGCCTGTGTTTAGGTCTATTACAATGGCTACCATGGAGATACCTCTGAAACATTTTTGGTGGGCAATGTGGACGAATGTGGTAAAAAGTTAGTGGAGGTTGCCAGGAGGTGTAGAGATGAAGCAATTGCAGCTTGCAGAGCGGGGGCTCCCTTCTCTGTAATTGGAAACACAATCAGGTAAGCCTTACACTGACAAGTAAAGGGAGGGTTGGCAAATGGTACAAAGGTTATTGGTGGCTTGGTATAAAGTTGATGACATGTTTTATGATTCAGAACCATCATTTCAGTCTGATATCAGTATGTGGACTGCCAAGCTGCAGTGTTGTTCCCTGGGTTTAAAAAAAAAAAAAGAAAGACTTTAAAACAGTGAATTATACTCAGGTCAGCGGGAAACTTATAAGAGCAGCAAGCAATATTTATACGACTGCTTTAGTTTTAGCTCGACATACTAGTCTGTAGTGTTCCTTTACTCAAAATCATACCAAATATGGAAAAAAAGTACCTAAGGGGGTAAACATCCCAACTCTTGGGTAATGAAACAGGAGAAAAGCTAAATTTTATAAAGGAATGAGGTGAAACATATTCTTGTGATACAAAGGTAAAAAGCATTAGCTCGAGCAAGCCTTACCTTTCAAATCAGTGGATTAGCAAACAGGCTAAAAGGGTAAGCTAATGTCCTTTTCTCGTCCGGTTCTTTTCCTGTACACCATTGTTTATTTTCCAAACGGTATTCTATGCGTGCTTTGTGAGTATATGTGTATTTTCTGAATTCAAGACTTTTCCCTATAATCTGTTACCTACGTTTAGATCTTTTTTCCCCCATAACTGTTTTGAAGTAGACATACGGAATATGTGTTTTCATCTAAAAGTAATACATTTTGTTAAAGATGATCACATCAGTACCTTTTAAAGCACTGTTCTCATTAATATGAACCATTGAACACTTCCCGTTTGTCTAAAGGATGGAAGGCGTAGTCACCTTGAAAAGATGCTGCCTTTTTTCTTCGTAAGCCCTCAAATACTTTAAGAAAAAAGGCAATAAAATATCAGTTAAATGTATTTATGGCTTTAAAAATATTGTAACAATGTCTGAATCAAACTTTAGTAAAATCTCTTTGGGTTATATCTGAGAAGCTTTTATTGAAGACTTCGAGCAAAATTGTGTTTTTGACAGTTTTAAATTATAGGCTAACTAGCCTGGGAAAAAAGGATAGTGTCTCTCTGTTCTTTCATAGGAAATGTTGAATCAGACCCCTACTGGGAAAAGAAATTTAATGCATATCTCACTATCTTACTGTCCATGAATATAATAGAAATGAATTCAAAATGCAGTTTTATTTTTGCAAATGGGATGAGTCGATAGATGTATCTCATATTTTTGAACACCTAGGGTTCAACAAATTTACTGGTGGTGCTCTTGCATTTTAACAAAATTTATTCTTCAGTAGAAGGGGGCAGAGAACACTAGATTCTTATTCAAGCATTCTATCGAGCTCTGCATTCATGGCTGTGTCTAAAGGGCATGTCAGCCTTTGATTCTCTCTGAGAGGTAATTATCCTTTTCCTGTCACGGAACAACAAATGATAGCTAACTACAGAGGCACATTTGCAGTAGTCACATTCATCAACTGCAGAAAAAAAAATTCAATTTAATTGTGCAACACAGCTGCACATGGGCTTTTGAGCATTTCTGTTGTTCTCCCTGTCTCGCTATTCCTCCCTCCAGATCTATTTTTTAAACTTTTTTTCTGGTTATTTTTTCCCCTTTTTGTCTCTTCTTCCATTTTTACTCTCTGTACTTTCTTGTTAAAGTAATTTTCCTTTGTGGCTCTCATTCTTTTTTCCCCATTGAAGGCTATGAATGTAGAAAATTATCACAATTACTCATATAATTGAGCCTCTTTGTAGCAAGTGCAACTCCAGTAGCCTTTCTCCATCATGAAAATGGTTTCATTATAGGGTTTTTCATATTCTCTGACACCATCTACACAGAGGAACAGGCGTGCAGATGAGATGTGCTAGGAACAGGCTAGATCAGTAAGGTCACAGTAGGAATAATTAGCTCTGCTATGGAAAGAGCATCTAGGCCTTTTACTGCTACATAAATGTACTGTCCGTGGCTTTTAGTCACAAAAAAACTTACTAACAAATGGAGCTCCCGCCTACTACTTTGAAAAAAAGATTTGTATCAACACTACAATTTTCCATCATTAAGACTAATAACACAGAGCCTAGTATACATCAAGGGGAATAAAAAGAAAAATCTCACATTCAAGTGGCGGCTGGGTGCTGACCTTTGTTCCCTTTTTTTGTGTACGACTTAACTCTTTACAAAAAAGAGCCACACGCCACACCAACATGCAGGTGAACTCCAGCTAGTACTCGCAAAGCATAGCATTCAGTCGGAAAATCTGATAAATCTCCATGCAGGATAATGCATTTCATTACATATTCACTACATTAATTCTAGCTACATAAAAAGAAGAAGAAGAAGAGGAAGAGTAGAATTGAAAGTGACATTGGATTTTAGCTATCTGGGCGCAAAGGTCAGTTTTCGCAGAGGATGAATTTGCATGTACAAGCTCCTTTGAAAACCAGATCAGTCTCAACAACTACACTTACAAAAACTACGTGAAAAATAATAGACAATGAACTTTTTACTTTTACCCTGATACATTTCGTTGTTTAGATGGCTTGTGTCTGCCACTGGGGACTAACAAATGTTTGTTCTGGTGTGTTAAGGCAGTGTTTCTGGACCTCTATTATTTCGCCTTTTCTTATTCAGGCAAGATCTCAAGGGAGTAAATAAACAATCTCCACCTTTAAGCCAAAAGTACTTGGAATCATTACAGACCGAAGGTTTACAAGCATCTTCCAACCAGCCTTACTTATTTTAAGATATTTACCATCTTTCACACAAATTCCTTCTCCTGATACACCATGAAAAGAACATGCAAGCATCTTTTATGAGTAGTACGTCATCAAAAACCGAGTGATCTTTATGGGAAATTTTGAAATTCTCTGAAGCCTGTAAGGATGGGATGATATCTCCGGAGAAACACTGGCTAAAATAGTTTAATGAAAAGAGTTCTCTCTGTGCCCTTGTGCTTCATGAGGGATGGCTAGTGATGTTTGGGCTACAGTGTTACCATACTCCCTGTACCTCCATTTGCTTTAAATTATTTCTAAATCCGTGTATTTGTAATTATCTCTAGATGATATGATCCATGCATATGAGAATACTGTGAATGTGTAGATTCACGCATCCCAAATATGTGACAGTTCAATCAAAAATAATTTAAACTTACAGTTGTAAATGTCATGATGAAAGTATCAATAAATGGTTTTTAATGTTTAATTCATAAGTATATGTTTTGATATTAATTTAGAAGAATATAAAGCAGATTTTTAAAAATAATCTCTTTCTATTAGATTATGCACATTTAAACAATAAGTGGCTCAGGCAAAATAAGTCATTTTAATGTCATCCGTGATGGATTTTTCTTGACAGCTACTGTAAATTACAATTACACTGCTTCCCTCTGCACACGAAAGTAAGCACTGCAATAAATTATCTTTTATTTCAATCCATCATGTCTGCTTTTCGGAAACAGAAAACCTCAAATAAAAGTTCAGCACTATTGTAAGAAAAATACAGTAATTTGTGATCCAGCTTGAGACATAAACGTGTACCGCTCTTTTGGAAAACGGTTGTTGGCTTTCAAAAATATTACTAATTGTACTTAAACATTACTTGTCATTAGAGGGGATCCTTGGACTTGTGCATTCCTTCATTCAAAGCTTACTGCTTAAAATAAAAATCTGGAAAGACTGAAGTAAAATTCTGTAACTTGGAAGATCAGGTGCCATTTAATCAGAGATACGACTGTTTGGAAATTGGTGCTGTTTATAGGATTCACGTAGAAATGGTGATAAAACTATTTCCGTGTGCATTTTTATTTCTTTAGAAGAGCATGCACTTAAATATAGTACTCCTCTGCCCTCTTGGCGAATGTATCCTTAGTCATAAAATGTAGCTGAAATGTATTAAGAGTTTTAATTTCTCCAGACAATACTTCAATTGAGGAAAACTACCTCATGAAAGGGAATTAAACTGAAGAAAACAGTCACAAGATGAAATTCCTTAAGAGAGATTTCTCTTTCAACTATAAACTGTAACTGAAACATGAACTATAATAATAGTATAATTTGAAAGTAAGTTCATAGACTATGTTTATACACTTCCTTCTTCCTTTCCCCTCTTCTCTCTCCCCAAATAGTCCCTATGAAGGACTTCAAGTCATAAACGTGCTCAGGCTCATAGGCAAACGTACTGCCTGAGAGGATTTCTAGTTAGGGAAAATCAGAACAAAACAGCTAATGCCAGGAGAATTCTTTTCAGTAGATTTCAGCAGAAAGAAGGCAGATCTCATGAGTGGAATGTCTAGGACAAGAAGACCCTTGTGCTCAGAAATGGTCAAGGCCCTGTAATGGCTGGTGTTGGGGCGCAACGGAGGCATTTCTTGGGCACCCCTGCCCATCCAGCTGTTTCCATTTTCCTCAACACACCAGTTAAGAAAAGCACACATGCTCCACCTTCCCATGCCACAGTCAGGGTTACCACTACTTGCTTTCCTGTTAGAGCGGGACCTACTATTACAGGTCCCTTGGATTATCTCCATGAAATTAGATTTGGACCCTAGAATCAGGTAGATAATCTTGTGTTTCCCATATATTCCAAAGTAGTAGAAGGAGCATTATTTTAAGTAGTAATTAGGGACATTAATGAGATTTAATGGCATTTAGTCCCAGTAAGTATGTGTTGAAAAGCTCACTACAAATCCAAAAGGAAAATACCCTGAAAAAGCAGATAGAAGTACATACTTAGCTTCTGGGAATCAAGCATTGAGATGGGTGCTTAGCCAAGGAGCTGAGTGAAATTTGTCCGGTTCTTTTCTTCTTTCCACCCGGCTGTGAAATCCTGACCCTTTGCGTTCATGACACATACATTCTATGATACTCCTATGACCATAAGTTCCAGCAGGATCCAGGCAGCAAATTGTTGTAGGAGAATGCACTCAAATATCTTTAGCCACCTTGTAATTGCCCAGCTTTTTTTATGAAGAGGAATGAGAGGGATGATGGCAGAGGGAACCCAAGTGTTTTTTCAGAGTGGGTTTTCTTCTTCTTCTTTCATCAGAAATTAAAACGAAGATTGCCATTGTAACACACATTTAAGATGTAGCCGTGATGCCTACCAATCAGTTAGATCCCAGGGGTTTTTTTTTTAGGGTTTTGTTTTGTTTTGTTTAGAAAATAAAATAGAACAGTTTACATTGACTGTTCTTAGAATCATTGAGGTCTGTTGGGATTGAAGTCACATAATTTACAGGTTTAAGTAGAACCCATTCTTGTAAAAAAAAAAAAAAGTCTTGATCAGTATTGTCTTGTCTCAGTCTCTCTTCCACCCTCTATCCACTCCTCAGTTTTTATTCAGAAATTGTGTGGTACAAATGGAAACACCTTGGAAAAGTTTTTGTACCTCCTGCCCAAAGAGCAAAAGCACATAGAAATAACTATAACCATAAGGTACAACTTTAAGAGATAAAAATGTTGACTTATTATTCCTGTTGTCAACACATGCTTAGCTTACCTATTTCTGCACTATCGGTTACATGGAAATTAATTCTGAATGAGAGGCTGTCCACCTGCTATTTGTAGTGACATCCTGGTCCAAGGGAAGATATCTTACAGGTCTGGAGATGCAACTTAAACGTATTCAGTGATAACTATTGACATGAATGCTCATAGAGATGCTGCCTTTGAGTTCATGTTAAATTGAACCTAGGGTCTGTTGGAAACTCTAGTTTGAGATCTGAAAACTGATTTTGGTAAAAATTTAAATAGGAGTCCTATAAATCCTGATTTATTGTTATGGTTAGGGTTAGGGCACTGTGCCCCTTATCCATGTGGAAATATAAATTGTTAATGGTATATATGTTCTTATCTTTGTGGTACTCCTAGAAATGAATATGTTCACCTGATTTCAGAAACAACTTCTTAACTTTATAGGTGAAGATTTTAGGGTTGGATTCTATTTGCCACATTTCATTTATATGGAATAGATGGAACCCAGTACATTTGCATGTAGAAATAACTAATAAAGCGTTAAGAATTAGGAATCACAATACTAGCTTCTCTTAAGCATCACAGTGATTAAAAAACATTCTGTGTGAATTTTGTTAATGATACAGGTCTTACATGGAAATCCCAATGAGCACAAAGTTTTGGAGTATTTTAAGAATATTGACAAAGCAGATTTGACCTTTTGTATGAGTGTTTCTGTTTCTAAGATGTATAATGTTTTGAAATAGGCCAAAACAAGGGAACTATAAAAGTAGGAAGTCACATTTCTAGATTGCATTTTTGTTTCTCTGTTTGGTTCTCAAATTAGTATTAATTTGCACAGTCTTTGGTGAAACCTCATACAAACAAGGCAAGTTTTTATTCCCTGCATTCTATACACATGTATTTTGGTTATGTATATCGATCTATATATGAGATAACACTCATTTGTTATCTAAAAGTGGCCTTGTTTGAATGCTGTACTAAGGTAAATGAAACAAACTACTATGTTAGATACATACCTTTTTTCTTCATTTATCCAAAGGGAGTCATTACATGCAATGGCAACAATTTTAATTATTCCAGAATAATGAAAACAGTAATATTATCATCTGGCTCTAAATATAACTGATTTTTTCTCTTTCAGGGGCTATTTTAAAGTGACTTTAAGTATGCGTTAAAAACTTACCTAATTTAATTAAATATTTTGTTTGGTCACTTTTAAAGCCACATAACTCATCAGAATGGTTTGCAAGTCTGTCCACATTTTGTGGGACATGGGATAGGATCTTACTTTCATGGACATCCAGAAATTTGGCATCATGGTAAGAAAGTGATTGAATGGAATCTGGAAAAGGCAGTTTTGTTCCTGAGGCTCCTCTAACTTTGAATGCCTATTATCATCCTTTGGTGTGTATGCATGTGTATGTGTAGTGGGGGGGGGGGGTTACTTAATTGTAACCAGCACATTACAATGTTATTGGATTAGAGCCCAGCAGTTTTCAGTCTCAAAGAAAGGTTTATTTTGCTTTTTGTCTTCCCACAAAAGGTGATGGCTAGAAGGCACAAGGGATATTTGCCTACAAAGTTACTGAAAACAAAATGCCACTGCATCAATGTCCCAGCAGCATGCACATACGACTGTTTTCTGTTTTTCTTTTCCTACCCCCTTCTCTAACCGCTGACTGTTGTGGTTAAACTTCATTACATCCTACACAGCGTTGACAGCTGATCTATTTAGCAGCATGTACTCTTTAGTGATTTCTAGATTATACCCACCCTTGTGTTCCTTCCCCAGAGCCTCCTCTTTTCACTGCCTGGGTGTGCACCCTACAGTGAGAACGCAAGGGTGGGCCAGAGCAGTGGGAGGATTTGGGTGTGGGTAGGAGGCGGTTCTATAGAGCGGCCCCCAGGGGAGCTGCACACCTGGACAGGGACCAAAGGAAAGTTGGGCCTTGACCTGTGTGCTTGGGGTGGGAGCAGTCCCTGGAGGGAATACCGCCTGGAACCCATTACCCGGAAGATCTCCGTAGACCCAGCAGGTCAGAATTCCTTTTGCACCAGAGAGTCCTTCCTCCCCCCACCCCAGGCAGCTCAGAGGAGGTCCGGGGCAGGAGTGCAGACAGAGCATCTCAGGCGTGTACCCCACCCTGCCCCAACACTTGGAGTTATTGCAGGGTTACCCGCCCTGTCCTAGCCTCCTGCTCCAATCTGCACACTAAGTGGCTGCCTTCCCTTCGTATCAGTTCCCCAAGGTATCTTCCTCTTTGGGGTAGGAGGGCAGGGCCTAGGACCCAGTGAAACCAGGAGACCTTGAAGCAAGTGGCCAGGGGACAGTGGAGGGGGGAATGCAACAGGTGTCTGGAACACCCAGGCTGCCTCTGCTAGGCCTTGGTGCACCCTTCCCAGGGGTCTTGACCCCCAGCAAAGAAAATGTAGAGGCTAAGGCCCAGAACCCCTGTGTTTAACCCCTTGGCAGTAGCCACTACCAGGATTCTAGATCTCTCCATCCTTCCTTCTACCCTAAAAGAAAATAAGTAAAATGACCAAGGTTTTTGAGCAGTCCTGTCCTTCTAATTCTGTTTCTCTTTCTCTCCATTTCCCACTCCCCCTACTCCATATATTTTGTTTTGCAGCGAATGACAGCGATCTACTCATGGAGGAGGGAATGGCGTTCACCATAGGTCAGTGCCCAAGTTCCCCTTTAGAGAGCGGTGGCTCCTGGGTGGAGGCAGCAGCGCTGGCCTAGGCCAGGCAGTCCCGTGAAGGAATAATAAAGCCAATCAGTGTAATGAAATAATTCAGATGCATAGCAAATCTGATTAAATAATATCCTCGAGTCCCATCTTCCTAAATCAGATACTTACCGACACATTTAGGAGACGGCAGCCGTCCAACCTCTAATTTTGTTACCAGCATAATGTGGTGTTTGGTTTTTTGTTTTGTTTTGGTGTTTTGTTTGTTTTTTTTTTTTTGGTTTTGGTTTTGGTTTTGGGGCTTTGTTTTGTTTTTTTTTCATTAACACCCAGTGACTAGAAGTGATTATGTCCCTTGCTCTCTGTCAGCAAGTGGTATGTCCTTTCTGGCTGCCCATTCCTGGCTGATCATGTGGTTGGTGTCACCACCAAATTCCAATCACCTCAGACCTCAGAGGCATCATCTTTCTGACTGTGGTACTTAATGGAGAAGCAATTAGAGTGAAATAAGAAAATTGTTATTTGCTGATTAATGAACATTTTGAGCATGTTTTAAAAATTCAAATATTTTTAAAAACTGACTGGTATTTATAAGAGGGACTGGTGTTTGGGTGGTTATTATCCACAGGGTCCTAATTAAGGCTTGATTAAAATGCCCTTTTTTCTAAAAAAAAATTACGAACTAGGCAACTTCATACATTTTTTAATGCGGTGGTGTTTCCTCTTCCTACTGTTTAGTTTGTAGTATACTATGTAAGCAACATCAATTATCAGCCCTTGCGAGATGACAACATGAACCCGTGGGGGAAGCACTTGCGGGGAGGGGAGGAGAACCATCTTATTCTCTTTTTTCATAATCAGCCGAAACAGAAACAATATTTGACAAGAATCTGATTAGATCACTGCAGTAAATATTTTCCTTCTTACAGAGCCAATCATCACCGAGGGATCCCCCGAATTTAAAGTCCTGGAGGATGCATGGACTGTGGTCTCCCTGGACAATCAAAGGTGTTTGCTTTCTGTGCCATTGGCTTTGAATTCTATGGGAAGGGAAGCTTCGATCAACGGCCCTGGCCCTGGCGGGCTGCTGCTCCTCGCCCCCGTACCCCGACCCCACAGCTAGGGGTGTCGCTCTTTCCCATGGCTGCTGTGTGTGTTTCAGGTCCGCCCAGTTCGAGCACACCGTTCTCATCACGTCGGGGGGCGTGGAGATCCTGACCAAACTGCCCCACGAGGCCTGAGGAGCCACCTGAAGGTCACAGAGGCCAGGAGGTTTTTATCCTAAATTGTTGAAATCTAGCTGGAAAACTTTTAAAAGACACAGGCGAACGGCAGTTCACGCAGTAACCAACCTAGCATTTACTCTTGGAAAAACCCGGTGGGGTTTGGGGGCAGCTGGGAACTCAGATCTCAAGCCCTGCCTTGGCCTGAGCGGCTTCAGAGGGATGGATCCTGGAGCCGGCTCGGCTTCCCAACGCTCCGCACTTCCCAACGCAGGGAAAAGATTCTGGAGGGGAATAGGGACGCCCTCCGTTGGAAGAGGAGGGATTTCTAGAGATGCATGGTTTTCGCTTTGCCTTGTCTTGACTCTGACCAAGTAAAAAGCTTTTCCTTCTTAACCATTGTGTCTGTGTTCCTTGCATCTCTGACAGTTACTAGGGGGAGAGAGTGGGTGGTTAATTTTTGAATCTCTAAACTTTTCACATGTGCATGTAAGGAGGGAAAAATGAGCCTAGATGTTAGCTGGGAATTTTTTTAAAGTCTCTTTTTTCTGCCTTGTGGATCCCACGTTGGCACTCTCAGGGGCCAACCACCCCCCAGCCTTTCATAGCTGCTTTTGGAGATGAAAAGATTAGCCCGCAAATGGAAGGGTTGGTCACAAACATTTCCTTGCCTGTGAACCCTGGGCCTGGTCCCTACAGGGCTTTATCAGTCCAGAAACATGACTTTCCCAGTCCCCTGTGGCTCCTCCTACTTGTCCCTCATCCTACCCTAAGTGGCCATCCCTGAGGTTACTTTTGAGAGCCCCTCTCCGAACTCCCATCACACACACACACACACACACACACACACACACACACACACACACAGGACTGTATGTTGCACTAGGAATTAGAACATCGGCCCCACCTGTCCAGATGTGAGCAGTGTCCAGCCGGTCTAGCTCCTAAGCAGACCATATTGGCCCCTTTTGGACTGTGCTCTTCTGATGGAGACCCAGAGGATCCCAGCACGGGGAGATACGGAAACTTTTGAGGGCTAGAGCCAAGTTAGCTGGGATTGGAGCTGGCAAGCCCACAGCTCCACCTGCTTCCGAAGCAGGAAATCCAAGGGGCCACGTTCTGCATTTCCCAAAGGCCGATTTCTGATCAGAATACCCTTCCTTCCTCAGCACCCTCCCCCCCCCCCCCAGCACCTGTTCACACCTGGGCTCAGGTGAAGAGGTTTGGGGCCTCTAGCAGACCACATAGAAACTATCCCTGCTCTGGTCATAGTTTAAAGAGCAAGTTCAGTGAAGGTGTCTGGGCAGTCAGGGGTTAGGCTAACTTTTGCTTCTACTGAAACGGGTTTTGCAAAGTTGCCACCCTCTAAATACAGCTTGAGCTGCAGAGCATCAAGGAAATGTGAGCACCTGTAGTTATGACAGGTGGCCTCTGTGATCAGGACCCAAGAGGCAGCTCACTTTGTGACACTCAGAGTGGAGAAGAGATGGGAAACTGAAGCCAATAAGTGCACTCAGAAAAGTGGCTAGTTCAAGCTTTTCCCTAAACTTGGATTCTCTTAGGTGTCCTCCAACTCCCTTTCTCTGTGTCCAGAGATGTAGAATTTGGACCGAAGTAGTTCCAATTCAAGTGGATCTGAGAGCTGGAAAAGACGAGGAAAAGGTTGAAGATTTAAAGGACCATAGAAAAACTTGGGGGATGCTTGAGAGTTGGCCAAGCAAAAGCCTCAAGATGAGGCTGCTGCTCTGGACCCATCCGATTCTCTAGTAAGGAACCAAGCCCAGATGGCCTTGGGGGAGGTTTGCCAGATAATGATTGCACTTCTCTCCTAGAACAATCAGATTGCAATGGTTAGCCACTTATCTTATCTACGGATCAGTTTACTCCAAGTTCCTCAAGAATAATTTTATTAGGACCACAGGATTTTACCATCCACTGGGATAACATGCTGCTTGGGCAGCAATTATTCTGAGGTGGAAGTATTTGGGGGACAGGTTTATAATCCTATATATTAAAGTAACTAGTTTAAGCCTAATTTAAATATTATACACACGTATATGTATATATACCAGCACCAGCCAATACTCGCTCCGTAGGAAACAAACTTGAATTAGAACGAACTCCGTTTAACCTGCTTTGAAGTTGAAGTTAGAAAGCAGATTTAAAAATACCCCATGCACCACAGCTACCACCTCCCAGATGAACTGGCCCCAAACCTCCCGCGGGGCCGCGGGGATTTCCGCCCACGCGTGGCCACGGCTACCACCACCCGGCGCGGGTCCTGCGGTGTCTCCAACAGGTTCTACTCGGAATCCGGGACTCTCAGAATAAATGTGAGAGTTTTGCTCCCTCACAGAGTTGGGGCAGGCAAAGATCTTAGCAAACCAACGTTTCAGAACAGGTGTCTTAACAGCGGGGGTTTGGGGGGCCTGCGGGGGAGGGATCCACTCTGGGCTCCGAGAGTGGGGGGAGATAAGATCGCTCACTCAGAAGCTACTCAAGGCCTGGCGTCTCCGCTCCCGAGGGCCCCGGCTCAGCCTTCCCTCCCCAGACCTGCTTCTCTGGGGCTAGGAGATAATTCCCGAATGTAGAGACTCCCTCGCCCACACATATTTCATTTCTAACACAAACAAGGCTCTGAAACCTTTTCCTGAGGGGGCGCGTGCGGGTCCTTTGTTCCACGGAGCCAGCCCTGTCCCCTGCGCTGGAAAGGCTTGGATTCTCCCCCTCCAGATGTGGACCGAGAGCCCTGTAGACAGTCGCGACCTGTGGCCGTCTCTCCCCCCTTCCCTCATCTTGCAGTTCTCTGGAATAAACCCAGCCGTCGGGTTTCCTCACGCGTAGCCCTGAGCGCCCGAAGTCAACAGCCACTTCCCACGGTCCCAACCCCGACCCCGCGCCAGCCGAGGCAATCACTTACGTGGGGCAGGGCCCGCTATAGGTGCGCGCGAAAGACCGGGGCCCGGGCGGCATCCGTGCTGTCGTGCGTGCGTACCGCACCTCACTCCACACCCCGAAACAGGCGCTAGGAAGGAGCTATTAAAACCACAAGTGCAACAAGGAAATCAAGAGGAGTCGAGCGGCTCCAAGAGCAGTCTGGTGGCGGAGTCATTAGCTGGTTGTTACTACAAAGCATCACCGTGTGGTTCGGTGATTAAGGGGGAAAAAAAATCTTTTTAAACGTTGGCAAACCCGTTATTGGTTTGAAGGATTTTTTTTTTTTTGCTTTTGTTTTTCTTTTTGCTCCAACCACGCTGCCTGAAATATTGCTATCCCCAACATCATGCCCTTAAACCAAAGGAGAGGGATTCCGCAGGCAGCAGCTGCGGCTACAGAAGTTAAAAAAGAGAGAAGCCCCTTCCACTAATATCTGTAACGACAGCACGATGTAATTTGTTTTGAATGTTCATTTTTATTGGTGTTCCCTCTGCCAAAATGTGCTTGATTACAGAGGTTTGTCCTGTGATCATTGAGCACTCCAGACAGGGGAAGGTGCATCGCCGAAGGTTCAGCTCAGGCCAGATCAAATCCCGGGCTGTTTAACGCTGAAAGGCTGCATGTTGCTATTAGTGTTAAATATATGGCTAATTATGCGTATGAAAATTAAACATCAGTGTTATGCTAATGGGGCGCCTTCAGCTGCGGATCGGAGCACTTGAGACTACCATTTAATCAAATGAATCAGTAACTAATACATCTGCACGTGTGAACTTTCACAAGATCATTTCCCCGTTCCCGTCACACCGCTAAATTATGAAAGAAATAATTATCAACACTTTCTAATTACCTAACAAAGTAATTTGGGATTCACCGTGGGGCTGGCGGGATGGGGAACCAACAGTCCCTAGCAGGCAGCGTGGTGTGCGCCACGCCTCGTGGGGGTGGCTGTGTGGTGGCGGCGGCGGGGGGCTTTTGTGCGCTTTTCTGTACCTAGCGCCCCAGAAGATAGAAGGCGCCGTGGCAGCTTTTGCTAGCCCTGCCCCCAGGCCCAGTGGCGCCCGCTTTGACCACTGGAGATGAGGAGGATCCTGGGCGACAATGAGAGACATGATTGTACAAAGATATGCGAGCCTGCCACTGGCCTGTTTTTGCCGCGGGTTTCGGTGTTCCCCAGGACTCCTAAACCCGGGGTACTCTCGCCAGACCCCGGAAGGCCGGAAACTGACCACCTGGTGCTGGTTGCTCAAGCCAAACTGAGCCCGCCGGCTCCTGGGCTCCACTCTGCGCCGCGCCCTTGGGGCGAGTGCGTCCGGGGCTTTCGGCGCAGAGGGAGTGAAGAGGAAGGGGAGGCGGAGGAAGGTTGGGAGGGAAAGAGGGGGTGTGTGTTGGGGGGAGGGGGCGGTGCGGCCGCCTTTCCTGGGAGGAGAAGCGCGGGTTCCTGGCTCTCCGCGCGCACTGCTTTAATCAGACCGGTGCAGCCTCGAGCTGGAGTGGCCAGCTGGGCCTGGAGCAATGCGAGCGGGCCCCAGGGAACGGCGGCGGCGGCGCGGCGGCCGAGTGAGTGAGTTCGCCCAGAGGGCCCCAAACCTGCCCCCAGGGATGTGGCAGAGCGGACCCGAGCCAGGGAGGCGCCGCCGAGGGGAGCGCTGCGCTAGGCACACGGCTCTCGGGAGGACAGCGCTCGGTTGGCCGCCTCCGGTGCCGCCACCCCCACCCCCGTGCGCGACTTCGCGCTCCGAGGCCGCGGCCGGGCTCCGGAGCCCTAGCTGACCGCTGGACCGGGTGACGGCGGCTGGGAGAAGCGATGCCCCTTTCTGGGCGTTGGGGGCGGGCGGAGGGTGGGGACAGTAGTGGGGGGAGGGCGGCTGAGCCGAGCCGCTGGTTTCTGGGAAGTACGGCGCGCCGGGGGAGGCGGGAGGCTGAAGAGCCGCGGGCCGCGGAGGTCCCGGCGCGGGTGCTGCAGCCCATTGTGCGCCCCACGCGGCGCGCTCTGTTGCAGAGGAGCCCCGGCCGGGAAGTGTGGACGCGTTTCTCCCGAGGCCCGGCCGCCTCGCCCGCTCTAGTCCAGCGGAGCCGGAGCGCCTCGGACCAATCCCCGGTGATTATGCAAGACAGCGGACCAATCAGCTCCGTCAGCTCATGAATATTTATGACCTTGGCTGAGTCAAAGCTTTGAAGCGAGTTTGGGGAGCTCGGCAGCATCATGCTTAGACTTTTCAAAGAGACAAACTCCATTTTCTTATGAATGGAAAGTGAAAACCCCTGTTCCGCTTAAATTGGGTTCCTTCCTGTCCTGAGAAACACAGAGACCCCCAAAAGGGAAGCAGAGGAGAGAGAGAGACCCACACCCAGACCCCGCGAGAAGAGATGACCATGACCACCATGCCAGAAAGTCTCAACAGCCCCGTGTCGGGCAAGGCGGTGTTTATGGAGTTTGGGCCACCCAACCAGCAAATGTCTCCTTCTCCCATGTCCCACGGGCACTACTCCATGCACTGTTTACATTCGGCGGGCCATTCGCAGCCCGACGGCGCTTACAGCTCGGCCTCGTCTTTCTCCCGACCGCTGGGCTACCCCTACGTCAACTCGGTCAGCAGCCACGCGTCCAGCCCCTACATCAGTTCGGTGCAGTCCTACCCGGGCAGCGCCAGCCTCGCCCAGAGCCGCCTGGAGGACCCAGGTACGTGCGCCTGCCAGGGAGAAGGAGAGGGAGAGGAAAGGGTACGAAGGGAGAGAGGGAGAGAAGGAGGGAGGAAAGGAGGGAGGAAGAAGGGGGAGGAAGAGACAGAGAGAGAGAGGAGGGAGAGGGGGAGAGAGAGGTGGGGGTGGGGAGGGCGCCGGAGCAATGGAGGTTTCGGGTATCAATCTATGGATCCTTGTCATAGCAAAGAAAAAAAATATTTCAAAATTCCACCCAACTCGCGACTATCCAGTAAAGGATAAATCTGAGATAAATCCCCTGGCACTGTCTGGGCCTCTGGGTGGCTCTGTGCGCCGAGCACACAATGCCCCTTTGGAAAACAGAAACCCACATGTGCACGTATTAGTCTCAGTAATTATTTATTGCGTAGCGCTATAAACAATGTATGCAATTAAGGGTAATTAAACCTCAACTGCCGCCTGCAAAAATAGCAAACTTTCCCTGCAAAGGCAGGAACTGCACGCTTGGGAACTGCCCCAGTCCGCCTGCAGCGGCCCGGGTCTGGCCCTCGGACTTTACGGGACACTTCCCTGGCTTTCGGAGTTTCTTGAGCGTTCTTTCTCTCAGCCCAGCCACCGCCACCCCTCGGTTGCCACTGGCCCTGGGCTCCCCACACTAAAGGCTTTCCCTGCATTAACAGCGGCCCTCCGCTTCTGCTGTCCCTCCAGGGGCTGACTCCGAGAAGAGCACGGTGGTGGAAGGCGGTGAAGTGCGCTTCAATGGCAAGGGGAAAAAGATCCGCAAACCCAGGACGATTTATTCCAGTTTGCAGTTGCAGGCTTTGAACCGGAGGTTCCAGCAAACTCAGTACCTAGCTCTGCCCGAGAGGGCGGAGCTCGCGGCCTCCTTGGGACTCACGCAGACGCAGGTACCTTGCCGCTGCCCCTTCTGCCAAGCGGGCTTACCGCGGCCGGCCTGCGCCCGGAGCTTCGCGTCTTGCTCTTTGCGTCTCAGGGTCGGAGATTGTGTGTGTGTGTGTGTGTGTGTGTGTGTGTGTGTGTGTGTGTGTGTGTTCCCACCCCTGGCTCTCCCTGCGTCTCTCCTTCCTTCCTCGTTCTCTCTGCCCTGGCTCTGGCTCTGTCGCTACACTCTGTACTCCACGCTACCGGCCGCCCGGCCCTCGGCCCTTGGACAATCTGATTAGGGCGAGGAAGGATTTCCCTAGACGTTTGTTTGGGGACTCTCGGGTCACACGTGCCCGAACAACTGGAACAATAGACGCTGGGCTTAATCCCTTCTTTGCCTTTAAAGTGTGTGGCTAATGACTCAGGGCCCGGGCCGGAGCCTCTGTCTCCCTCCTCCTCCTCTTTCTCACCCGGTTGGGGTAGGAGGAAATCCTTTCCTCCGCCTTCTCACCTCCCAAGTCCCAGACCCTGGAGGAGAAACGGGACCTTCCTTCCCGGATTGCGCTTAAGACTTTGGGGAGCCCGTGGGCTTTCTGATCACGACTGGCGCAGGTTTCCAACGTCTGGGCCGGGATTTGGAGCAGAGCTGGGGAGCGCAAACAGACACTAAGACACTTAAAGGTTGATTTAAGTCCAAATGAAAAGTTTAACGAAACCTTTGGCCTCCTCAGTCAGCCCCCAACTCATTCAAGGGCAGAAAGAATGGAGCAAGGAGAAAGCAGGTGGCATTGCAAATAAATTTCCTCCACTCCTTTCCTCCACACGATTCTTTTATTGATGTTCATATTGGACTTGAAGACTCCATGTTGTGCAGGCGCTGCTTCTTCCCCAGACTATTGCCAGGGTCGGGCTGAGTTCCTGACAAGCGAAGGTCTGGACCCCCCCCCCCCCACCTTCACTCCTCACCACCACGCCCCCTTGGCTCTCTGAGAGCTGCCCCTGCGGGCCACCCGAGGCCGGCAGCTGGGCCTGCCAGGCTTTGATTCTTATAGGTGATGGTGGGGCTCTGCTCCTCCAACGGAGAGCTGCCCAGTGGCACAGGGCAGAGAGGGGGATCCTTCCTCGACTGTCCCACGCACAACCCCCTTATCTCCCCGACGACCACGGTAGGCACAATGGACCTAGCCCAGTCACATTATTGTCCGCTCTTGCAGGTCAAGATCTGGTTCCAGAACAAGCGTTCCAAGTTCAAGAAACTGATGAAGCAGGGCGGGGCGGCTCTGGAGGGTAGCGCACTGGCCAACGGCCGGGCGCTGTCTGCCGCCTCCCCGCCAGTGCCGCCCGGCTGGAACCCCAACACCTCATCCGGGAAGGGCTCGGGTGGCAGCGCGGGCTCCTACATCCCCAGCTACACGTCGTGGTACCCCTCGGCGCACCAAGAAGCTATGCAGCAACCCCAACTCATGTGAGGTTGCCCGCCCGCACCCTCCCGCCTCTTTCCCGTCTCCCCCGGCCCGGGCCCCTCCCGCCTCCCGGTCCATCCACCCTGTCCGCAAGCCCTGGACCCGGAGAAGGACCCGGGGGGAAAGAAGAAGAAACAGCGAAGGCAGGACGCCCGCCAACTCCTTGGAGTCCCGCGCGGTCTGGACCGGCGACTTCCCGGCGCCCGCGCGCTCGCCCTCGCCCCGGGCCTGGGCCGCGCGGCGACAGCAGACAGCGGCCTCGGAGCGCGGGCACAACTGCCCGAGACAGCCAGAGCAGCAAGACGAGCCAGCTGGACCCGACCTGCCGACCCTCAGCTGTGTGGGACTATCAGGAAAAACAAAAACAATGTAGAAAAAGCAAAAGCTCTTTTCTGTTCTGTCCGTCTCTTGTCTCCTTTCGCTGTGTATCTGTGCGCTGACGAAGTCGAGGTCCTCGTCCGTCCACTGTCCTCAATCTGCGGCCTCTGAAAAAAGTCACCAGGTCGGAAGAGGCTCGGGCCGCCGGGCCCCAGCTCCGCATGCTGGGACGTTTTGCCCTTTCGGACCTTCTCCTGGGCCTGCCTCACCATCTGTGTAGTTCGTTCGGGAACTGGGGGGAAACTGGAGGGAGGGGTACTTATTTATTGAGAAATGGACTTCGCCTGAGGGTGAATGTTGGCCAATTCGCAGTTCTGTGGGGCGCAAGGAGCGCACGGTCCGAAAGCACCGATTACTTTAAACGCACCCGGAAAAACGAATAAGGAGGACCTGGTGATTTTTAACTTCTACAGTAACTTTTGTACTTCGCTGGTATGGAGAGGTTGGAACCTAATGCTTTGCATTTTTACATGTTCCGTATTATTTTTAAAAGAAAAAAAAAGAGAAATGAAGCAACACAATTTTCTCATCTCGGGAAAAACACTTTGGTCGCTTAGCCTGGACGAGAAGGAAAATCCTAATTCCCTCCTTGGGAAGCAAAGGAGAGGACCGATGGGCAGTGAGGAAAAAACAGGCAGGCAGAAAGGAGTGCCCTAGAGCCAGTGAGCTTTAAAGTAAGACAAAAGCAGCACTAATCCCCAGAGGCTCAACCACAGAATAATGCCAGGCAGCACCCTGGACGCCTAGTCTCCAGTGCAGGATCTAATCGCTGTACATATTATTATTGTTGTTAATTATTATTGTTATTATTATTGTTCCGTAAACATGTTGCACAAGCTTAGCTTTTTTCCGTTCTGTTGTGTGTGGCTGTAAAACCCGATGCTTTGTGAAATGAGAATCTTGACATTTTACTTGTGAAATTTGGAAAATGTGATCAGTTGAAATCAACCGTGTTTTGTGTTCTCTATGTCAAAGTTTAGTTTTATATTGAGAATGTTAACTTATTGATTTGTATCTTGAAAAAAAAGAACTTTGTAAATAAGTTATAAAGTTTCTCTGAGACAGTAAAATTATGGTTTCGAGAAAGAACTGCTGTCTGGTGTGCTGTGTGAAGGGGTTCTGTGGGCTGGGCCAAGCCTCCACCTCTCCGGACACATAGCGGCAGGGGTAGATTCCTGCTCCAGACTACCAGAATCACCGGCAAGGCCCTCCCTAGCCGCTGGGACCGTTTATCTTGCCCTGCTTCTGACCCCCAAGGGGTCTGATCCCTACCTGGGTTAGAGGGTGGGCAGTGACTCTTGGCCAGGGCCTTGGAAGGGGGGGGATCAGGAACAGGTGCTGTGTGAAGGGGAGGAGGGGGGGGTTTCTGGAACCAAAAGGACTGTGAAGGCTGGTTGAGAGGAGATGAAAGCAGAGCTCAAAGGCAGCCGGCCAGGGAGACTTGAGTGCCCCCCACACCCAGTCACCTCACCGGAAGCCTAGACGACTGAAAGCGGAGACACTGGGGGCTTGGCCCCTCGCCTTCGCGGCGATCTGGCCTTCCGGCTTTTGCTTGCCTGCAGGGCTCCCGATCCCGACGCGGAAAGGACGCGGCCAGACACCGGAAAGGGGCCGGAAGGACACGTCTGTCAGGCTACACCCAGTCAATCACTGAGCTCCGGGGGACAGTCCCAAGGCGCCACCTGGGCCCCTCCACAGCCACTCCCACCCATCGGGCCCATCCTCTACGAGAGGCCTCTTCCCGCCTAATCCCCAGCTTCTCTCTGCGCCTCAGATGGAAATTCCAAGGGAGGGGCGGAAAGGCTCCGCTGACTCCTTGGAACCCAGGAGCTGGCCGAAGACACCCACCCCCACCCCCCACTCTAGCCCGAAAGTCCCGAGGCCAGGCCAGTAAGGGGGCACCTTCAGTGGAACTCTCTGATGAGTTCTTTCCAGGAGAATGTGGACTCTCGAGCAACTAGAACCCGCCTGGCTCCCTCCACCCGGTGGCCCGGCGTCTCGCCCCAAACCCCAATCCCAGACCCTGCAGCTGAGCTCAGGAAGCTCGGTGAAGCTGCGGGCCCGGACGGGCTGCTTGGAGCGGTTCCCGCTTCCCTCGCACTCGCCTTCCGACACTGCTTCCTGCGGGCTGGCCCTCCGCTTTGGGGGGCCCTTTGCAGCGCGCGGTGGGGAGCAAAGCAGGGAAGGCAGTGATCTGTGTTGTGACAAGCACCCATTTTTCAATTGGTGCTGGTGAAAGAGCAGATGCTCCAGGCTCTTCTGACGCCCTTTGGGAAGGGGAGGGGAAGTGGTGGAGGGGCGGTGATGGAGGGAGCTGGGGAAGTAGTGGGGGATGGAGCCCGGGGACCTCGAGGCCCCCTCAGGGCTTGGGATTGGAGCTTGTCCTGCCCTGCGGGCCCCCATAACCCGGAGCGCAAATGCGGGAGATAAGATCTCCGAGACCGGGAGCAGACGGGCCTCAAAGCTGGGAGAGAACTGATTTCCCAGACCGGGTTCCAACGCGGGGTAGGGACCTTCCCGGATTCGGTTTTGCCTGGAGATGTGACTTTGCTAGAGGGGAGTTTTGGCGGATTGCTCTCGCGCATCCGACTCCGGTGCGGCAGCCAGGGCCCAGCGCCTGAAGCCACCAGGCAAAAATCTGTTTGGTCAAGCGGATTTTAATATTTCGAGATATTAGCTTATACTAATTTAATAATCTCTTGCTAACAGTTCAAATAGAGAAATTATTAGTTTTAGCTCAACGAAGGCGGTCTTTAGTTAGGCTCTATTATAATTATAAGCAGTTGCACTTTTAAAAAATGTTAATCTCAATATAGGCCTAATTAATGCTGCCTTGTTACTGACAAGTAGTTCATCAAATATCTGATTCAAAGATTTTCATAATGAGTATATTAATTAAACTATGAATAATCTAAAGGTGGTTATATTTAAACAATACCTCATTATAATGATTAAATACTGATTTCGAATATTATGTCTTAACAATTGTCACTTAGAAAACACAACCTTTCCTTATGTATGAGTCTGTAATGGCAAAATGCAATTTTGGGATTTTTTTCCCCCTTGTTCAAAAAATGTGAACCTCATTTTAAAACACTTCTGAAATAGGTTACACACAGCTTAATGATTATCAAAATGACTCTTTTCTGCAAAAAAAGACCCCAAAGTGCGCGTACAGCTGCAAACCCAAGAGGGTCAGCATCATTTCACTGTATTCTCTTCTTGATTACAAGCCGGGCCCATCAAACACAACATAATTACAGTAATTTCAGGTTTATTTATTCTAATGCAGTTTCCCCATCTCTCTGGTAATTATGAGCAATTTTTTCGCCCAGGGAATCTTTTTGCATTAACAAAAGAGATAACGCACTGAAAGCCAAATTTGCTGTGCATTGAGAAAAGGGAAAAAAAAAATCAAATAGGTGCGAGCTGCCATCTCTGCAATTCTCTGGTACCGGAGCCGGCAAATTGCTTGCAGGTGTATGGAGCAAGCTTGTCAATGGCCAGGCCTCCAAATTAGCAAATGCACAGCGTCGAAGTAGTGAAGACAGACTTAGCAAAATTGCCAAACAACAGATACCTCTTTAATATCTTCTCTCACACACACTTGCTCTAAAAGGGGCAGGGGTGTAGGGGGGTGGAGGGGCACAAGCAACAATCCCCATTCCCCTTCTCACTGGCCTTGGCTTTCATAAGCCTGGGACTGAGTGATCCTTCAAGTAGTAGTCTCATTGTGGAGGGACCCAGCTTCTCATTCTAGGCAACATTTTTTAAAATATAAGATTTGGAAATGTATTTATCGTTCACAGCTTTCCTTCATTGATTTTTACGTTGTATTTTTCTTTCTTTCTTTTTGGG
Organism: Prionailurus viverrinus; assembly: GCF_022837055.1. Lineage (NCBI taxonomy): Eukaryota > Metazoa > Chordata > Mammalia > Carnivora > Felidae > Prionailurus > Prionailurus viverrinus. The sequence continues at coordinate 56,299,287 of NC_062568.1, read as the reverse complement.
ATCTGAACCTGGGCTGGGTCAGATGGCTCTTCAGCCTTCCCTATTCTGCGCTAATTTTAAGAGCCACAAAAAAGTTTAAAAATTCTCCCATCTATGAGCACAGAAATATGAATTTATTCTTAGAATCATTTAGTGAAAAAATTAACTAAATCTGTCCCCTTGAAGAAATTGCCCATTTCTGTCACCTATGGAAAGGTAGGTCTGGGCGCTGGATATAGAACCTGAGATAGTTGATCCCAAGAAAAATTGAGAGGAAAGAAGCAACTCGGGTCCTAAGCTGTGCATTTTCATCCTGCTATCTATTTCTTTCTGTATCTTTTAACAACCGATTTCAGAATTATCCGGGTTTTGTCAAGCCACCGCCTGGGCTAAACCTCCTGAAATCACAGGTTAAAGCGAACTTTTCTGCTCCTCATCCTGCACAAGCCATAGGCACCTCCATCAAATGCAGTACGGAGGGTAAGGGTTTCTCCCTCCCTGACTCAAAGAAACCCTCCTTCTTCAGTCCCCAGCTCCACAGCAGACCCCAACTCCAGTGTAGACAGGCAAACGGCTCTAAAGGGTGCCTTCCCCAGGCTCAAGAAACATGTCACCCACACCCACTCCTTTGCTACCCCCGCCCTCATCCCCCAACCTTCAGGGATTAACACTTCCTGAAACATCAAGTGTTTTTATAAAAAGAAAAAAAAATAATCCTGACATCGCTGACAAGAAGTTTTGATGGAAGAATTAGCTGGTGCATACATAATCACTCCCCCACCCTCCTACTCCCGGAGCGGGAGCCACCGCGGCGGGCGCATTGCAGCCTTCCAACCCTCTGAAAAATGAAACCAGTTTCCACCCTTACCTTCTTCAGTGTCAATTTCAGATAATCTGGACACAATCTTTGCTAGATCAAATCAAAAGGGTCGAAGGCGGCATTTGTCTGGGAGAATGACAGGAAAGAAAAGGCAAAAAAGAAAAAAAAAAGGAAATAAAAAGGAAAAATAGGAAATACAAAACCGACCAAACCAGATCAAAACAAAACCAGAAAACCAAAAAGAAGCCCCCAGCCCCATCCTCCTATCCTGAGAGTAAAGAGTGGAAAGAGGTCTCCAGGACCAGGCGCCTCCGAGCGCCGCAGGCTTTTTGCAGCGCTGCGCTTGCAGAATAGGACTGAAATTTTCGGCTATATAGCCTCTGTCTTTATAGCTGATGAAAAAAATTGCAGATTATTAGCATAAATGTTTACTCTTCATTACGCTGATGACATTGTGCACTCGAGATCTTGGTAATCTTTGGGAAAATTATGAGTAATTTTTAAAAATTTTAAAGCAGCAGCAGTTACCATGCAATTCAGGCTAATTCTGCGTAGGCTCCGAACGGATATAATTATCGAGGAGTCAAGATGTTATGCTAAAAACTATGCATTGATATTCCCATTTATTATGTACATACAACTTTGACAATGTTGATGCTTGAAATAGCAGGAAATTGTCTTGCGCAAAAATTACAGTCCATATTAGGACATCTGAAATTGCGAAGAATTATATAGTAATTGCAGGCTTTCAGATGGGAGAGCCAGAATGCTCAAACTAGTGCAAATGTGGATAAAATTACAGATCAGAGCAAAAATTAGGGAAAAAGGGGGTCTGGGATTTTTCAGGTTGGCTATAGGATTCCGGAAGTGTCTAATGCCACATGATTGCTGCAGCTTTAGGGGAGACATTCATGCCTCAAATAGCGCCTTGGCCAGGGTGGCTTTAATTGAATTTCTTGGGCTTTTTCTTTTAATAGGGGCAAATGAGAAAATTGGCCACCTAAGGCAAATTTTCACTGTTCTCCTCGTGAACATGTCGAGAAGAGAATCCCTTTCCCCGCGTGCCTGCTTTTCCCGGCTTGGATGCCACGGAAGCCCCGTGCCCCCATACTAAATGTCGCAACTGGCAAGCAAGTGACTGAGCCGGACCTCCCGCACCCCCACCCCGACACTCCTTCCTTTCTTGTGTCCACTTCTACCCTCCTTCCTTCGGCTCCTTTCCCGGAGTCCCCTCCACCTTGCCGCCGGTCGGGGCCCCGGAATTTGAAGGCCGGGCCGGGGGCGGGGGGGGGGGGGGAGGCGGGGAGTGGAGTGAGGGAATAGCTGTCGGACTGAGGAGTTGGTGTGAAAACGAGTCTGCTGTTTGGAGGCTTTGGGACGAGGAGGGAAGAAGCTGAGGGTCGTTGTGGCCCACCCTGAGACCACAGAGGCCCTTGTTTGGTCTCCACCGTCGCGAGATAGCGCCCCCCAGAAACACTCACTCCCCACTTGGGCGGCGCTTCTCTGGAGCTCTGAGACACCCTGCGACTTTAAGAAGCCGAGGCCAGGGCCGCGGAGGGATGGGGCGGGGCGGGGGTTGCCCCAGAGGAGGGGTCGACGCCGCTGCTGCCGCGGGCGGGAGAATCCTCCCGGTGTGCGGCCACCATTCGGAGCAGCCCAGACTCTGTCGAGTTCCAGGGCCAGCAGTGCCCATTGTTCTGCGAGCGACGATTTCATTTCTAGGGTGTCTGAGACTCCTGCACCACGAAAAGGAGGACAGGAAAGGGAGTGTGGGAAGCCGGCCGCGTTTGCTCCCGGCGGGCCCAGGTCTGCCCTCTGGGATTACCCTAGGGCGCTCCAAGTCCAGTCCTTCCTTCCCTCTCTCCTCTTCTCCGTCCCCGAAGTTCTAATCCTCGGCCCCGCAGCCCCTGCTGGCCGCACGCAGCCATTCTTCACTTTCCTGGGCTCCACACCTGATCCTCGCCCTCCCCCGTTACCCGCCCCCACGCCCCCTTGCGCTGGCAGGACGCGACCCGGGACGCGGCGGGTGGCACCAGGGCTCCTGAGGATCTCCCCAGACGGCCTCTGGACATTTGCGGGAGCGCTGCCACACAGCCCGCAAAGTGCTAAGACTCAGTAGTGATTGTGGTCTGGCACGACCCTGAGGACGAGTGAGCAGTCGGAGCCGGAGGCGGCCCCTGGAAGAAAGGTCTCTAGAGACTGTGCCTGTATTCTCACGTGGAGGCTCCGAGTGGTTGCTCTTCCAAGACCTGCCTGCTCTTTTCTTTCCTGAAACATATTGTCTCCCCCGCCCCGCCGGGCCCGGCCCCAGGCCCCAGGGCGGAATGTAACATCTTGTAATGTGGCAATCACTGCCAAACCCGTCCCTGCGAGGGGAACTCCCGCCGGGGGGGCCTCGGAGCGACGTGGGGCCTCCGCATCCGCCCCGGCCGGGGTTTAAGGGGGGAAGGGGCGGGGCAGCAGGAAAGGCGTGCGGGGCAGATCCCAGGTGGGGAGGGAGGTCCCGGCCGGGAGAGGCTTCTCTGGGGCTGTTTTGGGCGTCACGACCTTGCCAGAGCCCTCTAGTCTCGGGAAAGCCTGGTCGGACAGGGCCAGGGGCCCGCGTAACCGGGACTGCAGGATCGCGCCCCACTCACCGGCTTCTGGGGACCCCAGAAATCAAATGCAAGGGGACCTGTATTTTAGGAGGAAGAGAGGATCTGTAGCTTCATTCTCAAGGAGATCTCTGACCCTAAACAGGTTTATGGCACTGGTGGTCTCTGGTCCCTTTCGGGAAAGGAGCCGGCTTTTGACTTTTGAGCGAGTGCTTGGGACGGGGACAGCGGGGTGGGCTGTGTGGGTGTGCGGAGTTGCTTCTGGGTTTTACCGCCAGTGAGGACAACTTTTTTTCTTTTTTGAAAGGCAAGGAGGCTCTCTGACCCCTGACGTCTTTCTTCCCGGGGGCTTGTAACACTGGAGGGGACCATCCCACCACTTCTCTTCTCTCTTCACCCCCTCTTTCTCTCATCCCCCACCTTCTACCGCTGAACTGTTTGTAAACAAAGCTCCAGGTTTCCAGCGCACTCTCCGCCCCCAGCAAACCTGATACTTCCCCCAAACTCGCCCCACCAGTCTCGGAAATTCTTACACAGGACGGATATTCACAATTTTCACAAGTAATCCTGAAAGAAGGCCGAGGGGAAGCCTCCTAAACGGTCCCACATTGCAGCCTCACTGATTAGGCCCGGCATCCGTTCTCTTTCTTCTCTGCTCTCCCCAGCCCGGGAGTCACAGGGCGGGCGGCGGGAATTCGGGGCCGCAGGAGGGGGGTGTGTCTACGCCTAGCGGAGCACCCGGGTCTGGTGGCCCGCAGCCCGGCGCGCGCTGGGGGAGGGGAGCCAGGAATGAGAGGAGAAGGGGGTGCTGGCGCGCCCGGGCTGCCTGCCTCGGGGACTGGAACTCAATACCCGCGCTCTGCCAGAGTTCCAAGCAACCCTGCCAGGAGGTGGGGCGGAGAGGGCCGGGCACCCCTCACTCTTAGGCTTCCCTCCCCCTGCTTCCCAGCGCTTGTCATATCCTGTCTCTGGCCTGATATTTCACGCGAGCAAATGGAAGGGGATTACAATGAAGATTTATGTGTGTTCCGAGCGCGACTGGTTTCCCAGTGTAGGGAGCCGAGATCGCTGCTTCCCATTTCCATTTTTCATTCGCGCTTTGGGTAGCGCAGTCCCGCGCGGGGGGAGCGTGTCTGCGCGGCGGCGGGCTGATCACAGGGCTCCGCGTCTCCCGGCGGGCCGTGAGACTGTGAGAAAGACTTGCCAGCTCGTTGCCCCCGGCGGGGCTGGAGCCGGCCCCTGCCTCCCCCAGCCGGGCTTTGTTTGTCCCCTCGCTTACCCCTCTCCCTCCCCGCCCCCCTCACTTCTGGGACCTGGGCGCATCCTAGCTTTCCCTTCTCTTTGCCCTTCTCCTCGTCTGCGGAAACGCCCCCTTCCTCTGGCCCCTGCACCCTCCTGCTCTCTGCTTAGCGGGCTTCCCGGGGAAAGACGCGCCGTGGCCTGGCGCGACCCCGCCGCTGCCGGGTGCCAGGTTCGGTGACTCCAGCGAGTCTGTGGGGCCTCGGCCCACCCCGGAGCTGGGGCCGCCCGCCCTCCTGGCTCCCAGGCTCGCTCATGCCAAGGCCTGTTGCGTGATTCCAACTTGGGCTGACATTCCCTGCCCCGGGCGCTCCGGCGTAGGCCTCTTAATCATCTTGTCTGCTGCAGATCCTCGACACCAGCCAATTTACTGCCCCGTCTCTCCTCGCTGGTTTCAGGAGGGGGAGGGGAGTGCGCGCAAAGGGGGGGGGAGGGCACATACAACCGCAGGAGGAAGGCTGGCACCGGCTACTGGCACTCAAAAGAAAACCACGGAATTTGGAACTGGGGGGAGAGAGAGCAGGCATGGGGGTCTTCTAGGCAGCGGCTGCTTAGGGAAGCTAGAATCACAGGGTCAGTGAGCTTTCAGCTCAGGTCTTCCTAGCCTGAGAAAACAATGCAGGAATGAAAACGGACAGTGGATTGTGTAGCCTCTCTGTGTTTCCCAGAGCCCCCCACTCCCTGTCCGTATTCGGTTGTAAGCTAGACTCCATGCAGACCCCAAAACAATCTGGCCGGAAAAGACAAGATTCCTTTCAGGATGATGCCACTGAGCCTAGAAAGTCGCCCCTGTCTTATGTCTGTGTTTTTTGGCAGAGTGGAGTTGAAGACACACAAGGATGGCCTGAATAGCCATCCCAGAGAAGAGGAGGCCTGGATCTGGCAAGCAGAGCTCTCTGGTCCGTCTGTAATCTCCTCTCCAGTAGAGGCAGGTCTCTTCAGAGGGGATGGCTGAGGTTCAGGCTCTCCTGTAAGAAGGGGCCAGAGCTTCCCCAGCTCTAGAGTGCTGCTCTAACACACACGGTGAAGTTGGAAAGGCCTCTGGGTATCTCTGGGCCTCAAAAACACAGGCACAAGTGAAGCCTCCCTGATTTGGGAGGCATTGGAATAAAACGATATACTACCAACAGCAAAAATGGGTACTTACCATGTGCCAGGCACTGTGTTACATCATCGTCTCATTATACACTCACAGAAACTCTGAGATAGTTGTTATTTCTCCTATTGTGTAGATCTGCACACTGAGGCACAGAGAGATTACACTGAGTAGCCCAAAGTGGCAAAGTCAGTGATGGAAACTAAGAAGCTTCCCTTGTAGGCCCCAGTGCTTTGAAGGAAAGGGGCTTTTAGTTCAGGCCTGCATTAGCCCCCTAACCCCTGGCCTTTGCAGAGAATGTCAGAAAGTAGGGTCACTTCCAAAACTGGAAGCCAGTTGGGGTGGGATCCAAGGTGGAAGGCAGAGCTGAATGGTGTGACGACCTTTCCCCTCAGAGAAGGTGAAGTGGAAGGATGCCGCCTGCATCAGTGTCTGCGTGAATGTGCATGTGTGCACGTGTGGGTATGTAGGTTTCTGTATCAGTATGTGTGAATGTGTGTGCATGAATTTTTGTCAGTGTGTATGTGTGTGTGTGAGACTCAGTAGGAGTGTGTGTACTTGAGAGTGAGAGTATGTCAGTAGAGATGTGACTGTGAGAGACACAGTGCGTGATTGTATGTGTGCTAGCGCAGCCCTGTGTGCCGGGGTCGCCCTGCATTCCAGAGCAGCCAACCGAGTTTCCCGAGGGCCGGGGTGACGCACTGAGCTCTCGGCTCAGCCAGCCCCAGAAGGGCCTCAGGGCAGACAGAGGGGAGGGTCCAAGGTAGGGGTCTGACCCCGTTTTCGGCAGCGCTCCGGCGGTGACTGCAGGTCCCCCGTGGCGGCTCCGATGCACCGCCTGGCCAGCACTACTGGCGCGGGGGCGGCAGAGACCGCCCAGGCTCGGGGCGGCGGCGCCGGCACTGGAGGGGCCCGGCGGGCGTAGGCTGCAGCCGCCCCGGCTCGGAGTGAGTCACCGCGCCAAGAGCTGGCGAACCCAGCGCCGAGACTCGGGTGCCGGCAGAGCGTGAACGTTTCAGGCAGGCCGGCGTGGAGCGCGCCTGTTCCCGCCTCGCCGCGCCCCACGGCTCTCTCGGCCTCTGGGAGATGTGAATGTCACTCGTGGCTGGCCAGGTTCCCCGCCCGGGGAAGCGGCTCGAGGTTCCAGGTCACTACGCCAAGGAACAAGCGCACACATCCAATGAAAACAATAATTTATTTAAATAATCTCTTCATATTGTAAAATCAACATTAAGAGCATGTTGTTTTCATAATAAATAACCCCAAAATACCTTTCATTTCAAGAACAAAGACTTTAGGATAAGATAAAACAAAACCAAATCAGTAGCTTAGTTCAACTGAGAAAATTTTCAAAGGGAAAAATAAAATGGAGGGGTTGCTGAGGTTACTGCTAAACCGCAGTTTTCACAAGTGGGCGTTTACAAAAAGTCCGAAAAGACGAGTATTTTTATACAAATAAATCAGTGGGAAAATCTGCACAGACACCTTTATTTACAAACTCTATGTCGAAGTCCACCCTAATAATCCTGAATAGGTTTTAAAAAAGATAATTTAAACACATTTTTTTGCAGTGTCCACATATTAAAAAATCATTTTTTCCCCAACATCAAAATGAGGTCATCCGCAAAGGCACCTAAACTTTTAAAAAAATAAAAATAAAAAAACTCCACTGGTGATGGATGAGGAGAGGGCTAAGGAAGCGTTCCTGGGGGAGAGCTATGGCGGGGCGGAGGGGGGCTCGGAGGGCTGGAGACGGCAGGGCAGAAAAAAAGCGGCGGGCCGCCCGGGTCACGGGGGCGGGTGGGGGAGGGCGCGCCGGCCCGGGAGGTCAGTCAGCCCGGCCGACTGGAGCTGGGCCTGGGGGCGGGCAGGGAGAAAGGAGCTTCAGAGCACCCTGGAAACCTGGCGGGCGGGGGAGGCGTCCCTCTCGGACTCAGCTCGTGGCCCGCGGCGAGGAAGGCGCCCGACCGCCTGGCTGGGCGGGGAGGGGTGGGGAGGCAAGTCTGAGGCGGGGCTCAGGTCGGAAAGGAGGCCGCGGCAGGCTGCCCTGCCCGGGGGCCTCGGAGAAGAGCCTTCCAGGTCCCGGCCGCTCTGTGGCCGCGCGAGGGAGCAGGGCCCGTGGCAGGCCATCTCGGTCGCTCCTCCCGGAGGGGTGGGAGGCATCCGCGGGCCAGTCGGAGGGACCCTCTGGCTCTTGGAGCGAGCACGGAGGATCACCGGTCTCTGCTCTCTCAGTCTCTGGCGCGGTCTCCCTGGGGTTAGAAAATCGTCCCGGCGCTCACCGGGGCGCCCCCGCCGCCGCCGTGGTGGTGATGGTGATGATGGTGGTGGTGGTGCGGCTGCGGGGTCTGCGTTGGGTGCAGCAGCGGCGCGGCGGCCTGCAGGTGTGAGGTGGGGCCCGAGGCCTGGTGGTACCACGGGTAGTTGCCCAGGAAAGCCGAGGCCGCGCTGCTCGGGCTGGAGCCCGAGCTGCCCGCGCCGCTGCCGCCGCTGTTCGGGCCGCCGCCGCTCCCCATCCGCTGTGGCGCGCTGAAGTCCCAGGAGGCCGGCGCCGACACCGGCGGCGACGCACAAGGTGGCGAGCTGCTGGCCCCAGGGTGCTGCTCCGAGGGGATCTCACCGCTTTTCCACATCTTCTTGAACTTGGACCGGCGGTTCTGGAACCAGATTTTGACCTTTGTGGAAAACGGACCCGAGCGTTAGTGGAAGAACCTGGGTCTGGGGCAGGGGAGGGGGAGGAGGCGTAGAAATCACAGCCGGGCAGGTAAGCGGATCACGTGCCGCGGCCTCGGAGACTCGGGATGGCTCCTGCTCCATTAGGAGGTAATCTCCGAAAGTCCGAGGCAGCTGGATTGTGCGTGCCGCGGGGATGGTGACAGAGGGAAGGGGTCAGGAGGGCCAATTATTTTACCCGTTTAATCAGTATCGCGCGGAAAGAAGATGTGGAAGCGGATTTCTGCCCACCCCAGGCCTTTCCTTTTCTCAGGCGCGGCGGCCCCTTGGGGGATTTCAGCTCCAGGCGTAGAAATTTAGGCCGCCCAAGGCGCGGGCCTCGAAATCCTTAAAGTTACTTTAAACGTACTTTTTTAAACGTTGTCCGGACCCCTCCTGCTTCCCAGCCACCCCAGGCCAGCGCCCTCCTCGTTCCCCGCCAGGCCAGGAGCCCTCACCTGAGTCTGGGTGAGGCCCAGGGACGCCGCCAGCTCCGCTCGCTCGGGGAGGGCGAGGTATTGAGTCTTTTGGAAACGTCTCTGAAGAGCCGCCAGCTGGAAACTGGAGTAGATGGTACGGGGTTTCCGGACTTTCTTTGGCTTCCCATTCACGATCCGGATTTCAGGCTCGAGGTCCTCTTTCTCTGCAACGCAACGCCATCGTGAGAACAGTGCAGCGGGGGGACCCAAACAGTTCCCGCTGGGCTTAAGGGCCGGCCGTGGCACTTGGCCTGCGCCCGGAGGCGAGTTGTTGGAGACGCTGCGGGGCGCCCAGGCGCAACTTCGCTAAGTGCGGACTCCGGCCGCCAGACACCCGGGAGCTGGACCCTCCCGGAAGGGGAAGAAGGAGCAAACCGGAGAGAAAGAAGGAGCAGGTGGTAAGGAAATGAGGTTACCGCGAGGCATGCACCCGGCGCCCTTTCGGCCCCCGAGTCTCACCAGCTGAGCGCCGAGGGACGTACGCGGTGACCCTCGGCAGACTGGTGGTTGAGGAGGGTAAAAAGGCTCAAGGAGGGCAGGGAGCAGGCAGTGTAAGCGTCCGGGTTCCGGATGGATCCCCGTCCCAAACATTTTTATCCCACCCATCCCAGTAACTAGGCTGACTTGGCACCTTTGACGCCAGCGTTGTGCTTACCAGGTTCGTTGTTGGCCGGGGAAGAACTGGTCCCGTAGGGTGCGTAGGAGGTGTAGGCGGCGGTGTAGCCCAGGTCGTAGCCGCTCTTAGCGGAATAAGGGACGTTGTTGAGGCCGCCGGCGTGGTACTGGTAGGAACCCATGTGCGCGTAGGGCGAGCCCCCACTTCCGCCGCCGCCCGCCGGGTGCTGCTGGTTGGTGTAGTAGCTGCTGTCGGTAGCTGTGGACACCGGGAGTGTGGGCGACTCCTGGGGCTTGTGGAGGCTGCTGCCGTTGCTGCCGCCGGGGCCAGCGCCGCCGCCGCTTGGGGGCTGCTGGTGCTGGTGGTACGTGCTGGAGGCCGTGATCTGGGTCGAGTGCATATCAGCCACCAGACTGTCAAAGACTCCAGTCATCCTGGCCCGGGATGGGAAAGAGCAGGGGTGGCGGGCGCGAGGGGGGAAGCGAGGCGCCTCCTCTGTCTCTCCCTGTCCCCTCCAGCAGCCAATGTAATTACGGGGGGTGAGGGAGGGTGGGGAGGAAAACAAGAAATGTGGCAACGGTCTAGGCAACTCCTCCTCTAGGGGAGGCGATCACCGTGCACTGCTCGGGACAGCTGCCGCCGGCCGCATCCTCTCTCCGCCTCTCTGCCCGCTCGGCTTCTTGCCCAGCGCCCGCTCGGGCGGGGGGCGGGCGGCGGAGGGGGCAGGGGTGGCGGGGCCAGGCCGGGGCTCCGGGAGGCGGGAGCAGGTGAGCAGCCCAGAGCGGCTTTACGATTGTCTGCGGGGCGGGTTCCGGCAGCGTGGGCATTTAACACTCGTCACGTGAGCGCAGGCGACGTCACCTAGCAACAGCCAATCGGAAGCGCCGGGCCGCGGGGATCCTGGCGCTCTGGAATGCCCGGAGGGGGGCGAGGGGGGGAGGCTGGTGTCACAGGGCGGGCGCTGCGGCTGCTGTGGTTGCGGGTGCAGACAGGCGGCTGCTGAATGCGAGCAGCGAAGCGAGGGACTGGGGAAGGGGCGCGGTGGGGAGTCAGGGTGGCCAGCAGCAGGAGGACAGAAGGCGTGAAGGCGGAGACTGGCATTACTTCTCAAAGGAAGAAGACTTGGGGTCTCCCATCCCATTCTGTGTACAAGTGTCAGCCAGTTGCAGCGATTCGGTTCTTCCTGTCCGAGGTCAGCTTGCAAACATTAATCAAAATAAAGCGGTACCGCGAGCCCGGCCAGGTCGAGCTCCGCTTTTCCTCGAAGCGTCTGGCAGTCACTCTTGTCAGTCACTCGGCACTTGATAAAGTCAATTGATTTAAATGATCCATAAACCACGTATTATAATACCTACTTCCACATACCTGCTTAACCAGCCCACAGCGATATTAGGCAATTAATTAATGTTTAAACGATTTTTCCTTGCTGCTTGAGAGAAAAGCACTTTTGAATAACTTTTCTGAATAAATTCTGATTTATTCTGAAACCATTTTTTTTTCCTTGTGCTTTCCTGACAGGCCAAGACTTTGAGTAATTATGTATATTAGATGGCTAACTGACAGGCGAAAAGCGATCCCGGGGATTTCCTCTCTTGTTTGCAATGCTAGACCATAAAGACCAGATGGCTTTCAAAGTTCGTTCTAATTCTAAATGCTATATTTTTACGAAAACAGACGTGGGATAATAGGTGAGAGAGTCGTCTCGATACTACAAGTCTTGGTAAACTTACAGAAACAAGTAGAAAAAATTTTATTTCATGCACTTAACCCTATTTTAGTTTTTGCGCCCTGTCATTGCAATTTCTTCGTTTAAATCAGCACCGGCGACTTCCTCCATATCAGTATTTCCTAGTGGTTGGGGACAGTGGCCCGGAGTTGAGGGACACTCGCCTTTACTGGACTCCCCAAGTTCGCAGTTTCGGCGGCAGTGCTTGCCTTGTGGCGCCACCTGCTGGAGGTGTGCGTAGTTGCAGCGGGCCCAGTAGACGGTCTAATCATGCTGAGGCGCCAGCCTCTGAAACCCCCCAAAAGAACAAAATAGTAATTAAAAGCCACAAAATTGTACAAGTGCGAGCCATCTGAAGCACCCTTTCCTAAAGACCTAACATGTCGCCGAAAGAACTTGTTTCAACAACTGCCTAATGGAAAACAAGTTGATACTTTGAAAAATATGATCTTGGTCTTCTTCCCCAGAAAAAGCAAGTGTGTAATTAAAACTCCAGCATCCACACAGCTCACTCGCTGCAGAATAACGAGGAAGGTAATCTGCCCTCAAATCTGCCTGGATTTAGTTCCCAGCCTTCCTTTTGGTGAAGGAAGGCTCCTTGATGGAGGCTAGTGAACTAGTTAGAAATGCTTTGGGAGGTGGGGCTCACCACCAAGGGACTGCATTGCTTCACTGCTGTGCTCAGCTTCTGCTTTGTGGGCCTCAGTTACAAAACTAACCTCTAGACATTTAATCAGTATTACCTTTTGGTGTCTTGACTCCAAATTCCAAGTCTTTCTGTCACCACCCAAGTAGTGGTAGCTGCTTTGGCCTAATATAGAAATCCACCCCCCCCCCCCCACCAATGAAAGATAAAAGAGCCAATTGCTGTAGCTTTGCCTTCTCTCTGCTCCTTTGTTTCCACTCCAAGCGTGTCCTCCAGGCTTTTTCATGGTGGCAAGTTTGTTGTATTTTGTTACCTATGAGGACCTCCATTAATAGCCTAAAGGCTAGGTCAGCTGAGATCTGGAAAATGGCATCTTCCTGGAAGGAAATACGATTCCAGTTTCCTTTTAACTGGAAAACAAAGGACTGTGTGTGTGTGTGTGTGTGTGTGTGCGCGCGCGCGCGCGCGCGCGCGAAGGAGAAAAGACCAGATGCAATGAGCAAGGAGAGTCAGCAAGAGTGCGAGAGCCAGAGAGGAAGAACTTACCACTGCATTTGGAGAATCAAGTAAACATTTGAAATATTAATTCTGATACTCCAGATACAAATCTGGGTTTGCCCAAATGCTCTGATCACCGTAGCACAATATCCAAATGATTTCCTCACTTTGGTCTGAAGTCCGGGAGACAGTACCTAGAGAACTGAAGCACTCATCCACAGTTCAGAGCAGAGTGATACCCCTCTCCACAGGTTGAGTTTAGGGGAACACCTCTGAGTGGCCAAACTTCCTCCTCTGTCTCAGGGCACTCTCCATCACACTTTTCTGCTTCCAGTTTTCTTGATCCTTTCTTGATCCACAGAGGCATTCTTTTACTCTGCAAGGACCTGGAAAAGAATGGGGGGGGGGGGATTTAGGGAGGTGGCCTTGTATGTCCTAATCCCATCACTAAGACATTTCCACTTTGAATCCCACACCCAACAGGTTGTTTGATGCAGCACTTGGTCTGATCACAGAATCCCACCATGTTCTCCCAGAAACCTTTGCCAGAGGTGGATGGAATCATCATTCCCATTGTACAGGAAACTGAGGCTTGAGGGCAGAAGCGACATACTTTGAGTCAGGTACCCCTCCTTTCTCTGTTGCCATAGTGCAAATCACAGGGTAGTACTCTAAACCTTGGCTGAACAGCTGGAGAACAGGTCTGGGGCATCTACCTGGCCTGGGCTTCCCCTGACCCTGTGTACTCCTCTGCTCCACCACTGGGTGTCCTCAATTACACCGAGCAGCGGGAGGGGTCGGGGGTCGGGAGGGGGTCGGGTCGGGGTGGGGGCGGAGAGGATGCCCCCTGCCGGCAGGGAGCGTGGAGTGGGGGTCTGGGTGCTTTTTTGTGCGCAGAGGGATGGGCTCATTCTCACTCGCCCATTCTCCTGGAGGGTCACACCCGCGCTGTTGCTGGACTGCCCCTTTTCCTGGGGACACGGCTTCCTTCATTGGTCCTAGAGGCATTCTTTCCTTTTTCATCCCCGAAGTAGTTCTAGGAATCTGAGCTTTGGAATCTTTTAGGCTCCTTCTAGAAATCAAAGACATTTGGAGAAGTTGGGAGTCTATGGGAGCCTCCCATCCCCACCTTTCCAGGACCATACCTGCCTGCTCTCCTCCTCCGGCCTCCATTGGTCATTAAGTCTTCTTGGGTACAAACCTTGCCCAATCCTTTCGCATTGCTAATGTCCTCAACTTGCTTCCCCCTCACCCCCCCTCCCCCCCCATCACTAATGGAGCTTCGAGGGGATTCCAGGTGCGGTCAGTTCCTCCCAGCCCCTTTGGTCCTCAAGCAGATGGGATCTCTGAATCTGGGATCTGCGACTTAGACCCCACTTTTTTTTTTCTTGCGTAAACTTGGCAAGAGGGCATAATGGAAACATACCCATTGCTGGTGTGGGGACCTCTAGAAAACCCTTAGGAAACACACAGCAGAATCATCACTCGAACTCAGGTCTGAGCCACAGAGGCAAGGCCAATGCTCCTTTGAGCTGGTTTTGGCCTGGGGAGCATGGGAGAAGGCCGAACTACCCCCACCTTTCGCGGGTTCTGAACACAAGCTCACCCCTCCGGCCCCAAGAGCAAACTGGAAGGAGAGATTTCTCCCAGAGACTAGCAGGCGCACGGGCACTGAGTGGGAGGCATCCCCAGACCCACCCTAGGAAGATCCCGGAACACATTCGGGGGTCAACAGCGAGGGCTGGAGGCAGGCGGCCCCTGGCCCCGCACGCGAACCGGAGACCCTGCAGTGTCCGCCTTTGGGATTACCTTTTGCTATCTGCTAGTGAGCAAACCAAAAGGACTTGAATGGGAATAAGCGGATACACAGCCATGACCTTTCGAGGGAAGTCGTAGCGCTGAATTGTAAGTTCAGCATGCTTCTAGAATTTTCAAACCCAGTTTCGCCTTCTGCCTTCTAGGTCTTCCAGACATTCCCACCCCCTCACTCAGGCCCATTTTGCGTTATAGACTGCCCAATGGTTAAAAAGAAACACAAGCTATGGTTCCTGGCACCCAGCCTGGGTCGAGGCTCTGAGGCGCTAATCCGATGGCCTCTTCGTTGAGTCCCAGTTCACAGGCCGGGTTACTAAGAGCTCAGGCGGGCAAGCCGCAATGGGCGAGAGAAACACATACTCCTTCGATTGCTAAAAGCTGCCAGGTGTCGGTGTCCAGGTCCTCAGCTCCACGAACGCCGATGGAATATGTTATAGCCTCCACCCCACCCCAGGACAAAAACTCAGACCGCTGGGACGCGCACTTTGCACTAGGAGCAGGTCTCACATTGCTTAACGAAGGAGAGGTATGCAAATGGCTCACGGGAGGTCCTTACTCAAACCTGAAAGAAAACAACCCCCGACATTCCCCGCCCCTGCTCCCGGCCTTGGCCTCGGCCTCGGGCACTAGTTGCACCCGCCAACGCCGCAGGGAACATTCGGGCGCCTGCCGGCCGACGTGCAGGGCGCTCCGGGACCTCCGCGAGGGCCGGGAGGGGAGCGCCGCCTTTCGTTCCGGAACCTCCTGTCCTCCGCGGGTGGCTTCGGGCTGTCAGGTTGAAACCGCACCTCCTCCCAGAACAGCAGCAGATGAAACCCTGCTCGTCACCTGGGGTTCACAGCGCTGGCTTGTCAGTTACGGCATGCTTCTGGAACTTTCACAATTTTGCCTTCTGCCTTCCACGTTTTAGATCCTAGTCCGGTCCCTTTTACTTTGTCTATTCAGTGGTTAAGACGCGCGCGCGCACACACACACACACCATCAAACGGGCAGAACGAGGAATGAACTGTTTGAAACTCCAAGTATCCTTCTGAGTACGAGCATTCCTTTCTCCCCGCTCCCTTCCCCGCCCCTACATCTTCTTCACTTACTAAAGACGTGTGCCACCTCATACGGTTGCAAAGAGGGTGTGCTGATGCGTGGAGTAAGAGTCACACTCCGCTGGGTCACTGTGTGGCCTTTGCAAAAGGGCTTAATTTCTCTGTGCCTCATTGTTGCATCTGTAGAATGCTGCTAATAATGACAGTACTCTCCTCATGGGATTATTGCCTGGGAACACACCAGTACATGTTTTCTTGACTGCTGCCGGATTACCTGGAGAACTCCGCATTCTCTGACCTGACTTCCGAAGGTTTTTAAGAGGCCAAGGCAAGGGTGTTTGCCCACTTTCTTTTTTAGTGCGCGAGGAAGTCTTCTCCAGGCGCTGAGAGCAAACGTGGTCTCCAGGTTTCCGTGGACCAGAGCGGGCAGGGGGATCTGGGCGTGCATGACTGGGGCAGGATTGCATGGTCCGGGTGCTCTGGAAGAGGTCAGGCAGAGCACCCTCTGGGTGAGGCACCCGACCGTGGCTGCCTGCAGAGCTGAATTTAGGAAAGGTTCTTAAAGCTAGCTCCTAACCCATGCGCATTGCAGTGGGCTGGGCCGACTACCACTACACCAAGCCTTCGGTAGTTTCTATGTGTGGCATACCCAGGCTGCTTCTGCTCACCTTTCTGAAAATGCAGAGGGGGTGAGGGTGGGTGTGGGGAAGAGCTCCGTAAAATATTCATAGGAAACTGTCCCTCTAGGTAGCTATCCCAGGTTCTTTGCATCCTTTTTTAATTAAAAAAACAAACAAACAAAAACAACATTATTAGGGCACTGCTTGGCTCAGTCCATTAAGCCTCTGATTTGGTTCAGGTCATGATCTCACAGTTCCTAGGTTCCAGCCCAGCATTGGGCTCTGTGCTGACAGCTCAGAGCCTGGAGACTGCTTCAGATCCTGTCTTCATCTCTCTCTGCCCCTCCCCTGCTCTCTCTCTCAAGTAGAAATAAACATTAAAAAGTTAAAAAAAATTATTATTGTTAAAAATTGCAAAGTAATACATAGTGGTTGTTGGAGAATCAAACAGTGTTAGAAATATAGCAGAGTGGTTAAAAGTAAAAACTCTAGGCTTAAATCCTAACTTGGCCATTTGCTAGCTGTATGACCTTGGGAGAATAAACTCCTCTGTGCAGCAATTTAATGTTTAATCAGAGTAAAACTTCATCATTTGAACTAGTAATGGATAATTGTGAACCAAGTGCCATCTCCCCAAATTTGACTTTTGGGAGAATTCAGCTAGACCACCATTTGCCAGCTTCCCTTGCAGTCAGGTGTAATGATATATGACTCAGTTCTAGGCAATGAAGGGAACTTGAGTGGAAGTCATGTGTGCCACTTCTAGGGTGGAAACTTTCACTGAAGCCTTGAGACTCCTCCCTGCTCTTCCTCCCCCACCCCATCCACTGGCTGGAACCAGCTTCAACTATGCAGATGACTTGGCCCTAGGGGAATCATCTCCAACACTTAACTTGGAAGGTTACCTGACCAAGAAATAAACTTCTGATGTTTTAAGCTCCTGAATTTTGGGATCTATTTAAAAAAACAACAACAACATTTTCTTTGGAGTCGCCTAATAGCCTGTGTAACTTTTGGGCTCCAGCAAATTCATGGCTTTGCATCATCACACTGAAGGTATATAAACTTAGCTACTATAACTAATACGACCTTGGAGTCAGGGGTGATGACTTTGTCAGCAAAGTATAGAAAAAAGTCCAGAACATCTTTTGGCTGTGAAAACCAGACATTGCATTGGGAGCCAAGCATAGAACTCAAACCATTTGATTCCTAGGTGCATTCAGTCCATGGATAGAAATAGTTTAGCGCAGCTGATTGTTATCATTAGGAACGTAAGTCTTGAAGTGATCATTAGTGAGGTTCTGGCAGGTAGGTCTAAGCTCAAATCATATGTGTTTCCTTTTCAAAGGTGACAGGTTGCAGAAGTCTGTCATCCTGCCACGTGGGGCCCTCCCTCCTTGTCAGTGTCACTCTTGCCTTGGGGCACATGTTTATTATGCTTAGGGGTTGTTATTAGGTGATAAGCCCACTTCCTACTATAATCTGTTTTGGATCCACAGTACCTAAACTAGTGGATGAGCCAACGTAAAGTCAGTACAAAGGCTAGAAGTACTAATGATGAAATAACTTAAAATAGAAACACAAAACAAAACAAGAGACTTCCCACTAACTGGGCCCAAATAACTGTCCTAAGACTTTGAAGAAAGTGTACAAATACAAGTAAAAGGTCTTGGAGATGTCATTTTGGATGACTTCAAGATGCTAGTTTTGCTTATTTTCCAGTCCTTAGCCGTGTTCCCTGGCCCATGTTGCCCCATAGCTAAGTTCTGGATTGATAATGTGCTTTGGTCCCATTTAGAGCTGAGCACAATTTATCTCCACCTTCCAGAAAAGGTAGACCACAAAGGAGCCATGGCAAGGCTGTTGCCTTGTATAAGACTTCGATGACACCCAGTGGTCATTTCCAGTCTTCATCTACATCATCGCAATTCAGAAGAGAGCCAGCACATTGTACAAATTACTATAAGGAAAGTGCTGTTTGCTTATTAAACAAAGCAGAACTTCATTATAACATAAATAACCAAACCCTGACACTCTCCACAGAGGGAGACATCCTGTGAAGGAAGTGACAGCTTTCACAGCCTCTACTATTGTATTTTTAAAAATTTTTAATTAAAAAATTTTTTGCAGAGACAGAGACAGAGAGAGAGAGAGAGCGAACTGGCAGGAGGGGCAAAGGGAGAGAGAGAGAGAGAGAGAGAGAGAGAGAGAGAGAGAGAGAGAATCCCAAGCAGGCTCAATCCCATGACCCTGGGACATGATCTGAGCCAAAACCAAGAGTTGGACGCTCAATGAACTGAGCCACCCAGGTGCCCCTCTACTGTTGTGTCTTAATAGTGTTACCTTGTGCATTTCTCCCTATGTTCTTTCTTGCCCCAGGGGAGCTCAGTGGAGGATTTCAGTAGGCTCTTTTTCATTATACTTTTGATACTCTGACTCATAACCTCAGGATCATAACCTAAAGAAGAACTAGGGGAATTCTGAGATGTTTAAACAAGGTTTTACTAAAGTATTGGGATAGCAAAAGGGAAAATAAACATCAAAAGGAACCTGAATCCAGAAAGCCAAATGCTATAAAGTCTCTATCAGTATGGACTGTATGTATCCCGAATGCTGGATCCCCATCATGTAGTGAGTGACTGAATGAAAATAGTGACATAAAAGATACTTGAAGGATCAATTAGAGTTAGGTGGGTAAAGAGTATAGAGAAGAGCATCATGGGAAGAAGGAATAGCATGTGCAAAGTTTGGAATCTGAAAGGGACATTTGAAGATCTGGAAGAAAGCCAGTTGGATTGGCCCACAGTGAGTGAGAAGAGCCTGCAAGATAGGGCTGTAAGGTAGGCAGGCACTAGATCATATAGGACCTAATAGGTTTTTGGCTTAAGAACAATGGTAAAATCTAAAGGTTTAAAACATTAGAAAATTTAAACTTCTTATTTTGAGATAATTATAGGTTGACATGCAGTTGTAAGAAATAATGAAAGACATCTTTTATATTCTTTACTCAGTTTTCCCCAATGGAAATATCTTACAAAGTCATAGTATAAATCACAACCAGAAGATTGACATTGATATAGTCAAGATACTGAATATTTCTATCACCACAAAGATTCTTCATGGTTGCCCTTTAAAAGCCACATACACTTATCTCTCACCCTACCTTCTCCTTGACACAATAACCACTACTCTGTTCTCCATTCCTATAATTTTGTCATTTTAATAATGTTACATAAATGGAATTCCATGATAAGAAATGTTTTTGGATTGGCTTTTTTCACTAAGCATAATTCTCTGGAGATTCACCCAGATTGTTGTATGTATCAATAGTTTATCCTTTTAAAAAAAATTACTGCTGAGTAGTATTCTATGGCATGTATGTATCACTGTGTGTTTAACTATTCACCTGCTGAAGGACACCTAGGTTGTTGTCATATTTGGGTTATATGAATGAAGCTGCTATGAGCATCTGTGTATATCCTTCTGTGTTAACACAATCTTTGTTTCTCTGGGATGTATACTCAGGAGTGCAACTGATGGGTCTTAGGTTTGTTACGTGTTTAATACCCAAATTCATATGGTGAAGTCCTAACCCCCTAGTACCTCAAAATGTGAATGTACTAGGAGATCAGGCATTTAAGGTGGTAATTAAGTTAAAATGAGGTCATCATGGTGGGCCCTAATCCAATGGAAATCCTCCTTATAAAAAGAGGAGGTTAGGACACACGCATACACACAGAGGGAAGACCATGTGAAGACACAGGGAAAAGGCCATTTGTAAACCAAGTAAAGAGGCCTTGGAAGAAACCACTCTGTGATGCAGATGCTGGCTAACCCTATGGGGGTAGTCATTTTGTAATATGTAAGTGCATCAAATCAACACATTGTAACCTTAAATCTGCACAGTGTTATATGTCAATTATATCTCAATAAAGCTGTGAGGAAAAAAAAAAAAGAAACCAACTTTATGGACACCTTGATCTCAGACTCCTAGCCTCTGGAATTGTAAGAAAATAAATTTCCATTGTTTCAGACATCCAGTCTGCGGTACTTTGTGATGGCAGTCCTAGCGAACTAACACACTGCTGAACCATTTCCCAGAGTGGCTGTACCATTTCATATTCTCATCAGCAAGGTATGAATCCACTTTCTTGGCATCCTCACCAGCATTTCATGTTGCCACTATTATTATTATTATTATTTTTTTTTTTTTTAATTTTTTTTCAACGTTTATTTATTTTTGGGACAGAGAGAGACAGAGCATGAACGGGGGAGGGGCAGAGAGAGAGGGAGACACAGAATCGGAAACAGGCTCCAGGCTCTGAGCCATCAGCCCAGAGCCTGACGCGGGGCTCGAACTCACGGACCGTGAGATCGTGACCTGTTTGAAGTCGGACGCTTAACCGACTGCGCCACCCAGGTGCCCCGCCACTATTATTATTATTATTTTAGAGAGAGAGAGAGAGGGAGTGAATAGGGGAGGAGGGGCAGAGGGAGGGAGGGAGGGAGGGAGGGAGGGGAGAGAGAGAGAGAGAGAGAGAGAGAGAGAGAGAGAGAGAGAGAGAGAGAGAGAGAGACAATCCCAAGCAGGCTCCATGCTCAGCATGGAGCCCTATGTGGAGCTCAATCCTCATGACCTGAGCCGAAATCAAGAATTGGATGCTCAACCGACTGAGTCACCCAAGTGCCCCTACCACTGTTATTTATTTTAGCCACTCTGATAGGTGTATAGTTGTATGTCTTTGTGGTTTTTATTCACATTTTCCTAACAGCTAATGATGTTGGACATCTTTTCATGTGCTTATTTGCTGCATAGATATCTTTTTTGGGTGAAATATCTCTTCATGTCTTTTGCCCATATTCTAGCTGCATTGTTTTCATTTTTGCTATTAAATTTTGAGAATCTTTGTTGGATACATTATTTGCAAATTTTTTCTCCCACCCTGCGGCTCACCTTTTCATCCTCTTAACAGGGTCTTTCACAGAGTTTCTCTTCTGTTTTATTATAAAGGACACTTTGTTGTCTGGGGAATAGACTGTAGAAGGGACAAGAATAGATGTGAGGAGACCAGTTAAGTCATTTTTTCACTATCATACAGGTGCTATGTGATGGTGGCTTAATCTCGGTGGGGAGAGGGAAAATGTTGAGAAGTGAGTGAAATCCAGAAATATTTAGGCAGTAGAATTAAAATAGAATTTGGTGAGGATGAAGAAGAAGGAGGCTTCAAGACTGACTCCTGAGTCTTTGGCATAAAGGACTGGATGGATGGTGGTGCTTTTTATCAAGACAGAGGATATTGGAGGAGGCACAAGTTGGGGAGAACACTATGAATTTAATTGTTTAAATAAAATAAATCTTTTAAATAAAGAAAAATATTCCAGTAATAAAAAATTATTGGAATACAGTCATATTCTCTTTTATTGAAGTATATGTGACATAATGTGTAAATTTAAGGTGTATAACATGTTGGTTTGATGCATTATTTATTGTAATATGATTATCGTTGTAGCAATAGTTAATACCTCTATCATGTTACATAATTATCAACTCTGAGTTTAGTTTTAAACATGCTGAGTATGAGGTGTCTCTATCAATTAGCTATTGTTGTGTCACAAACTGCCCTGAAAGTTGTTAGCTTCAAACAATAAGCATTTATTACTGTTCCTAAGTCTAGGAGTCAGCTGACTGGGGCCAGGTTCAGCTGATCCTGCATAAGCTTGCTTGTGTGTCTGTAGAGGGCTGAGTGGTCAGTTGGAAGCTGGCTGGTCTGGAATAGCCTCATTCTCATGGCTGGCAGTTGGCTGGTTGGCAGTTGGGACAAGTGGGGTGACTGGGCCACACATCTCTCATCATCCAGCAGGCTGACCTGTGCTTGTTCAAGTAGCAGTGGCAGGGTTCTGAGAAGGAGGAAAAATGCACTATGCCTCTTGAGATCTATGCTTGGAATTTGCACACTGTTATTTCCATTACATTCTATTGGCCAAAGAAATCACAAGGCCAGCCCAGATTTAAAAGGGGAAGTAGAATTAGTGTGACCAATTTATCCTGGTTTGCTCTTGACTTTTCTGGTTTTAACACTTTAAGTCCTGTGTCCCAGGAAGCTCCTCAGTCCACGGCAAACCGGAATGGCTGGTCATCCTAAGTAGAGTCCACCCCTTGATTGGAAGAAGAGAGGTCTGGTCTGGAGATAAATTGGCATATAATTGTGTGTGTGTGTGTGTGTGTGTGTGTGTGTGTGTGTATTGTGACCTAATATTTATTGAACAATTGAATGGCAGATACTAATGCAATAAATTACTTAATTTTAATCCTCATAAATTAGAAAATATACATATTTTTAGGAGTTCAAATTTTCTCAAGATAAAAGGAAGCAAAGTAGCAGGAAACTGATGGTCAAGAATGGGGTAGAAAAACTACCAAAAGCTGATAGATACCCCCAAACACAGCTAATTAACATAGGGGGGATGTTTTGACACACTTTGATTAGGTCCTGATGGATCTGGTAAATTGTTACTATTCAGAATAATGGTCTTGGTAACTCAGAAAAAGTTGAAATGTTTTCAGCATGCATTTCTAGTTCAATTCCACTGTGGTCACAGAACATACTCTGTAGGATTCTAATCTTTTGAAGTTTATTGAGACTTGCTTTATGGCCCATACATGGTCTATTCTGTGAGTGTAATATATGTGCTTGAAAAGAACATGCATATTGTGTACAATGTTCTAAAATGTCAATTAAGTCATGATGGCTGATAGTATTATTGAGAATTTTATGTTTTTACTTTTTTTGGGTCTCATTATACCAATTATTGAGAGAAAGGTGTGAAAATACTCAATACGGATTATATTGTTTTTTCCCTTTAATTCTATCAATATTTTTATGTATTTTGAAGTTTTGTTAGGCACATGTACATTTATGACTTATGTTTTCCTAATTGAATCTTTTATCATTATGAAATGTCCCACTGTATCTTTGGTAATACTCTATCTTAAAGACTACCTTATATGATAATAATATAGCCAGTTTAACTCTTTTTGTGATTATTGTTTGTAGGGTATTGTTTTTTACATTTTGAAAACCTATATTTATATATATATATATTATTTTAGCAAGAGAGAGAGAGTGCCCAAGCAGGGGAAAGGGGCAGAGGGAGAGACAGAGAGAATCCCAAGCAGGCTCCATGCTCATCATGAAGCCCAATGTAGAGCTCAATCCCATGACCCTGGGATTATGACCTGACCTGAAATCAAGAGTTGGACGTCCAACTGACTGAGCCATCCAGGCGCCCCATGTCTTTATATTTAAAGTGCCATATCAGTGAGGATCTATCCAGGAGACAAACTACATAGTAATTAACCAGGAAAGTTTAATATAAAGAATTATTAAGTAAAATTGAGAATTAGAATAATGAGGGATCAGCTAGTAGGAAGTGAATAAAATTCTTTTTTTTTTAAAAAATGTTTATTTATTTTTGAGAGAGAAAAACGTAGCACAACTGGGGGAGGGGTAGAGAGAGAGGGACACACAGAATATGAAGCAGGCTCCAGGTTCTGAGCTATCAGCAGAGAACCCGATGTGGGGCTCAAACCTGTGAACCGTGAGATCATGACCTGAGCCAAAGTTGGACACTCAGCCAACTGAGCCACCCAGGCCCCCCAGAAGTGAACAAAATTCTAAAGAATGTAAAAATGTCAGATTTATGTGTCAGCCACTATCCCTAAGGCTAAGATAGGATGACCAAGGAAGGGCTTCTCCTTCCTCCTAATATTTCTCACCCTCTTGCCAAAGCTGAGAGCTAGACTTTGTTGGAGAGGGTGGGGCATGTCTTGCAGATGGCAAAGAGATCAGTGTGGTGCTGCACTGACAGAACTTGCTGGAAATCCATTCTGTGGAAATTGCCAGAGACTTGCTCTCTGGACTGCTGAGGAAAGTTATTCATGCAGAGGTTGTCTCACCACCAGTTTTCTGCCAGGAAACTGTCCAGGAGGTGCTGGAAAAGCTGCTGGTTACTGCGTGCTGCTGACCGCAATGCACTGCAAAAACAGGGCACTAGAGATGTTGATAGTGCTAGATATCTGCTAAGAGAGCACTCTGTAACTAGGAAAGAAAATCCTCGTTTCCTCCACTGTTTCTGAAGTGCTCACCATTGAGAAAGGTTACTATTGGGCCAGATGGCAAAAATAAAATATTTTTTTTTTTAAATTTTTTTTTCAACGTTTTATTTATTTTTGGGACAGAGAGAGACAGAGCATGAACAGGGGAGGGGCAGAGAGAGAGGGAGACACAGAATCAGAAACAGGCTCCAGGCTCCGAGCCATCAGCCCAGAGCCTGATGCGGGGCTCGAACTCATGGACCGCGAGATCGTGACCTGGTTGAAGTCGGACGCTTAACCGACTGCGCCACCCAGGCGCCCCAAAAAGAAAATATTTAAAGGGCCTAGATCCATTTTTACAGAGCCTACAATGAAATATGAATTTGGGGCTGAGAGGCAATATATTGATAATTGGTACAAGTGTGTCTCTTGTAGGAAGCATATAGTTGGGTCTTACTTTTTTGTTTGAGCCTGATAATCTCTGCCTTTTAATTGGAGTATTTGGTTCATTTATATTTAATATAAATTATTGATAGATTTGGATTTAGGTCTATCATTTTACAATTTGTATTCTATTGGTCTATCAGTTTTTAAAATTTTTAAAATTTTGTTGTTGTTTCTCTCTTTTGTTTGTCTCTTTTTGTTTTTGTTTTCAGTAAGCTCTATGCCCAATGTGGAGCTGGAACTCATGACCCTGAGATCAAGATTTACATGCTATACTGACTGAGCCAGCCAGGTGCCCCTCACTGTTTTCTTTTAAGTCAACCAGATATTTTTTAAAATTCCATTTTATTTTTTATATTGCCTTTTTAGTTATTTTTCTTTGCATTTTTGTTTCGAATGGTTGCTGTAGGGATTACAATATACATCCTCAAGTTAAAAAATTTTTTTTAACGTTTCTTTATTTTTGAGAAAAGAGACAGAGCACGAGCAGGGGAGGAGAGAAAAAGAGGGAGACACAGAATCTGAAACGGGCTCCAGGCTCTGAGCTATCAGCCCAGAGCCTGACGTGGGGCTCGAACTCACAGACCGCAAGATCATGACCTGAGCTGAAGTCAGACACTTAACTGACTGAGCCACGCAGGCACCCCTACATTGTCAAGTTTTTAAAGTCTGCTTGGAGTTATGGAACCACTTCATATAAAATGTAAAAATTTTGCAACCATACAGTTTCATTGACCCCAATCTTTTATGCTGGAGGTTTACAAACTGTGACTTTTTGGCTAAATCTAGTCCTGTACCTGCTTTTGTTTAATTGTAATATAACTGCACTCATTCATTTATGTGTTGTCTATGGCTGCTTTCATGTTATGATGGCAGAGTTGAGTAGTTGCAACAGAGACCATATGGTTTATAGATTAAAATATTTTCCATCTGGGCCCCTTATAGAGAAAGTTTGTTAATCCTGCTTTATGTTATAGTTGTCATGTGTATTAATATTATTATGCTATAAATACCACAATACTTTGTTATAATTTTTCTTTAAATAGCCAGATGTATTTAAATAAATCAAGAGAACAAAAATAAGGCTTTTATATTTATCCAAATATTTATTCTTTCTGGTGGATTTTATTTCTCCCCAAATATCTGAATTTCCACCTGGTATTGTTTTGCTTCATCTTGAATTTTCTTCGTTTAGCATTTCTTGTGGTATAGTTTTGTTGGTGAATTCTTTTAATTGTAATTTACATGAAAACATTTCTACTTTCTTTCACTCTTGAAGGATATTTTCACTGGATATAGAATTTTAAGTTGGATTGTTTCTAATGTATATTTATTTTTGAGAGAGAGAGAGAGACAGAGAGACAGGGCAGGAGCCAGCGAGGGGCAGAGAGAGAGAGAGACACAGAATCTGAAGCAGGTTCTAGGCTCTGAGCTGTCAGCACAGAGCCCAGTGTGGGGCTGGAACTCACAAACTGAGAGATCATGACCTGAGCCGAAGTTGGATGCCCAACTGACTGAGCCACCCAGGTGCCCCAAGCTGGAAGCTTTTTGTTCTTTAGACATTTTAAGGATGTTGCATTACAATCTTCTGGCCTCCATTGTTTCAGATGAGAAGTTGACTATTAAAGATATCATTGTAGTAATGAGTCATTTTTCTCTGGCTGCTTTTATTCATTTATTTTTAAGATTTTATTTTTAAGTAATCCATATACCCAATGTGGGGCTTGAATCCACAACCCCAAAATCAAGAGTAGCACATTCCACTGACTGAGCCAGCCAGGCACCCCTCTCTGGCTGCTTTAAAGATTCTTCTCTTTATCTTTGATTTTCAGCAATTTGATATGCCTAGGTGTTTTTTATTTCTTCTGCCTCGGTTTTGCTGAATCCTCTTGAATTTATGTCTTTCACCAAATTAGGGAACGTTGGAGCCATAATTTCTGACACCGTTTTGGCTTCTTTCTCTCTTTTTGGTCATGCTGGGATTCTAGTTATATGTATGTAAGATTGCTTGATATTGTTTTACAGGTCTCTGAGACTCTTTTCAGTTTTTTATCTATGCTTTTCAAACTGAATAATTTCTAGTTTACTGACTATTCTGCCTTTTCAATCTGTTCGTTAAGTGCAGTGTTTATTTCATATATGTATTTCTTTCAGTGCTACAATTTCTATTTGCTACCTTTTTATAGTTTTGTTTTTTTGCTTAGATTTTCTATTTGTTGATCTTATGTCTTATGTCTTTACTGATTGCAGCTCATGTATTTGTTGCAACTTATTATTGGGTTGTGAAATGAAAAAAAATTTAATGTTT